>NW_022196899.1:30014058-30024058 GCF_008632895.1 Mastomys coucha | reverse complement strand
TTCATAGGCAAAGGCATGAGAGAACATGGGACTCATCTCAGGTTCTAAATATACAAACAACACTGGCTTTTAGAATTCAAAGTTCTGTATCTCAGGGGGGCAAGTATGTCCCCAGGCAGGCACCTATGAGCTCAGTGTGCACTGAACTTGAGACCCGTGTTGTTAAGTCTCAGGATGACTCGCAACTCTCTCTCTCTCTCTGAGTGTTAGCTACTCTCAGAACTCTTTTTTCTGCTCGGCATCACCACAATATCCACACTGTCAAGGTCACTCACAGCGGTATGTAAAAACAAAGTGAAATGAGATTTTACTTCCCTGTTTACAATCCATTCCAAGCATTCCTGTAACTCTTGAAGATGAAGTATGGTCCTTCAAACACTGAAAAAAAAAAAAACAAAAACAAAAACAAAAAAAAACCAGTTGACCAACATGTTTGTCTTTGTGCTTTCCAATTTTGTTGGTTTTCATGAAGCAAACTCAGTATGTGAGATAGAGAGACTTAGAACAGGGATTCCAATAATCAGATGCAGCCAGGTGAGTGAGTAACTTAGCTACTCAGGACAGAGCAAGGGGTTCTTTTTTTTTCTTATTTGATATTTTCTTTATTTACATTTCAAATGTTATCCCCTTTTCTGGTTTCCCCTCCAAAAACCCCTATCCTCTCCCACTTTCCCCGAGCAAGGGGTTCTTAAGGTAGAACTTCTGATATTAAAAAAACGAATGTGCTTATAATGTTAAAAGTATACTGAGACAATGCAATGAGGGATGCACATGGGGGAGGAGCAAGCTGAGCGAGGAGAGAGAGGAAGTCAGTTTGGTGATGGAGGCTAGCTCACCTTTTATTCCTAGTCTTAGGTAGATCTTTCTATGATGGTTAATGTTGGGTAGTAAATAAAGGAGAACTGACAGAGTCTCAGAAAACATGAGATTCAGAGATTTTTTTTTTAATCTTCCAAGGGCTTTGCTATGAATGTGTGTGTGTGTGTGTGTGTGTGTGTGTGTGGTTTTTTTTTTTTTTTTTTTTTTTTTGGCCTTACAACTGTAACCAGAAACAAAAGTTATTTTCTTTTCAAGAGAACCAAAGAAAGGAAATTGTTACTATCCCACGGATATCAGAGAAGGATTAGAACACCTGTGATTTTTTTTTTTAAAGGCTGAATCAGTCCTTAGAAAAATCACTGATACTTGTGGGCATGTCCTTGGCATGTGGTTTTCAAGTATTTTGTAAAGGCCTTGTCTGAGCTAGATATCCTGTGGCCTAGGGATCCAAGACAGCCTGAGACTACAGCAGAGTTTTGGATCTATTTGGCAACATATGTAAGCATAGAATTAAACCAGAGACAAAATATTAGGAAAGCTAAGCCAAGGTTTCATTCTGGCCAAGGAGACGAGTAGGCCTTGTGAGAAGGTAGGCTACTGTATGTTTGGAAGGCATGAAGTATCCCAGTGTGAGACATCAGAGAGAGAGAGATAAAGGGTCGAAGCAGAATCCTCCCACAGGGGGACAGCCTCTGGGAAAGGGAGACACAGAATCTGCACTTACAGCCTGACACATGTTCCCCCTCTTTAGTATTGCTACATAATAAAATGAGAGTGACTGCCAGGAATCAAACTGAGTGATAGTTTAAAGGTTCTGTACATGGTGATTTGGATGTGCATTCTGAATTCACCAACAACATTCTTCATATTAACTTTGGCTAACACAGGGGCATAAAAGAGATCAGATACTAGAAAGAAGTGTTTAAAATTAGGTTATTGTATTTGAAATTGTTAAAGAGGTGGGGGGACCTCAACCATCCCCAAAGAAGGGATTCCCAGCAGTCAAAGATAAGGGAAAACTTCTTTAATAAACTCACAGCCTCTAAATAGTGCTCAGAGACCCAGCCATTATGAGAAATACTGTAATAAAAGAATAAGTACACATATACATATGTGTATATATATGGTGAGGCATCATCTACAGCCATCTTGAGGCAATCTTTTTATGCCAACCCCAAAAGAGCCCAGCAAGTTTTCCAGAAGCTGAAATCTGCAGTTTCTACTTAAAGCAGGCTCATCTTTAGCAAACAGAAAGTGCCCTATAGGTGGACACTGGTGGTGGGCGATCACTTCTCAGGGGAGAGGATCAGATGACACCCTTTCCAGAAAAGACTGAGGGCCAAGCAGCTTCACAGAGAGGGCTCAGCAGCTCAGTTTCTGCCCCATTGTCTCAGGTTAGAGAGACCTTGTCATTCTGCTCTCTTATTCCTATGTGACTTAGCATTTCCTAAGTAAGCTTGTCAATCATATTTAATAAATGTTAAAGCTCACTCTTTTCCTTCAGAACAAAACACGGTGCATAGTTCAGTCCTGTTATTGTATAGGGCAGGGCACAGAGGGAATGGATCCCTTTCACATCTGTTAATCAATTCTCTTTTAAACTTGAAGGTATGTGTTTGTGCAGTGCAGGCAAGGGAAGAGGTCACTGTCTTGACAGCTGAAAAATGAAAATTGTATTTTGAGATTGGAAGTGACTGCCTGTCTTTGACTCACCCGTTTTAGTGCGTGAGTAGGCTTCACACACTAACTCCTGTCCTCCACCTTTTCAGATGGGAGGATTTGAGGGCATTTCTCAGGAAAACTGTTTCACATAGTAGGTGACTGGTTTCCATCCTTCCTTATATATTTGATTGCTGTTGTTTTCAATTATCTTTTTTTTAACCATTTTATACTTTATTTTATTTTTTATTTATTTTTTTACTAGCTATTTTCTTTATTTACATTTCAAATGATATCCTCTTTCTCAGTTTCCCCTCCAAAAAAAAAAAAAAAACCCTATTCCCTCCCCCCTCCCCCTGCTCACCAACCCTCCTTCTCCTGCTTCCTGGACCTGGCATTCCCCTACCCTGGGGCATAGAACCTTCACAGGACCAAGGGCCTTTCCTCCCATTGATGATAGACTAGGGCATCCTCTGCTACATACGCTGCTGGGGCCATGAGTCTCACCATATATACTCTTTGGTTAGTGGTTTAATCCCTCTGAGGGTACTAGTTAGTTCATATTGTTTGTCCTAAGGGGCTGCAAACCCCTCAGCTCCTTGGGTCCTTTCTCTAGCACCTTCATTGGGGACCCTGTACTCAGTCCAATGGATGGCTGTGAGCTTCTACTTCTGTATTAGTCAGGTACTGTCAGAGCCTCTCAGGAGACAGCTCTTATCAGCCAGCACTTGCTGGCATCTACAATAGTGTCTGGGTTTGGTGACTGATTATGGGAAGGAGTCTCAGGTGGGACAGTCTCTTGATTGTCATTCCTTCAGTCTCTGCTCCATAGTTAGTCTCTGCAACTCCTTCCATGAGTCTTTTGTTCCCCCTTCTAAGAAGGATCGAAATATCCACACTTTGGTCTTCTTTCTTCTTGGGTTTCTTGTGGTTTGTGGATTGTATCTTGGGTATTCTGAGCTTCTGGGCTAATATCCACTTATCAGTGAGTGCATACCATGTGTGTTCTTTTGTGATTGCGCTACCTCACTCAGGATGATATTCTCCATTTCCCTAAGAATTTCATAAATTCATTGTTTTTAATAGCTGAGTTTTTAATAGCATTGTTTTTAATAGCTCCATTGTGTAAAAGTGCCACATCTTCTGTATCCATTTCTCTGTTGAGGGACATTTGGGTTCTTTCCAGCTTCTGGTTATTATAAATAAAGCTGCTATGAACATAGTGGAGCATGTGTCCTTATTACATATTGGAGCATCTTCTGGGTATATGCCCAGAAGTGGTATTGGTGTACTCTCTGGTAGTACTATGTCCAATTTCTTGAGGAACTGCCAAACTGATTTTTAGAGTGGTTGTACTATCTTGCAATTCCACTAGCAATGGAGGAGTGTTTCTCTTTCTACACAACCTTGCCAGCATCTGCTGTCACCTGAGTTTTTGACCCTAGCCATTCTGACTGATGTGAGGTGGAATCTCAGGGTTGTTTTGATTTGCTTTTCCCCAATGACTAAGAATGTTGGACATTTCTTTAGGTGCTTCTCAGCCATTTGGTATGCCTCTGTTGAGAATTCTTTGTTTAGCTCTGTACCCCATTTTATTTTGATAACTTTAGGTTGAAAGTCAATTTTATTTGATATTAGAATGGCTACTCCAGCTTGTTTCTTGGGACCATTTGCTTGGAAAATTGTTTCCAGCCTTTTACTCTGAGGTAGTGTCTCTTTGTCACTGAAGTGGGTTTCCTGTATGCAGCAAAATGTTGGGTCCTGTTTACAAACCCAGTCTGATAATCTATGTCTTTTTATTGGGGAATTGAGTCCATTGATATTAATAGATATTAAGGAAAAGTAATTGTTGCTTCCTGTTATTTTTGTTGTTAGAGTTGGAATTCTGTTTATGTGGCTATCTTCTTTTAGTTTTGTTGAAAGATTACTTTCTTGCTTTTTCAAAGATGTAGTCTCCCTCCTTGTGTTGGAGTTTTCCTTTGAAGGGCTTGGTTTGTGAAAAGATATTGTGTAAATTTGGTTTTGTTGTGGAATACCTTGGTTTCTCCATCTATGGTAATTGAGAGTTTTGCTGGATATAGTAGCCCTGGCTTGCATTTGTCTTCTCTTAGGGTCTGTATGACACCAGTCCAGGATCTTCTGGCTTTCATAGTCTCTGGTAAGAAGTCTAGTGTAATTCTGATAGGCCTGCCTTTATATATTACTTGACCTTTTTCCCTTACTGCTTTTAGTATTTTTTCTTTGTTTTGTGCATTTGGTTTTTTGCTTATTATATGACAAGAGGAATTTCTTTTATGGTCCTAACTATTTGGAGTTCTATAGGCTTCTTGTATGTTCATGGGTTTCTCTTTCTTTAGGTTAGGGAAGTTTTCTTCTTTAATTTTGTTGAAGATATTTACCGGCCCTTTAAATTGGGAATCTTCACTCTCTTCTATATCTATTATCCTTAGGTTTGATCTTCTCATTGTGTCCTGGATTTCCTGGATGTTTTGGGTTAGGAGCTTTTTGCATTTTGCATTTTCTTTGACTGTTGTGTCAATATTTTCTATGGTATCTTCTACCCCTGAGATTCTCTCTTCTATCTCTTGTATTCTGTTGGTGATGCTTGCATCTATGGCTCCTGACTTCTTTCCTAGATTTTCTTTCTCCAGAGTTGTCGCCCTTTGTGATTTCTTTATTGTTTCTACTTCCATTTTTCGATCCTGGATGGTTTTGTTCAATTCCTTCACCTGTTTGGTTGTGTTTTCCTAGAATTCTTTAAGGGATTTTTGTGTTTCCTCTTTAAGGGCTTGTACCTGTTTATCAGTGTTCTCCTGCAATTTTTTTAAGGGAGTTTTGTGGTTTGTCCTTAAGGACTTGTACCTGTTTACCTGTGTTCTCCTGCATTTCTTTAAGTGAGTTATTTATGTCCTTCTTAAAATCCTCTATCAACCTCAAGAGATATGATTTTAAACCTGAATCTTGTTTTTCTGCTGTGTTGGTGTATCCAGGACTTGCTGTGGTGGGAGTACTGGGTTCTGATATGCCAAGTAGTCTTGTTTTTTGTTGGTAAGATTCTTGCATTTGCCTTTCGCCATCTGTTGATCTCTGGTGTTAGATGTTCTTGCTGTCTCTCCTGAAGGCTGTTCCTCCTGTGGGTCTGTAAGCCTGTGTCAGTACTCCTGGGAGACCAGTTCTCTCCTGGAAAGACCCACACATAGAGGCCTGGGAACAGCCCCACATCCTGGGGGTAGAGGGATACAAGAAGGACCCTGTTTCAGCTGCTCTGCTGCTTCTGCAGCCTGTGCCTTCTGCCTGGCCCTGCCTTAGACAGTCACCGAAGAGAAAATGGAAGTCTTACCTGCGACCTGGGGTCAGAGCACTCTCTGGAGACAAGGTCTCAGCTGGCAGGAATGGTGCACAGAGCATTAATATCTTAAGTATAGAAGACCAAACCTCCTGTCTCAGATTCTGGGCTTCTGAGAAGACTGTACTTGTTCATGAACACTATAGCTTCTATCTGTAATTATTCCTAACTATCATGTTCCTAGCAGTCAATTAGGTGATGTCTATATCATAATCAGTAAATTTAGCACAGTTTGCCATCACGTTGTTTATAAACTAGTGAGAGACACAGATATCAAATATTTGATGATATACCGTGTTATTTTTCAATGGGGGAGAAACATAAACTATGTTGAGATGGGGATATCTGACAAGTGTGTAGGAACCAGCTAAGAACAATGGCATGGGATGGTGCCTAGAAATGCCCAGTTCCAGGTAGATGCTAGAGTGTCAATCATTGTTTGCTTGGCTATCCTGGGCCTTCAGTGTTGGGCTGCTAAATGTACAGTTAGATGTAGGAGATGGCTGCAATTCAAAGCAATGGTCTCTGTGTCATCTCCTAGAGACAGAGTGTTTGCTTATTATTTTATACAAACCTCTTTGTTCTCAGAAAACTATGAGGTAGCATTGTTAATCCATCAAAAGACACATTGCTTGTCTAATCCTGCTGAGGGGATGTTTGCAGAAAACAGATAAGCATCCTTCCTTGACTTTGTCATGTGCTCATTTCTTTGGATTTGGCAAAAATCTCAACTTTATCTTGGTTGGTTTACTGTATTTTATTTTGCCTTTAATCCATGTTCTATACAATTATGAAGCTTTGAATTCATAGGTAAGTTGTAGTATGGAAAATTATGTCAGGAAACCATTGAAATGAAAGTAAAAGAACAAAAAGTATTATTTGATTTCATGGCAGCTTGCTTCAAAAGTTTCCAAGCAACATTTATTTTCAATTCACTTTGATGTCAAATGGCTAGAACACAGTAAATGGATGATAGCTTTTCTAGTTACTGTTTTATAAATTTGATTTATTTTTCTTGGGTTGTGCTTTCCATTTAGTGGAATATTACAGCCTAACTGGTGGTAACCAGGGGGACTTTGGGCTTGGGATCAGAAGAGCAACCCTGCATTTCCTCAGAGCCAGACCATCAGAGAGAAGCTTGCTGGATAGAAAAGTCTAGCTGAATATGGGGGAGGAGAGGAGCCTTGTTCCTTAAACAGATAGGTTTCAGAACAGAAGCTGAGAAGCCCACACAGCCCTTGAGGGTTCAGAAATTCTATCATGCCTCCATACCAATTTGCTCTCCCCTGTCAGAAGACAGCATTTTGTAGTTTTTTCTTGGCACCGTTTTTTTTCCGTCTCCTGTTTACTCTCATTTAAAGACCTAGGTTTTTCTTTTTTTTTATATTATTACTAAGAAACTAGTAACAATTAAGAAGAAACTGTTTTCTCAACAAGAATCTACCATCCCCACGCCCATGGGTTCTACAAGTTGTCAACATGAATAAACTGTCCTTCTCTTTAAAACTACCCCTCCATTATATCTTTAGTTCTACTCATTCTGCCCACACAGAATGAGACTCTTGCCAATGGCTCCCTCCTTTCCTATCATCCCATTCCTATCTTCACAATCATTTCCATCCTCAAACAATTAAGCTGTAAAGTTTTCCAGTTCTTAACATTTCTTTTAACTACACCCACATTCTTAAATCCAAAATTCCTAAGAGCAGTACGGCAGCCCTTAATGTAGACATTTCCCGTATACATGTGCTGCATTTACCATAAAGCAGCTAAATACTACCACATAACACAAGTCAGTTTTTCAGTCACCACAGTACACTAATTAGTTAATAACTGTGGAAAATTGGGTTCCACTTGCCCCACAGTTATACAAATCCAAAGATGGGGCTGGTGTTCATTTGAAGGGGAGTGGTTCTAGAGCAAAGGTCCTGTTCTCCAATTGGCTCTTGATCTGTCAGTAAAGAAAGGAACAGGCAGGACTTCTGGGTTCCAGGAGGATAAGGAGGAGCTTTTCTGCTATCCTTTGAGGAGGAGGAGGAGGAGGAGGAGAAGCAGCAGATGCAGAAGGAGAAGCAGAAGCAGAAACCAGCAGCCATGTGAGGTCTCGGGAGGTACTGGGGCCTGTGGCCACTATTACAGGTGGTTGGGTCATGGATGTTTGGCAGTGGCTAGGTGGGACTAGCCACTGAAGTTTAGTGCAGGTGGGAGGAGCAAAAGTTAAAAATATTCTTAAGGGCATGCTTTTCCAGGTGGGAGATAGTAATGCATAAGGCAAGTAGAAAAGGAGCAAACTGTGTGTGTGTATGTGTTTTGTCAGACTCAAGGGAAGCTGGGAGGGAGCTGATAGCATGGTCACTTTCCGGAGCAAAAGGCAATAGCATAAAACTACACACAACATTAGTTCCTTCTCTAGTATCTATGTTAAAATAAAAGCAACTTAACAAGAAAGGGTTTGTTTTGACTCATTGTTTGAGAATGTAACACTCCATGGCCGGGGAGGGATGGTAGCTGGGGTGTGAGGTGCGTTATCAACCCTGTCTGGAGTTAGGAAGCAGAAAGAGATGAAAGCCAATGCTTAGCTCACTTTCTCCCTAGCCAATGAGATGGTGCTGCCCAGGATTAGGGGCAGTCTTTCCATACCAATTAACTCAATTTGTAAACTCTTCTATGGGTATATCCAGAGGCATGTCTCCTATGTGACACTGGCACTGGCGTTTGCCACTTTAATGATGGTGGGACCTGAGAGAGCAGAGTCAATACAATGAGGTGGACTAAAGTCTCATGCAATAGCCAACTTTATTTAGAGCATCAGGAAATTTGTATTTTGAGGGTTAATGAGAAGAATATTCAATCACAAGGATAAGCCACATGTGGTAGACAAGGCACATATGGCAAAAGTATTGTTTTCCATATTGGCATATAAACAAATAACAATAGCCAGTTTAATGAATAATATGAAGTAAATTTACCCCCGTCTACTATACCTGGGAGGGGAATGGAGACATATTCCAAGAACAGTTCCAAGTTTTTTGAAGAAACTGAGGTCATAAGAATCTTGTCTTAGTTTTTGGAGTTTTCTCACAAACACTCAGAACTGTCTTCACATGACTCCATTCTTGGACCACATTCCCACACTAGATTGTGTTTATTTGACAAGAAATGCTAACCCTCACAATTCCTTTTATAAAATGGTATATTTGCACATAACCTACCATACTTCCATACATACTTTGCATTGTCTCTAGATTACTTACAGTACCCAATACAATGCTATGACTGTGTAAATAGTTGTTTTCCTATGTTTTAAAGCATTTGGATGTGTGGGTGCAGAACCTATAAATATGAAGGACTGACTGTATTTCCATGAACTGAAGCCTTATCTGCTGGGTATTTAGTCCACAAATCACTGTGGACTGTGAAACAGGTTCGTATTATATTCATATTATATTCAGTATATTAGCTACTTTTCTTAGCAATGTGCTAACAAACTGATAAAAATCAAAGTAATCAAGGAGAGATTAATTTTGGCTTATGGTTAGTGGAACAATGTCCATGATGGTTGGGAAAGAATGACAGCAGAAGCGGTTAATGGCTGGGGCTTTCGGAGCTAACTCATATCTGGCCAGATCAGGAATCAGAGTGGAGACAGAAATTTGGCATAGACTTCAAACTTCAAGGGCTAGCACAGCAACCTATTTCCTCCAAGTAGATTCTGCCTCCCAAAGATTCTACAGCATTTCAAAACAGTAACATGGTCTGGGAAGCAAGTGTTCAGATAATGAGCTTGTGGGGGCAACTCACAGTCAAACTGCAACATTGTGCCCCTTGCCACCCAATAGGCTCATATGTATCTTATTATACAAAATTTACACAGTGGAGTACTACTCAGCCACTAAAAACAATGATGTCATGAAATTCACAGGCAAATGGATGGAACTTAAGAATATCATCCTGAGTGAGATGACTCAGTCACAAAGAAACAAACATGGTATGCACTCACTGGTAAGTGAATATCAGCCCAAAAGTTCGGAATACCCAAGATTCAATTCACAGACCATATGAAGCCTAAGAAGAAGGAAGACCAAAATGTGAATGCTTCAGTGCTTTTTAGAAGAGTGAACAAAACACAGGAGGAAATATGGAGACAAAGTGTGTAGCAGAGACTGAAGGAAAGGC
>NW_022196899.1:29996121-30014004 GCF_008632895.1 Mastomys coucha | reverse complement strand
CCAGAGACTGCCCCACCTGGGGATTCATCCCATATACAGCCACCAAACCCAGACAATATTGTGGATGCTGGGAAGTGCTTGCTGATAGAAACCTGATATGGCTGTCTCCTAAGAGGACAGAGCCTGACAAATACAGAGGAAGAAGCTCAAAGCCAACCATTCAACTAAGTTTGGGGCTCCCTGATGAAGGAGATGGAGAAGGGACTGAAGGAGCTGCTGAGGGGGGTTGCAGCCCCATGGAGGGAGCAACAGTATCAGCAGGACAGACTCCCTGGAGCTCCTGGGGATTGGACCACCAACAAAAAGATGCATATGAAATGACCTATGGTGATGGCCACATATGGTCTTGTTGGACATCAGTGGGAGGAGAGGCCCTTGGGCCTGAGGGTGTTTAGTGCCCCAGTGTAGGGGAATACCAGGGCAAGAGGATGGGAGTGGGTGGATGGGGAGCACCTTTATAGAGGCAGGGGAGGGGGGATGAGATAGGGGGTTTTCAAAGGGGAGACCTGGAAAGGGGAAAATATTTGAAATGTAAATAAAGAAAATATCCAAGGGGGAAAAAAAAACCTAT
Organism: Mastomys coucha; assembly: GCF_008632895.1. NCBI lineage: Eukaryota > Metazoa > Chordata > Mammalia > Rodentia > Muridae > Mastomys > Mastomys coucha. The sequence continues at coordinate 30,013,433 of NW_022196899.1, read as the reverse complement.
TGAGACATTGGTCTTCAAGCTTCAACACAGTTCAAAAGTCCCACATCCAAAGACTTCTCTGAGATTCAAGGTAACATCCTAACTATGACCCTCTGTGAAGAAACAGACTCAAAACCAAACAACAAAGTGAATAACACCCAGGCTATACACTTCCAGTGTACAATGGCACAGACTGAGCAGTCTCATTCCAAATAGGAGGAAGGGTGGCCTAGCTAGGGACAGTGAATTGAAACCCAACAAAGCAAACACCCAAATCTTGCAGCTCCATAGTTGATGCCTAGGGCTCTTGCAAGAATCAACTGGGTCCCAAAGGACTTGACTAGCTCTGTCCCTCCAGTCCTACTGCCTGTGGCTCATGCAGCCTTACTCTTGGACTGCCTCCACTTTGTGATTTGAACTGTCTTTGATGGTTGTCACTCATTGCTGCCATCCTCAGCATCCTTGAGATGCTGCCACAGCTTATTTCTCACCTTCACTTTCATAACACAGGTCATTTGAACACTCCATTCAGAAACCCCAGTCATGGTGCATGTTTCCCAGTCTCAGCAGTTTTCTGAAGCTTTGATACAAGCCTCCAAGACCTCCATATTCTTTACTCTGCTTTTCTGCAGAATCAGTATCATATGATGATGCACAACTGTGCCACTGGCTTAAGATACAGTTTATCTTCCTTCTACCATATGTCTTCAGCAGCTTCAAGGCACCTGCTCTGTTGAACCTGGGGAAAGAACATTCCTAAGTGGTTTCACTTGGGCAGGATGCCCTGGGGACTTGGTTTAGGTATTCTTTTTTCAAATGAATTTGCATTTTATAAGCTGAGATTCTAGATCCATGAAGTCCTACCCTGCAAGAGTTTTTCTTAGTGTATAAAATCTTCTCTCACAGAGCCTGCCTCTTCAGTGATAACAACTACTCTGTCTACACATCTTATTGCAGTGTGCTCTTTTCTTTGCCCACATGCATGATTTTCACATGTGTGTGTATGACATGTTTGTGGAGGTCAGAGAATAATTTGTGGGAATCGTTTCTCTCCTTCCTAGAACCATTTGAGTTCTAGGGCTTAAACTCAAGTCCTCAGGCTTGGCAGCCACTTCTTTTTCTTGCTCAGCCTCCCACCAGCCCCCATACTGTGAATCTGAGAGCAGGGTGAGCAACGATTATGTCACAGCTTGGATGTTTAGCTGTTTTGAAATTTCCTCCACCAACCAACTTAGTCCATTCCTTTGAATTCAGCCTTAAACAATTTTTCAGAAAATAGGCAGAAAACACAGCCAGATTCATTGCCAGAAAGTAGCATTAATGCCTCTCAATTAACTCACAGTGGAGTACACCCCCCGACCCCAATCTTATGAGCCTAGCTTCGGCTGTCCATATTTCTATTGACATTCTGGTCTGAACACCGACCAGAATATCCCACTGAGCTTTTCCTATGAGATTATAGGGATATATTACCCACAGCTTCAAACTCTTGCACACCATTCTTCTTAGTGTCCCTTAAGTCCAGGTAGAGTATGTGAGGGAATAGCCTTCAGACTATCTCAACTGGCCAACACCCAACCACCTTCACTTTCACCTAGCCATTCACTCCAGGGAATGGCTCTCATTCATATGTATGTGTACACATCTGACAGCGTACAGACAGTATATTGTGTTATCTTTAATGTTCTGTAGCTATTGTTTAAGGTTATAAGGTTTAGGATGGTGTGTGCTAAAGTAATGGTAGCTGAAACAGGTTTTGTTGTTGTCTGTTTGTTTGCTTGCTTGCTTGTTTAGGTTGTTTTGTATACACACACACACATACCATATGTATACATGTTTTGGAGACAGCTGGACCTTGGCAAGAGACTTTGTGTACTTTCTTCATGGTTCAGGTCTGCTGGCCTTGGAAAGTCAAAAGCCAGGTGATTCCTTTCTTCCTCACATTGCTTTGGAGAATGGCATTTGTCACAACAACAAAAAGCAAACTAGGACAGAGTAAAAGCATAACAATATAATTGACAATGAAGGTGAAACTCTGTAACTTCAGAATGACTATTCTAACTGTATAGAAGTTCATCACGATATATATATAGTCTTTGAGTCTGGTTAATCTGTGAATTTCTTTTTAATTTGCAAGTTATTTACAAAAAAGTTTTAATTAAAAGAAACATGTTACCTTAGGTATCTGTGTATGGTCATAAACAATCTATAGATCTGCTCTCTGTGGTTTCACAGCATGTATCTCTACATATGGGGTGGGTGTTGTATTCATCTCATGGTCTGATAGAGTGAGTGAATGACAGCTCACGGAGATGGAATGCTGTTGCAACATCTTAAGGAGATAGTTGCCTTAAAAACATATGAGTCTTTTATTTATGTGAAGTAAGTGAAGGAGAGACATCACAGCTAATGAAGAGTAGTGGCCAATGGGCAAGGTTCAGCAAACCATGGAGACTGGAGTGTAACCCATTAGTAGCTGGAAACCAAGGATGGGCTGTTTTAGTTTTTTTTTTTTTTAAGAAAATATTTGTTGAGCGACTCTTTGTCGTTTTGTTTAATCCTCACACAACTCTGTAAGGCCACCAAGTGGTATTTGCATAATTTTCAAACTTCAGAGATCTCAGATATAGGAGAGTTTGAGATATTTAAGAAAATAGGCACCATTTGTCAACCTTAGGAGGAGAACAGAAAATTCACAGTGGTATTTTGAGAAGAGGAAAGAGCTCTCAAGCTTTCAGGTGATGACATCACTGGGCTGGTGACCCTAAGAGGATGAAGCAGTGAGGCATCCAACAGCAGGCTCAGTGTGTTAAACTCTTCATGAGACCTAACAGAATAAAAAAGAGTAAAGAACTAAATAAAACTCAAATGTTCCTCATCTGTAAAAATAAAACAAAACAGATATTGTTAATAACAAATTTGGAAAAGAAGGTTTAAAAGTGAAATCATGTTGAGTGAACTGAGTTTGAGAAACTAGTGAGCCATGTACAAAGCAGACCCTTATATGAGTCTAGCATTGGTAGGAGGTTAGGGCTGAGACAATGCCTGGGACAAGATTCACTATGCAAATGAATTGTCTCCAACACTGTCTTAATATTTACCTCTATCCCTTGGAAAAGCTTAAAGAATAATACTGGAGAGAAGTAGACTGCTAGGAAGAACAGAGAATCATGGGAGAATTTCAGCGAGTGCAGGCTGAAGTAAGAGGCATAGCATGAGGGCACAGGAAATCCTATTATCTGTAGACAGTAAACTAGTCTGTATAGCAAATTCAAGAGACGCAGGTGAAGACAGACTTAATACAGTCATCTTTGAGCTAGTTACACACAAAGTGAATTTATGAAAATCGATTGTTTTCATATAGGTTTGCAAAACAACTATTGGGAATGCAAAATTAAAACATTGATCATATTCAAAGGGAAGATGAAACAGAAATACTTAGCAATAACTTTCACAAGAAATTTTAAAAAGCACCAACTTGTCAACAAGAGACATAAAATAAGATTTGAATTAAAGAAAGACTTGTTGTGAATAGGTTAATTTCTTCTAAATTCAATGCTTAGTGGAATGCTATCCAATCAAAATCCTGTAGCACTCTAAATGTCACTGAACAAATGAATAAAAATCCCTAGGAACCTCAATAAACAGGCAAGCAATAAAGAAGAGGCCAGTGAAATTAGCTGTTCTATAAGGCAGCAATGAAAAATTAAGTAGTAGAATTAACACAGACAGAATGTTTAGTCTGGAGAGGTTTGTTTGTTTGTTTGTTTGTGAACTTCACCCAAGTATAAATTTATTTATCATGTATATTGGAATATTCAATGCCTCCACCAAAGCCAGTAACTTGTTAGAACCATAGATTCCACAAACTGTTAAGGAAGTGAAGGTTTTTTAGAAGTCACTGCTGGCTTTGGAGTTTTCCTGCTCTTTACCCACCCCAACCCATGCCCCAGGATTGCTGGACATGGCTTCCAGCCCTTATCTGCAACTTCTGACAGCTAGCCAATCTTTAATGTGGACTTCAGCCTGCCCCTCCCTCAGTCTTTTCACAGAGCCCATGTGCTTGGCCTGACCTCATGCTCCTGACTCTTGGCCATGCTAACCTCACATACATCTACCCACTCCTAAGGTGCTGTCCAGTTTGTAGAGTGTGATTGCAGTAGGGACATGATTTTGAGCAATCTATGGAGATGAGTTTTTTAAAGAATGAAGAATTGTTTCATCAATTTTCCATCTACGTTCTCCAGACAAAAGTGTCTCACTGAGTAGACCCTTTATTGCACAGAGAAACTGAAGGACCAGAAGTGCGTGTTTCTTTCCTTACCAGTGTGACCCGTTTTCTGAGAACAGCACATCAGTCCTGCCTTCAGACACACCCACTGTTCTCTGTTCACACAAGTAAATGAGTACCCTTGACATTCAATTACTCTTTTGCTATAAGAAATTTTTGAATAATTTAAGTTGAAGTTCCCTGCCTGGTTCTGGTTCTGTTTCTTATATACTTGAAAGGGAATTACTAATTTGAGCCTTTTTTCTTCCTTCCCACCTCCCTCCCTTCCTCTTCCTCTCCCTCTCTCTCCCTCTTTCCTTCCTTCCTGCCTCCCTTCCTGCCTTCCTCTCTCCTTCCTTTCTCCTCTCCTTCCTCCCTCCCTCCCTCCTTCCTTCTTTCCTTCTTTCCTCCCTCCCTCCTTCCTTCTTTTCTTCATGCCATCCTTCTTGCCTTCCTTCCTCACTCTTTCTCTTCTTTGAGTTTCCCCACTCTCCCTGACTTTCTTTATTAAGTATTTCAGTTTGGGGAGCTTGGCAAGCAGAGACTGTTTCTAATACAACACCATGTCTAATGGGAGAGTCTATGAGAGAACACTTAGTTTTCTCAATTCTATCCCTCAGAGAACAATTGAAGTGATGCCTATAAATACTTTGGTTCATGGTTTCCATGATTGTTTGGTCCCCTATTCTTGAGCAGAATTTATGGTGGCAGCATATAGTGAGATCTTTGAAGAGATGTAAAATTAACATCTGACATCACCAACCACCCAATGAATTATTTATCCAAGTTTATTTGAGGAGTAGGATTAATTTGTTTGGAGGTATCTATGAAATGATGGAATGCTATGTAAAGTTGCTTTTTCCTCAACACTCCCATACCATGCTCTTTTTTTTTTATAGCTGTAAATTTAAAGCATAATTAATGTAATCTGAGCTTAGAGTACAGACTAATGTTACTGATAAACCAGCATGCCTCCAACTGGGGCTTGAAAGCCATCTTATAGTAAAAACAAACTATGTCCATTCCTGTTTATGATTAAAATCTCTGTTTATCAAGTATTGGCCTATGCCCCCACCTATAACTTTAACTACAAATGGTTCAGTACTGCCTGTTCTGGGAAATATCAACCAGGCTTTTGTCTTAAAAGATTATTCTAACAACCTGTTGTTATGACAACCTTTTAATGACCACTTTGCGACTATGTCTTTGTTTTAGGAGGTCATTATGGATAACTTGTCATTCTTATGTTCTGCTTCTGTATTCTCAGCTATTGCCTGTCAAATCTCCTATTTGGAACTCCCTTACTGCTGATCTATAAAAACCTTGTCTTCAGTATGTCTAATGCTGACTTCTTGAAACCCCACCTCCTTAAGGGGAGGCAACTGTATACATGAATAAAGAGCTTGCTTTATTAATCGTTTGCTAACAGCTAGTTAATTGGGACTAACAGTTATAGCACCAGGATAGACAACACACTCAGGCAGTATAAGGCACAGATAAAGCCAGGCTACAGACCCTGGGAAAGTCATGTTTTGTGTGTATTCTGTGTTAGCCTCACCTCATGAAGGATTCTGCTGGTCTTAGGAATCACTGCCCAATTATGGGAAGGGTGGCTTGTTAGGTTGCAGTCTGGATCAGAGAACGGTGTGGAGGCTTGTTGCAAGACAATGTTATTCTGGTTAGGATTTGGAGTACACACTGTCTTCCTGCTCTTTCTTTCTTTCACTCTTCCATAATGTTCCCTGAGTCTTGGAAGGGATGCTATATGATTAGTTCTTCCTTCCAGGAATGCTGCTATTCCACAGAAAACAGTACACTTCCCAGCAGTAGGTGTCTACTCCTGGAATAATATGAACATGAATCTGCCATGGACTGGGTTCATTGCAGGGATCTCTTGTTCCTCGGGATGAGAGTTCTGGTCAGGTGGGCAAAATATTTGGCAAGTGACAGACAGAGTCGACACAAAGAAGTGTGGAATCTGAGTGTATTTCTCAAAAATGGCATGAGGCTTTTACAGTCATTGCAAAAGAGAAATGATAAATCTGGCAGCTCAGTAGTTGAGGTACATCTGAGGACACGTGAAACACACTGGGTCTAAAACAGCAGCCATCTCTTGTGGACTGGTGCAGCACCCCCAGGCTCCGAGCATGCTCGGGCCGCATGGGCCCAGCGGGAGAACAGGGTGGGAGGTAGGGTGCTGTGGGTGCGCCAGCCAGGAGGGTAGAAGCTCGAAGTTCACGAATCTTGACTCACTAAACTCGAATCCAGAATCTCCAGTCTTCAATCTCGAATGCTGACTGCTGCACACTGTCTCATACACACACACACTTGGCTCAAGGTCCCTCCCATCCTTAGTAAAAAGCCCACTATGCTAATCTTCTGGGCTAGTAGAGACACGTCTCTTTCTTGCTAATTCCTAGAGTGGTTCAGCTGTAGTACAGGACTGAGAATGAGGATATTAGTTAAACTTGCCCTGGGATTGTCGACCACCACTCAGCAAACTACAATGCCCTATTCCCTTCACTATTTCCCTAACAATGCCAGGGGCAATTAGTCTGAATGGGTGACATCCTTGGGAAATTCCAGACTGAGAATCAGCTCAGTACTGATTTGGATTAGTTGGAACATTGTGGGGGCTGGGAAACATTGTTCAATTTAGTTTGGCTATAACAAAATATTTCTTAGGGCACCTTTATGCCTGAATAAAGAAAGCATCTAGATCTTTCCACAGACTTTAGCAGAGACCAATCTGGAACACATCAGAACTAGGAGATGTCAGCGATTGACCACCTCAGGAGACTGGCTCTCTGTGAAGCATACGCCTCAGGTCTATGATCAGGTTTTTTAGACCTGTCATGCAGACACAACTGAAGTAGACGAGTGCTGCGTGACATGAATCAAAAGTATATGGCCCTCAAACGATGGGTTGAGAGCCTTTCTTTTTTCTTTTTCTTTCTTTCTTTTTTTTTTTTTTTTTTTTTTTTTTTTTTTTTTTTTTTTTTGCTGCATTTTTTTTTAAGTTTTATTGTATTATAATGAGAAAAGTTACATGATTTCGGTTTATCTGAATTTGTTAACAATTAAAAAACATATTTTAAGTAAATAGAATTAAATCACATTCTTGTTTTCCTTTTGTACCCCAACTCCTCCCAGAGACCCCTCTTCAATGCCTACAATATCTTTTTTGTCATATTCTTTAAAATTTATAAAATATTATAACAATAAGAATGAGTATTATACAAGTTGTTTGCTATAAAACAACAATCAATTTAACAGTCTTATGTAGATGTTTGTCTACAGCAATACTGAAAATACATACATTTTTGTCAATATAAATTTAAATAACTCCAAACGTATTACATGTATATTTCAAAATAATACATCACTACTAATATTTTCTTAAATGAACATAAATATATAAAGTGTTTTTGTTTGTTTGTTTGTTTTATATTTAGTAGAGCTTAAAATCTTGGCTCTTACTGTACTAACTTGATACAAGAGTTACAAACGTCAAGCAAAGCAATCAGTCTTACTCTTTGTTGTTCTCTAACAAACCCCTCCCAATATAATTGTCTACATTTCTTTTGGGTATATAAATACTTTTAAAATACATAAGCTGTTCTGAAAACCATATTATAAAACATGAGTAAAAACATGAAATAAACAATACTACTAATAGAGAGGCTGAGATAGGAGAAGCAAGATCTCAAGACCATTATGTTGTACACAGCAAGACATTATCATGAACAAACAAGCTGAAAGTGTATATAGATTGTATAATATTGGACCTATTTCTCTAATTACCAAATTAGAGAGACCACTGGATGACAGTCAAAAAATTTCTAATTCCTCATATTTTTGGATTTTAATTGATTAGGATATGTTGGTAATATTAATTTTCATATTAAGATATTAAGAAAAAGTAATTGGTACTTCCTGTTGTTTTTGTTGTAAGAGGTGGAATTAGGCTTGTGTGGATTTGTTGAAAGATTACTTTCTTGCTTCTTCTACGGTGTAGTTTCACTCCTTATGTTGATGTTTCCCATCTATCATCCTTTGCAGGGCTGGATTTGTGGAAAGATATTGTGTAAATTTTGTTTTGTCATGGAATATCTTGTTTTCTCCATGTATGGTAATTGAGAGTTTTGTTGGGTATAGTAGCCTGGGCTAGCATTTGTGTTGTTGTAGGGTCTGTATGTCATCTGCCCAGGATCTTCTAGCTTTCATAGTCTCTAATGAGAAGTCTGGTGTAATTCTGATAGGCCTGCCTTTATATGTTACTTGCCCTTTAAAATTCTTTCTTTGTTTAGTGCATTTGATGTTTTGATTATTATGTGACCAGGAATTTCTTTTCTGGTCCAATCTATTTGGAGTTCTGTAGGCTTCTTGTATGTTCATGGGCATCTTTTTCTTCAGGTTAGGAAAGTTTTCTTCTATAATTTTCTTGAAGACACTAACTGGCCCATTACCTTGGGAGTCTTCACTGTCTTCTATACCTATTATTCTTAGGTTTGGTCTTCTCATTGCATCCTGGATTTCCTGAATGTTTTGGGTTAGGAGCTTTTTGCTTTTTGCATTTTCTTTGACTGTTGTGTCAATGTTTTCTATGGTGTCTTCTACCCCTGAGATTCTCTCTTCTATCTCTTGTATTCTGTTGGTGATGCTTGCATCTATGTTTCCTGATTTCTTTCCTAGGTTTTGTATTTCCAGGGTTGTCTCTCTTTCTGATTTCTTTATTATTTCTATTTCCATTTTTAGATTCTGGATGTTTTTGCTCATTTCCTTCACCTGTGTGATTGTGTTTTCCTGTAGTTCTTTAAGGGATTTTTGTGTTTCCTCTTTAAAAGCTTCTAGCTGTTTACCTGTGTTCTCCTGTATTTCTTTGAAGGTGCTATTTATGTCCTTCTTAAAGTCCTGTATCATCATCATGAGAAATGATTTTATGTCTGAATCTTTTCTGGTGTGATGGTGTGTCCAGGACTTGCAATGGTGGTAGTATTGGGTCCTGATGATGCCAAGTAACCTTGGTTTGTGTTGCTTATATTCTTAGGCTTGCCCTGCATCATCTGGTTATCTCTAGTGCTACCTGCCAGTGCTAAATCTGACTGGAGCCTGTCCTTCCTGTGATCCCGGTTGTGTCAGATCTCCTCAGAGTCAAGCTGTCTCTGTGGTCCTGTGATTCTGGGATCCTGTGACCCTGGGCTTGTTGGAGCACCTGGGAGTGGAGTTTCCTCTAGGTGTTTGGGGAATGATTGCAGAATTTGTGCCCAAGGTCTGCTCAGGGCACTGACTGGCCCAGACAGACCAGAAGCAACCTGAGTCACTGGGCTGGCAGTGTTCCTGTGTGCCTGGGTCCTGCTGGTCACAGTTACTCCTGGTATTCAAACAAATGTTGTGTCCTACTCACTTCTGATCCTGGTCATGTTAGAGTGTCTGGGAGTGCAGCTTCCTCTGGGTGTTGTCGGACTTGCTGCAGAGCTTGCAACCAAGGTCTGCTCAGGGCACCAGCTCAGACAGAAGGGAAGAAACCTGAACCACTGGGCTGGTGGAGTTCCTGTGTGTCCTATCCAGCTGGTCCCAGTCACTTCCGGCGTTGGGACAGATGTTGTGTCCTCCTCACCTCTGATCCTGGAGGTGTTAGAGGGCCTGGGAGTGGAGCTTCCTCTGGTTGTTGTGGGACAGGAAGGCACCTGAGCCACTGGGCTGGCAGAGTTCCTGTGTGCCTGTGTCCTGCTGGTCCCAGTTACTCCAGGCGTTCAGACAGATGTTGTGTCCTCCTTACCTCTGATCGTGGGCATGTTAGAGCGTCTGAGAGTGGAGCTTCCTCTTGGGTCGAGAGCTTTTATCTGAGTCAAGGAACTCAGCACCCTCCCCTGGGCTGTGAGCATGGCAAGAGGTTGCCTACACCATGTCAGTGCCAAGGAAAGATACATTTTTAACACTGGTAGGTTTCAGACTGGGAAGGTAAGTTATCTTAAATATGGTCATATATATGTTAGGCAAAGAAGACCACCAAGATGTGTTCTTGCTGGTCTAAATCACATGGCAGGCAATACAGCCACAACTGATTTTCTAGTGTGTAAACTATCAAGTACTTGCTTGGTTCAAGAATGGCACTGGTAACTTAATTTTTTATCTAGAAAACAAGCTGAAAACTTATGCTTTACCTTTTCTGTATGATTTCTCGTTCTCCTTATACTTTCTTCTTCTGAAGAAGTCAAAATCTCAACATGTCCGTGATGGTGCAATCAAGTTGAGAGTCATTGGTTGAAATTCTGGGAGTTATTTGTAATGAACTGTCTTTAGTGAGTTTAGCTACCACACCTTTGGAGCGGCAGTTTTGAAGTCCTGCTTCTTGGAGTCTTTCCTTAAGAGCAGAATAACTATAAGACAATTTTCCAGGGGATATCTTCTCCCACCCACTATATTTTAAAAAGAATAAATGAAATGAGAACTTTATTCATTAATGTCACATGAACTTGTGGATCTTGGTGCTCCCAGCTGGAGGACTTTAAATTCAGACAGCAAACTCATACTTACCTGGCAGGGGAGATACCATGATCACGAAGGTGGTTTTCCCAGGGTGAGATTTATCCATTGCACTCTGGATGTGCTGACCCCTGCAATTTCCCCAAATGGGGGAAGCTCAACTGCATAATTTGTGGTAGTAGAGGGTGGCATTCGCACTCCCCCCTAAAAAAAATTAAAAAGAAAAAAAGAAAAAGCAAACTCACCACTGTTCAATTGCAGAACAAGCTTGAGTTTCTTGTTTTTGTTTTTGCTTTGTTTTTGCAAATGAAATGGAAGGAATTATTGTTTTACAGGTGAAGATTTTTTCCCTCTCTCTTAATTGTTGTCAAGAACCTCTAGTTTTCTGCTCTGTATTTCTCCAGGGTAAAAAAAAATTAAATGATGGAGAGATTAATCATGTAAAGTCCACATCAGTTATAGCTGAACCTGGACATGTGTTTCTTAGCTAAGGTATGGCAGAAGGGGGTATTTTAGCTGTTCATTTTCTTCTTAACCTGAATTTTTAAATGACAAAATGTGGCCCAGAGGTGTTGGTTGTAGACCCAGGTTGGAAGTATCCGAGTTATTAGAAAAGCAAAGATAGCACCTGTACTCCTCCTCACTCTGTGGAAGAACTGTTGCAAATGATGGAGGGATACAACCAAGGGTCACATCCTCCCAGGTGACAAACTAGTCTTTGACAGCCTTAGTAAGAGACTCCCAAAGTCTGAATCCCTTGGACAACAGCAGAAATTGACTCCTTTGCAATTAGCGCATGAAAGCATTTGTAACCTCAAGAACTTTTAAAACTCTTGGAGTACAAACTGAAGGAGAGCCTGTGGTCAGCTGGGAGCTCATGATGAACTAGGATCTACAGCTAATGGGAGCCTGTGGCGAATGGGAACATATGGTGTGTGGGGACCTGTGACTAATGGGCTCTATGTGAAGAAGAAGCAAGGGCCTGCAGTGAAAGAGGAGGGTGATGACTGTGGTGAATGGGGGCCGTTTGTGAACTGTACCCAATAGTGGATGAAGGTGTGTAGGAGTGGGTGTTCATGGCAAATAGGGGCTAGCAAGCTTCATCTAATAGCTGCTGAAGCACAAGGACGGGGGCACATTCTTTATATTTTGTGAGAAAAAAATACTAACTTTGGATTTTATAAAAGTTGTTCTCTTTAAAAAAAATACTTTAGCAATTAGTGAATTAATTAGTGAGCCTGATACTTTGCAGGCCAATTTGACAGATGAATTGTAAACGTGAGACATGGGGCTTTCGGTCTGTACTTGCCTTGCCTGTCAGCATGGCCTTAGCATAAGGGTGCTTCCTAGGAGGAAATGTCTTGGAATGACACCATCAAAATGGACTTGAAGAAGCACACATGGTGGCTGAGCCTTGTTTAAAGCCTACATTAAGCAAACCACCCATAAGGAAAAGCACTTTAACAGAAAGATTTGAATGTAGAAAGGATCGTGGATAATGCCAAGGAATAAATGATTTTCTTAGTTCTGATAATCAAATGCTAACATCAGGATCTTTATTTTTAGGCTGGGGAGATGTGTCAGTGGATAAGCTGCTTGCTGCACAAGCCAAGGAGCAGAGATCAGACCTCCAGAGGCTATATAAGAAGCGGGGTGGGCATACGTTCTACAGTTTATATATGTGAAATCGCAGCGGCTCAGCTTTACTTTGAAATAACTCAGTAGGAAGCAATGAGGCCCATGCATAAAACAGAAAGGCAGCATTTGATGGTACAGTAAGATATGCTGCTGTTGTCCACACACTCACTGTGATGCTGCTCTTCTCCCTCAGCTTGTTTTTTATCCCAGGTTTATTGGTGCCTTTGAGCCACACATACCACAGACTCAGAACATTCCTTAACTAAAGCCAGGGGCTTAGCAAAAGCACCAAGCTAGGAAATGTGTGTATCTGGAGGCAAAGGAAGGATTGGAAGCAGGAATGAGGTAAAAAGAAAACACATCTTTTTGATCTTCGATATCTAGTCTCCAGGCAGTGTAAGAACATAAACCCAACACAAACCCAGCATACAGAATCAAGAGGGGAATGTTACTTTGCCTGGAACATTAACTTACTAGTACTGAAAGCACTGAAAACCAGTGGGTTTTTTTGTTTTTTGTTTTTGTTTTTTTTCACAGTTGTAGAGGCAAGAAACCAGAAATCAAGGCCTCTGGGAGCTGTAGAAGGAATATATGTCAGGCAGCCTCGTAGACTGGTGGTTGCCAGCAATTTCTGGTGTTCCTTGTCTTGTGGCTACATTTTCCCAATCTCTGTTTCCATTTCATACACTACTTACCACAACCTTCAATCTTACTTGAATCCAAGTTTCCTTTTCTATGCAAACATCAGTTCTGAAACCGTTTCACCCTGAGTCCCAGCACAACTTGACTGCATATGTGGAAACTCTAGTTACTAATAAGCTTACTCTTCTGGGAACTGGGCTTTAGGACTTGAACCCTAACCCATGAGAAGCAGAGAGAGAAGATGGTTGTTTTATATGAAGTGAGTGACTGGTGGCCTGATGCAGAAGTGGAAGCTTCACAGAGAAAAATGCAAGAGAAAAAGCTTGCAAAGTAGAAACCTTCCACACCAAACAAGATAATAATAAACAGTGGCCACAGCAAGTAGATAGATGCCCTATCTAGCCACAGGCTCTCCACCTGTAGGTCATGACCCCTTTGGAGGTCAAATAGCAGATATCCTATTTTATGATTCATAACTAGCAAAATTATAGTTACAAAGTAGCAACAGAATAATTTTATGGTTGGGGTTATAACAAGAGGAACTGTATTATAGGGTCGCAGCATTAGGCAAATTGAGAACCAATGCACTAGGGGAATAATAATAATAACTCTGTAGTGAAGATTAAGACATATAATATTAAGGCTCTGAGCTAAGAGATTGGAAATACAGAAGGATGCCAACTCGTAAAGGGTTCTAAAGGCATGAGTAGGAGCTGGTCTTCACCCTGAAAAAAGTAAGCATCTCCCAAACCTGCAGCAAGCAAGGTATTTAGACTGACTGTGTGGTGGTTGGAATAAAAATGGCCTGCGGTGAGATCCACCATTTTCTCTCCAGTGACTTTCTAAGGTGGGACCAGCCTGGAGGCACAGGCCTGAGGAGTCACAGGAAATGACAGGATCCTCTCAGCTTCCAAGTGACAGAGGTGGATCAGCTTCCCTCTCTGCCCCTTCCCTGCAAGTGGAGAGCCTGCCTCCAGGGAGTGCTCTAACCCAGCAAGTGCTGGATATCCCAAAACACCAGAAAAGCAAGATTTGGATCTAAAATCATACCTCATGATGGTGCTAGAAGAATTTAAGAAAGACATGAATAATTCCCTTAAAGAAATACAGGAGAACACAGGTAAAGAGGTACAAGCCCTTAAAGAGGAAACAAAAAATCCCATCAGGTGATCACAAGTAAACAAGTAGAGGCACTTAAAAAGGAAACAGAAATATCCCTTAAAGAACTACAGGAAAATACAATCAAACAAGTGAAGGAATTGAGCAAAACCATCCAGGACCTAAAAATGGAAGTAGAAACATTAAGAAATCACAAAGAAAGACAACTCTGGAATTAGAAATCTTAGGAAAGAAGTCAGGAGACAGATGCAAGCATTACCAACGGAATACAAGAGATTGAAGAGAATCTCAGGGGCAAAAGATACCATAGAAAACATTGACACAACAGTCAAAGAAAACACAATGTAAAAAGATCCTAACCCAAAACATCCAGGAAATCCAGGACACAATGAGAAGACCAAACCTAAGGATAATAGGTATAGAAGAGAGTGAAAAGCTCCAACTTAAAGGGCCAGTAAATAACTTCAACAAAATTGCAGAAGAAAACTTCCCTAACCTAAGGAAAGAGATGCCCATGAACATACAAGAAGCCTATAGAACTCCAAACAGACTGGACCAGAAGAGAAATTCCTCCTGCCACATAATAGTCAAAACACCAAATGCACAAAACAAAGAAAAAATACTAAAAGCAGTAAGGGAAAAAGGTCAAGTAACATATAAAGGCAGGCCTATTAGAATTACACCAGACTTCTCACCAGAGACTTTGAAAGCTAGAAGATCCTGGGCAGATGTCATACAGAACCTAAGAGAACACAAATGTGAGCCCAGATTACTATACCTAGCAAAACTCTCAATCACCATAGATGGAGAAACCAAAGTATTCCATGACAAAACCAAATTCACACAATATATTTCCACAAATCCAGCTCATCAAAGGGTAATAAATAGAAAACTCCAACACAAGGAGAGGAACTATATTCCTGAAAAAGCAAAAATGTAATCTTCCAACAAAACTAAAAGAAGATAGCCACATGAACGGAATTCCAGCTCTAACAACAAAAATAATAAGAAGCAACAATTACTTTTCCTTACTATCTATTAATATCAATGGACTCAATTCCTCAATAAAAAGACATAGACTATCAGATTGGGTATGTAAACAGGACCCAACATTTTGTAGCATATAGGAAACCCACCTCAGTGACAAAGACAGACACTACCTCAGAATAAAAAGCTGGAAAACAATTCTCCAAGCCAAAGGCCCCAAGAAAAAAGCTGGAGTAGCCATTCTAATATTGAATAAAATCGACTTTCACCCTAAAGTGATCAAAAAAGATACAGAGGGGCACTTCATAGTCATCAAAGGTATGATCTACCAAGATGAATTCTCAGTTCTGAACCTCTATGCTCTAAATCAAAGGGCACCTACATTAGAAACTTTACTAAAGTTCAAAGCACACATTACACTGCACACAATAGTAGTGGGAGATTTCAACACTCCACTCTCTGCAATGGACAGATCATGTATACAGAAACTAAACCAGGACACAGTGAGACTAACAGAAGTTATGAAACAGATGGATTTAACATATATCTATAGAACTTTTATCCTAAAACTAAAGGATATACCTTCTTCTCAGCACCTCATGGTACCTTCTCCAAAATTGACCATATAATTGATCACAAATCAGGCTTAATAGATACAAGGAGACTGAAATAATTCCTTGTATCCTATCAGATCACCATGGACTAAGGCTGCTCCTCAATAACAACATAAACAATAGAATGCCCACATACATGTGGAAGTTTAACAACACTCTACTCAATGATAACTTGGTCAAGGAAGGAATAAAGAAAGAAATTAAAGAGTTTCTAGAGTTTAATGAAGATGAAGCTACAACATACCCAAACTTATGGGACACAATGAAAGCAGTCCTAAGAGGAAAACTCATAGCTTTAAGTGCCTACAAAAAGAAACTGGAGAGAGCATATACCAGCAATTTGACAGCACACCTGAAAGCACTAGAACAAAAAGAAGCAAATTCACCCAAGAGGAGTCAAAGGCAGGAAATAATCAAACTCAGGGCTGAAATCAACCAAATAGAAACAAAAAGAACTATACAAAGAATCAACCAAACCAGGAGCTGGATCTTTGAGAAAATCAACAAAATAGATAAACCATTAGCCAGACTAACTAGAGGGCACAGAGATAGTTTCCTAATTAACAAGATCAGAAATGATAAAGGAGACATAACAACAGACACTAAGGAAATCCAGAAAATCATGAGAACCTACTACAAAAGCCTATACTCAACAAAACTGGAAAACCTGGATGAAATGGACAAATTTCTAGACAGACACCAGATACCAAAGTTAAGTCAAGATCAGATCCACAATCTAAACAGTCCCATATCTGCTCATGAAATAGAAACAGTCATTAATAGTCTCACAACCAAAAGAAACCCAGGACCAGATGGGTTTAGTGCAGAGTTTTCTCAAACTTTCAAAGAAGACCTAATACCAACACTCCTCAAACGATTCCACAAAATAGAAACAGAAGGTACTCTACCCAATTTGTTCTATGAAGCCACAATTACTCTTATACCTGAACCACACAGAGACCTAATGAAGAAAGAAAACTTCAGACCAATTTCCCTTATGAATATCGATGCAAAAATACTCAATGAAGTTCTTGGAAACCAAATAAAAGAACACATCAAAACGATCATCCACCATGATCAAAAAGGCTTCATCCCAGGGATGCAGGGATGGTTCAATATACAGAAATCCATCAACGTAATTCACTACAGAACTGATTGTTCTGGCAGCATGTGCATAGTAAAGGATTGCAAAGTTGATCATCAATGGGAGGAGAGGCCCTTGGCCCTGTGAAGGTTCTGTGCCCTAGTGTAGGGGAATGCCAGAGCCAATAAGTGGGAGAGGGTGTGGTGGCAAGCATGGGTGGGGGGAGACAACAGGGGTTTGCTCTTGTTGTTTTTGTCTGTTTGTTTGTTTGTTTTTTGGAGGGGAAACTCGGAAAAGGAGAAACCATATGACATGTAAATAAAGAAAATATCTAATAAACAAATCAAAATAAAAGTAAACCATAATTTTACTTCTATAAATGGAATAAGTCTACTTACCATAAAGATAAAAATAAAAATAGTTTTTCAAATAGTTAATTATATTTAGAGTTGATCACACATTAATTGTTTCTTGTAGGAAAGTCTTAAGA
>NW_022196899.1:29994161-29995740 GCF_008632895.1 Mastomys coucha | reverse complement strand
TGTCTGTAATCAAATGTCAGAAAATTCAGTGCAAATCAATACAATAAAAACTTGAGTTTTGCTACCAAAATAAATAAATAAATAAATAAATAAATAAATAAATAAAAATAAAAAAATAAAAACGGCCTTCATAGGCTCATAGGGAGTTGCACTCTTAAAAGGCCCCTTTAGATCCAACACAGCTCAAACAACCAGGTCAATGCTGATGACAAAAATTTATTGTAATCAATTCACTATTCATCAATCTGGGCTGCAGAACAAACTCAGGAGTTGAACTGTGACCCAGAGCCAGAATATCGCACAGTAGTTAAGCACAAATGTCTGTGCCAAGTTACATTTGTCCACCAATCAGGACTTAGGGATAATGGCTTTCCTTGTGTGATTGATCAGAATGTCAAACACTGATATGTCAACTGATACAGAATGTAGGTTTTACAGTCCAACTAATCAAATCCATTTGTTCTTTTGTAGTTAGGAACAGTCATTTTGTTTTGGGGAGCAAAGGATGAATAAAGCAGGCTGTAGTTATGAACAGTCATTATGTTCTGGAACAGTAGATGAGTAAGAAGCTGTTCAGCTACTCAGGAGTCCCCAGCTCCCCTGGGACCTTGAACTTAGTTTCCATTATGATTAAACGGAGTCTGAAAACAAAATGGCAGTACTTAGGAAAAGTTTCTTTTGCTTGTTCCCAGTAGCACTATTAGGAGACCACTTGTTGAAGTAGGTGTGGCTTTGTTGAAGGAAGTGTATCACTGGGGGCAGGCTTTGGGGTCTCAAATACTCAAGTCAGGCCCAGTGTCACTCTCTCTTCCTGCTGCCTGTGGATCAAGATGTAGAATTTTCAGCTCCTCTTCAGCACTATATCTGCATGCATTCCACCATGCTTCCCACCATGACAATAATGGGCTAAACTTCTGAACTGTAAGCCAGCCCCAATTAAATGTTTTCTTTTAAGAGTTTCCATGGTCATGGTGTCCCTTGGCAGCATTAAAACCCAATCTAAGATACTGTGTTTGGGAAGATGCCTTTGTGCTGTGTGAGGATGAACTGAGGAGGCAGAGAACAACTTAGGGAGATCTCATAGGCATTGAGATAATTCTGGACCAAGAGAACAGGAGCATGAGCCAACGCTAGCGCAAGGTAAAGAATAAGGCATTGACGACTCATTGAATTTTCTGGGTTATGAAACTGAATGGGTGATGAGGTCACTTCTTGGGCAGAAAAGTTTGAAGTTAGGGAAAGAAAATGGCAGGTTTTGATTTTGTTAAAACTAAGGTGTGGGTGGATATCTTAGAGTTTTCAAGCACAAAGCTATAAAAACTTATAGCTTTTTATAAGTCTGCATTTAGTTAGGAGGTAATTGTGGATTACCCAGAAGGCATAAAATTGATTATGAAGACCTTGGACCTACCTGCTGGAGACTCTGGAACTCCATGATGTGTGTAGGAGTCCTTCTGTGTTTCCCCCATCTGATGTTTTGACTCAGTACAAATTTTGGCAGTAGAAGTGAGAAAATGGCCGGGCGGTGGTGGCGCACGCCTTTAATCCTAGCACTTGGGAGGCGGAGGCAGGCGGATTT
>NW_022196899.1:29987233-29994051 GCF_008632895.1 Mastomys coucha | reverse complement strand
AAAAAAAAAAAAAAAAAAAAGAAGTGAGAAAATGATGGTCAGTTTGCAGGAATGAGCTGTGTTTGCAGAGAATCCTCAGTAGAAGCAAGCACAGTTTGCAGGGTCAGAAGAAGCCCTTAATTTCTCTGCAGTGTTGTGAGAGACATAAGACAAAACACCTGCAAAACTCCCATCTCTTATGTCATTTCGCACAACACCTTTACTTGTAGTTTATGCATCTTTCTAACAATATCACTGAGTAAATCTTCAGTATGTAACAAAAAGATACAGGTTTTAAATATAAAAGATTGTTTCCTAATCTTGAAATCACACATATGGAGGTTTTTGTAATATTTGGGTCTTGCATGAGCTAGGTTAGTGCTCTCCCACTGAGCTATATTCCAAGTCCTTTAAAAATAATTTTTATAAAGATCACCCTAATATTTCCAGGTTGACCTTGAACTCACTTTATAGTTCAGACAGGTCCTGAGCCTATGATCCTCCTCCTAAATATCTGGGAATTTATACCTTTTCCACCAGCCTCAGTAAAGGGCAATTTTTCAGACTGAGTTCTGGGGAACTGAATGAATGAATCCAAGCTTCAGAAAATGTGTTTCATTTCTAATCTGCTCTAGGTTATGCAATTAGCCTCTTTTCTACTTTTTTTTTTTTAATAAAAAGGCATTTTTATTTGTGTTTCCATCCAGACCCCTGGAGTGCTTGTCAACCTTCTGGTACAACCCTAGCTGTTGCTTCTACAATTACCTAGCATTTGCTTTGGCTTAAGACAAAATGTTCTCAATACAAAAGAAATTATCAAATGCTACAGGTAGCTGTTAAAAATCAATTAATAAATGCTTATAAATGCTTAAATTTCTTCTCAAATGTAATGAGAAAAATCACAATTAACATAATGTTAGCAGATTCATCTATTTCTGGTTTTTTTTCCTTCACTTATATTTTTCTACAACATAACATCCCTATTGATTACTTGGGAACACATTCTGATCTCATTTGACTTCCATTTCTCTCAGGTCTACCCTCCCACCTTTGTACTCCCTCCCTTCCCCATTCCCACCCCCCCCAAGGGATACCAAATCCAACTATGTTGCCCATAAACACATTGAGGCATGATCAAACTAGTGGCCAGCCTCTTATAAGATAACTAAGTCCTTCCCCTCCATCCCACCCCAACCAGAAGCCATCAACTGTGAAAGGCTACACTTCAGCATCTGTGTCATGATTTTAAAGATTCTCTTCAATAACTTCCTGTATGGACTGTTTCCTTGAGGGACAGGAATGGGGCTGTTACAGAATCTTTCGCTGTCTCTCATTCTCAATCATGAGTCTGCAGCCATCAATATCATTGCAAAAGAAGCTTCCTTGCCCATGACAGCATGGATCACGGACTTTCACATGGTTTCCAGCAGAAGCTTGGAACACAGACATCCACATGGCCTCTTGGGGGCAGCACGGACCTCAACATGGCCTCAGGCAGCATCCCAGACCACAGACATCAATGTGGTCCATGTTACCGCCCCTCTGTGTTGCTGTCTCTGGTCCATGCTCCGCTGGAGGCCATGTGGATTGCCATCTACTTTGTTTTTGAAAAATACTATTTTTATTTGCCTTTAAAAGTTTCATATGTATGTATAATGTATTTTGATCATATCTTTTCTTCACAATCTCTGCCAGCTCCCTCCAGGACCCTACAGCAGTCTCCCTCCTGACTTCATGTCATTTATTTATATTGTTGTTGTTCCGTGGAGTCCTCCTGGCACTGATGACATGGTTGTGGGACAAGAGCAACACAACAGCAGCCACATCCCCTAGAGAAAAGTGACTTATGCTTAACTATTTCTAAACATCTTTAGAAACACTTTGTAGAATGCAAAGCACAATGTGTGCTTATAATAAAAGAGCTTCTATTTATTACTATTATTTATTTATTTATTTATTTATTTATTTTATCACTGGATACCACACTCCTGAGTGTGGCTATGTAAGGTACAGGTATGGCAAGATGATGTTGTGACACCTATAGTTTCATATTTAATTCATTCTCTTTCTTTTAAAAACAGAGGTTTCAGTTTTGTTTATTTGTATGTGAATGTGAGTGTGAGTGTGTTTATGTGTGCATGTGTGTGTTCAAAGGCTGGAAGAGGGCATTGGTTGTCCTGAAAGCTGGAGTTATGGGCAGTTGCAAGCTGCCCAGTGTGGGTTGGGAACAGAACTCTGGCCTTCTGCAAGTGTTCTTAACTGATGAGCCATTTCTCAAGCAAATTTTTCTCTTTCAAATTAATATATGATTATGTGTTGGCTGGTGTCATAGTTTTCCATTACTCTTCCTGCTTGTCATACACATTTCATAACAACGACATCAGAATAGAAATATGGCTATTGCACATCTGATGTTTCCTTATGCAAATAGAAATGGGCGGGGGTGGCAGAAACTCATCCTGACTGGGTTCTAGCTGTGGGAGTTTTTGACTCTTCCCTTTGGAGAGAGGGAGCAGCAACTTGTGCTTGAGCATTTCACATATTTTTTCTTATCTTTAGTGCAAAGCTTTAAAAATGGGTCTGATGTTATAGAAACACAGGGGCACCTGAGTCCAGGATACCCGGCTGAACCCTGTGCTTCTGTCTGTTGATGAGAGAAATAAACCATCCCAAGGCTCTGTTTGTGAAATCTGCTATAGTAACTCCAAAACCCACAAGGTCACGTATTCTTTCTGCTTCTGTGGGTTTAAGCCATATTAGAGACCACTAAGAAAATTTGGAAAAGTTGTCTTTCTCCAATTGGTTTATTTCACTTACTATAATGTCCTGAAGGTAACATAAACAACAGTCTATTTTATATACAGACCACAGTTTCCTTATCAAGTCACCTACTGATGAAGACTTATTCTCATATCTTGTCTACTGTGAATATTGTTGCCATGACTATCAGAGTGAGACTATCTTTTAATCACGGTACATTTAGTTCTTTAAGATAAATAATCAGGTGTAGATTTTTTTTGTGTCGTATGATAGCTCTATCTTCAAGGCTTGTTTTTATAAATAGAATACTTATATATTTTCTATACTAGCTATGCCTCTTAGCATTTCTGCCAGCATCACATAGGTCTTTGATTTTTCACAATATTTTTTAGAGTGGTGGAGGTACATTGTCTTTTCATTTTTTTCCTTTTACTGAAAATAAATTCTTTTCTCACATAATATATCCTGATTACAGTATCCTTCCCTCTACCCCTCCCACCTTCTCTGTCTTCTGGATCCACTCCTTTTCTGTCTCTCATTAGAAAATAGCAGGATTCTAAGAGATAATAAGAAAATATAATAAGATAAAACAAGACTATCATGTAGAAGTTGGACAAGACAGACCAACAGAAGAAAAAGAAACGAAGAAAGGTACAAGAATCATAGACCCACTTGCACATACCTCAGGAATCACATAGAAACACTAACTGGAAGCCATAATACATACGCAGAGGACCCAGTACACACCCGTGCAGTGCAGGCCCTGTGCTTGCTGCTTCAGTCTGTCAGTTCATCTGAGCTTTGCTCAGATTGATTTAGTTGTTTTCTTGGTGTCTTCTTTCTCCTCTGGCTCTTACACTTCTTCTGCCTCCTGCCCCTTCTGTGGGATTCCCTGAGGTCTGAGGGGAGGGAGTTAGTAAAGACATCCATGTTAGGATTGGTTGTTCCACTCTCTCTCTCGCTCTCTCTCTCTCTCTCTCTCTCTCTCTCTCTCTCTCTCTCTCTCTCTCTCTCTCTCTCTCTCTCTCTCTCTGTATGTGTGTCTGTCTGTCTATCTGTGTGTGTGTGTGTGTGTGTGTGTGTGTGTGCTGCAGGCTGAAGCAGGTGATGACTGAACAAGGCACTGATCTATGAGTATAGAGGAATATCTTTAGGAGTTGTTTTATCACTCACTACATATTTTATTGTTGCCTTTAAGACCAGTAGTGTTTGGTTTCGCACTAGGTTCCTGGGCTCTGGTTGCACTAAGATTTGCTCTGGTTGTTGGTCAGTGCCAGGTATCAATTCCATCTTTTAGAGTGACCTTAAGTCAAATCAGTTAATGATTGATTCGTTATTCCCACAAGTTTTTGCCACCACAATTACTCTAGCAGTTCTAGAATGCTTTGTTGTTCTTGTCAATGTTTTGGTTTTGAGACAGGGTTTCTCTGTGTAGCCCTGGCTGTCCTAGAACTCATTCTGTAGACCAGGCTGGCCTTGAACTCACAAGGTTCCTCCTGCTTCTGCCCTCTGAGTGCTGTGACTAAAGACATGCACCACTACTTGGTTTTAAATGTATAGCCCAGGCTGGCCTTAAATTCGTGATCCTCCTGCCTCTGCCCCCTTCAGCAAATCCAGCACAACAGGAGCCCTAGTATAACTTGCTGACAGGATACCATTGTAGACCAAAGGTATTGTGGCTGGCTTGTTTATGATTCTCTTTTAATAGCATCCAGAGTACCTTCGTGTACCAAAGATCTAGAACCTCGTGGTGAAGGCTCTATGTAGGCACCAGCACATCTTCTATATGTTCAGTGAGCTCTGTCTATGTCTTCAGAAATGAGATCTTACTGTCAGTTTGCAGAGAGCAAACTATAGTCTTGGCAACAGATGGGTTGTTTTGGGATTTCCATAGGACCCCTTTGGCCAACAACTCAGTCAGATATAACCAAATCCCTGTACTGGAAGCTTTGTTGGGTAACAAGAGATGGCCAGTTGGGATTCATTATCTAGAGACTTTATTTAGGTCACCTTCATATATGTATATGTCTTATACATATATGAAGCTTCTACTGTATTAGGTTTCCCTACTGCCCCTTAAACGCCCCTTAATTTTAGCTGTCTCTCCCTGTATTCTCTATGTCAACTCCCTCTCCTCTCTCTTTCCTTACTTGTTCTTCCTGTTCCAGCCCCTGCCCCACCCACTCACAATTATCTGTTCTATTTTCCTTTCCTAACATATACTATCTATACCTTCTAATCCATTCCTCTATATCTACCATCTGTGGTACTATGGATTGTAGGTTGGATCTCTTTGACTTAACAGCTAATAAATGAACACATGCCATATTTGTATTTCTGGGTCTGGGATACCTCACTCAGGATAATTTTTTTCCAGTTCCATTAATTTGCCCTGCAAATTTCATGATATCTTTTTTTTTCAAACACATGAATAATAATACATTGTATAAATATACATTTTCTTTATCCATTCTTCTGTTGAGAGATATGTAAGTTGTTTCCAATTTGAACATTGGTTGTGCATGTCTCTGATGCGATGAAGTGTTCTTTAAGTAAATGCCCAAGGATGGGATAGTTCTATCTTGAGATACATTGATTCCTACCTCCTTGAGGAACTGCCACACTGATTTATGTAGCTTCTGTAAAAGCTTGCACTCCCATCAGCAATTGCTGAGTCTTCTCTCACTTCACATCCTTGACAGAATGAGGTGTCACTTGTGTTTGTGATTTGAGCCATTCTGACAGATTTAAGAATTGTCTATTTCCTTCCTTCCTTCCTTCCTTCCTTCCTTCCTTCCTTCCTTCCTTCCTTGCTTCCTTCCTTCCTTTTCTTTAGCCATCCCAACAGGTATGAAACCATATTTTCTGATGATCTTGATTTGCATTTCCATTTTAAAAAATGGAATTATAAGGTATTAGTCCCCTTTGGAATTTATGGTGTACATATCTTTCTCGAATTCCATCCTGTGATTTCTGTTGCTGCACAGGAGAATTTTAGTCTGATATACTCACACTTGCCTACTTTCACTTTTATTAGTTTTGATTTTGGTGTCATATCACTGCTTTGCATTAAGTAAATTCATGAAGAACTGGCACCCAAGTAGGATGTTTTTCATCTATAAATATTCCTTAGTTTCTTTAGTGCTTAATTCTTCTTTAATATATTCCAAATAAACATTTATGATTCCCCAGCCACATTTTTACTCATTTGTAAGTAAATGTATACATTTATGTATATCTTTGAGGTACAATCTTAAACATAGCTAGTTTGCCAAGGACTTTCTATTAATTCTTATAATTTAATATAGATATTTTGTGGAAGGTTCTTAAGTAAATGAGTATTATTCAATACAGGATGCAGTAGTCAGTGCCAATTACTGGAGAATTTGCTGCTACTCTGGAATAAGACAAATTTGGACTGAAAGTTGAGAAATATTTTTATCAAGCTGACAGAACAAGTGAATGCATATGCTGAATCTAATAATAAGAATTATGTTTTGCATCCTGTCTGTCATTTTTAGTTTCTTTATTAACTCATCTATACTTTTTTTTCTAAAATATCAGGCTGACAGATTTGAAAGAAAGCAGTTTCTTGTGGTTAGATTAAAACACTGACACTGACAGTATGATTTGCTAATGACAATCAATGTTCATTCCATATTTTCATCTACATGACACAACACACAGGTGCATTTCACAAAAACCCAGGTTTTCAGTGAGGAGAAGCAGTAAAGATGGCTCAATTGTTGGTTTTCAGCATGACTGTTGTTTTCCTTGACACATCATTTCTAACTTCTAACAGGGTTTATGAGGTTCTTTTTACTCTTTGTTGTAAAGAGGGTTATATGTATACTGTAAGTATCATTGAATTACATCAAAGGGTTTTATATTTCTCTAACAGAGGGTCATGTACCTTATCTTGGAAAATTTTCTTGCAACTCTGTTACATTTATGTTTTAAAGCACCACTCTGATTGCAAGCTGGTACAACTACTCTGGAAATCAGTTTGATGGTTCCTCCAGAAATTGTACATAGTTCTACCGGAGGACCCAGCTATACCACTCCTGGGCATATACCCA
>NW_022196899.1:29980225-29981829 GCF_008632895.1 Mastomys coucha | reverse complement strand
TTTTCTTTGAGTTTGTTTATGTAGTGAATTATGTTGATGGATTTCTGTATATTGAACCATCCCTGCATTCCTGGGATGAAGCCTTTTTGATCATGGTGGATGATCGTTTTGATGTGTTCTTTGATTCGGTTTCCAAGAACTTTATTGAGTATTTTTGTATCGATATTCATAAGAGAAATTGGTCTGAAGTTTTCTTTCTTCATTAGGTCTCTGTGTGGTTCAGGTATAAGAGTAATTGTGGCTTCATAGAACAAATTGGGTAGAGTGCCTTCAGTTTCTATTTTGTGGAATCATTTGAGGAGTATTGGTATTAGGTCTTCTTTGAAAGTTTGAGAAAACTCTGCACTAACCCATCTGGTCCTGGGTTTCTTTTGGTTGTGAGACTATTAATGACCGTTTCTATTTCATCAGCAGATATGGGACTGTTTAGATTGTGGATCTGATCTTGATTTAACTTTGGTACCTGGTGTCTGTCTAGAAAATTGTCCATTTCATCCAGGTTTTCCAGTTTTGTTGAGTATAGGCTTTTGTAGTAGGTTCTCATGATTTTCTGGATTTCCTCAGTGTCTGTTGTTATGTCTCCTTTATCATTTCTGATCTTGTTAATTAGGAAACTATCTCTGTGCCCTCTAGTTAGTCTGGCTAATGGTTTATCTATTTTGTTGACTTTCTCAAAGAACCAGCTCCTGGTTTGGTTGATTCTTTGTATAGTTCTTTTTGTTTCTATTTGGTTGATTTCAGCCCTGAGTTTGATTATTTCCTGCTTTTGACTCCTCTTGGGTGAATTTGCTTCTTTTTGTTCTAGTGCTTTCAGGTGTGCTGTCGAATTGCTGGTATATGCTCTCTCCAGTTTCTTTTTGTAGGCACTTAAAGCTATGAATTTTCCTCTTAGGACTGTTTTCATTGTGTCCCATAAGTTTGGGTATGTTGTGGCTTCATTTTCATTAAACTCTAGAAAGTCTTTAATTTCTTTCCTATTTCTTCCTTGATTGACCAAGTTATCATTGAGTAGAGTGTTGTTAAGCTTCCACGTGTATGTGGGCATTTTATTGTTTATGTTGTTATTGAGGAGCAGCTTTAGTCCATGGTGATCTGATAGGATACAATGAATTATTTCAGTCTTCTTTTATCTGTTAGGCCTGATTTGTGACCAATTATATGGTCAATTTTGGAGAAGGTACCATGAGGTACTGAGAAGAAAGTATATCCTTTAGTTTTAGGATAAAAGTTCTATAGATATATGTTAATCCCATCTGTTTCATAACTTCTGTTAATCTCACTGTGTTCTGGTTTAGTTTCTGTTTCTATGATCTGTTCATTGCAGAGAGTGGAGTGTTGAAATCTCCCACTACTATTGTGTGCAGTGTAATGTGTACTTTGAGCTTTAGTAAAGTTTCTAATGTAGGTGCCCTTTGATTTGGAGCATAGAGGTTCAGAACTGAGAATTCATCTTGGTAGATCATACCTTTGATGACTATGAAGTGCCCCTCCTTATCTTTTTTGATCACTTTAAGGTGAAAGTCGATTTTATTCGAAATTAGAATGGCTACTCCAGCTTTTTTTCTTGGGACCATTGGCTTGGAGAATTGTTTTCCAGCCTTTTA
>NW_022196899.1:29977932-29979959 GCF_008632895.1 Mastomys coucha | reverse complement strand
CTTATTATTTTTGTTGTTAGAGCTGGAATTCCGTTCATGTGGCTATCTTCTTTTAGTTTTGTTGGAAGTTTGTTTTACATTTTTGCTTTTTCAGAAATGTAGTTCCCCTCCTTGTATTCGAGTTTTCCATTTATTACCCTTTGAAAGGCTGGATTTGTGGAAATATATTGTGTGAATTTGGTTTTGTCATGGAATACTTTTTGGTTTCTCCATCTATGAGGATTGAGAGTTTTGCTGAGTATAGTAATCTGGGTTGACATTTGTGTTCTTTTAGGGTCTGTATGATATCTGTCCTGGATTTTCTAGCTTTCAAATTTTCTGGTGAGAAGTCTGGTGTAATTCTGATAGGCCTGCCTTTATATGTTATCTGACCTTTTTCCCTTACTGCTTTTAGTATTCTTTCTTTGTTTTGTACATTTGGTGTTTTGACTATTATGTGGCAGGAGGAATTTCTTTTCTGGTCCAGTCTATCTGGAGTTCTGTAGGCTTCTTGTATGTTCATGAGCATCTCTTTCTATAGGTTAGGGAAGTTTTCTTCTGTAATTTTGTTGAAGATATTTACTGGCCTTTTAAGTTGGAGGTCTTCACTCTTTTCTATACCTACTATTCTTAGGTTTGGTCTTCTCATTGTATCCTGGATTTCCTGGATGTTTTGGGTTAGGATCTTTTTGCATTTTGCATTTTCTTTGACTGTTGTGTCAATGTTTTCTATGGTATCTCCTGCTCCTGAGATTCTCTTCTATCTCTTGTATTCTTTGGGTGAGACTTGCATCTATGTTTCCTGACTTCTTTCCTAAGATTTCTAACTCCAGATTTGTCTCTCTTTGTGATTTCTTTATTGATTCTACTTGCATTTTTAGTTCCTGGATGGTTTTGTTCAATTCCTTCACCTGTTTGTGTTTTCCTGAAGTTCTTTAAGGGATTTTTGTGTTTCTTCTTTCAGGGCTTCTACTTGTTTACTCGTTATTTCCTGTAATTCTTCATGGGATTTTTTTGTTTACTCTTTAAGGACTTGTACCTCTTTACCTGTGTTCTTCTGTACTTCTTTAAGGGAGCTATTCATGTCCTTCTTAAATTTCTCTAGCACCATAGTGAGATATGATTTTAGATCCAAATCTTGCCTTTCCAGTGTTTTGGGATATCCAGGACTTGCTGTGGTGGGAGTACTAGATTCTGATGAAGCCAAGTAGTCTTGGTTTCTGTTGGTAGGATTCTTGCATTTGCCTTTCACTATCTGATGATCTCTAGTGTTAGATGTTCTTGCTGTTTCTGAGTAGAGCTTGTTCCTCCCATAGGTCTGTAAGCCTGTGTCAGTACTTCTGGGAGATCAGCTCTCCTCTTGTAAATCTGGGGTGCAGATGGGCAAGTCCCTGGGTTAAAACACTCCCTGGTGGCAGTCTCTCCACTTGCAGGGAAAGGGCAGAGAGGGTTGCTGATCCACCTCTGTTACTCAGAAGCTGAGAGGATCCTCTCCCTGCTGTCCTGTGACTCCCCTGCAACTCCTGTTGCCTGTGCCCCCTGACTGGTTCCGCCTTAGAAATTCACTGGAGAGAAAATGGCAGATCTTACCAGAGTCCCTGGATTAAAGCACTTTCTGGAGGCAGGCTCTACACTAGCAGGGAAGGGGTAGAGAGGGTTGCTTATCCACTGCTGTCACTCAGAACCTGAGAGGATCATGTCCCTGTTACCCTGTGACTTCCCTGCTATTTGTGAGGCCTGTGCCTCCAGCTGGTCTTGCCTTAGAAAATCACTGGAGAGAAGATGCCAATTTAACTGTCTTATGTAGATGCTTGTCTATAGCAATACTGAAAATACATTTGTTTTTCTCAATATAAATTTTAAATAACTCCAAACATATTAACTGTATATTTCAAAATAATATATCACTACTAGTATTTTCTTTTTTTTTTTCATTGTAATAAGGCTGTATTTCAATGACCCTCACATCACCAAAGGATGTTACCTCCATTGTAACTAAGCTGAGAGTTGATAGTTCTGCTGCACCAAGAAATGAATTGTAGGCTCGA
>NW_022196899.1:29962527-29976892 GCF_008632895.1 Mastomys coucha | reverse complement strand
CATCTCTTTCTTTAGGTTAGGGAAGTTTTCTTCTATAATTTTGTTAAAGATATTTACTGGCCCATTAAGTTGGAAGTCTTTACTCTCTTCTATATCTATTGTCCTTAGGTTTGGTCTTCTCATTGTGTCCTGGATTTCCTGGATGTTTGGGCTTGGAGCTTTTTGCCTTTTGCATTTTCTTTGACTGTTGTGTCATGTTTTCTAAGGTGTCTTCTGCCCCTGAGATTCTCTCTTCTATCTCTTGCATTCTGTTGGTGGTGCTTGCATCTTTGGCTCCTGATTTCTTTCCTAGGCTTTGTATTTCCAGGGTGGTCTCTCTTTCTGATTTCTTTATTGTTTCTATTTCCATTTTTAGATTCTGGATGGTTTTGCTCATTTCCTTCACCTGTTTGATTGTGTTTTCCTGTAGTTCTTTAAGGGATTTTTGTGTTTTCTCCTTAAGAGCTCCTAGCTCTTTTCCTGTGTTCTCCTATATTTCTTTGAGGGTGCTATTTATGTCCTTCTTAAAGTCCTGTATCATCATCATGATAAGTGATTTTAGATCTGAATCTTGCTTTTCTGGTGTGATGGTGTGTCCAGGACTTGCTATGGTGGGAGAACTGGGTTCTGATGATGGCAAGTGACCTTGGTTTGTGTGGTTTATTTTCTTATGCTTCCCCCGCCATCTGGTTAACTCTAGTGCTACCTCTCCTTGCTAAGTCTGACTGGATCCTGTCCTTCCTCTGATCCTGATTGTGTCAGAACTCCTCAGAGTCAAGCTGTCTCTGGGATCCTGTGATTCTGGGATCCTATGATCCTGGGCTTGTTACATCACCTGGGAGTGTGGCTTTCTCTGTGTGTTGTGGGACTAGCTACAGAGCTTGTGCCCAAGGTTTACTCAGAACACTAACCCAGACAGACCGGAAAGAACCCAAGTCACTGGGCTGGCAGAGTTCCTGTGTGCCTAGTCTCCCTGGTCTCAGTTACTCCTAGTGTTGGGATAGATGTTGGTTCCTGTTCACCTCTGATCCTGGTTGTGTCAGAGTGCCTGGGAGTAGAGCTTCCTCTGGGTGTTGTGGAACTAGCTGCGGAGCATGTACCCAAGGTCTACTCTGGACCCCAGCCCAGACAGACCGGAAGGAACCAGAGTCACTGGGCTGGCGGAGTTACTGTGTGCTTGGTCCTGCTTGTCCCAGTTACTCCCAGTGTTGGGACAGACGTTGGTTCCTGCTTACCTTTGATCCTAGGTGTGTCCTAGTATTTTCTTAAATGAACATAAATATATAAAGTCTTTTTGTTTGTTTGTTTGTTTTGTATTTAGTAGAGCTTAAAATCTTGGCTCTAACTGTAGTACAAGCCCAAAATAAGAACAATTCTTAGACATTGGATTTCATTGTAATAAGGCTGTACTTCAATGACCCTCACATAACCAAAGGAGTTGACCTCCATCATAGGTAAACTGAGAGTGGACAGTTCTGCTGGGTCAAGGAATGAATTATAGGCATGATTTTTGGAAACAGATTTCCTGCTATGGTCAAAGCTATTTGACTTGAGTGAGTGACTTTATTCTCAGCCCACAGAGAACAGGTTACATTCATTTAAGAAATGGCGTGTGTATTAAGATAGTCTATCCATAAAGTCATTCACTAACTGTTTCAATGAACAATGGTTCTGCTTGGAGGGTGGCACAGACATTAGGTGAGGGTAAGAATTTGGTTCATTAGCTGTGATAATTTGGAAAAACATTCATCTCAGAGAAAGAGCAACTTATAAAGTCCTCTTCTTCAAACTTGATACAAGAGTTACAAATGTCAAGCAAAGCATTCAGTCTCACTCTTTGTTTTTCTCTTACAAGCAACCTCCCAAGTTAATTTCTATGTTTCTTTTGGGTATATAAATACTTTTGAAATATATAAGCTGTTCTGAAAATCATAATATAGTATAAAAACATGAAATAAACTATACTACTAATAGAGAGGCTGAGATAGGAGAAGCAAGATTTTAAGACCCTTATATAGTACACAGTAAGACACTGTCACAAACAAACAAGTTGAAAGTGTATATAGATTGTACAATATTGGACCTATTTTTCAAATTACCAAATTAGAGGATTGGATACCATTGGATGACAATCAACAAATTTCTACTTCCTCATATTTTTGGGTTTCAATCAATTAGGATATGTTGGTAATATTAATTTTCATATTAAGATATTAAGAAAAAGTAATTGTCACTTCCTGTTGTTTTTGTTGTAAAAGGTGGAATTAGGTTTGTATGGATTTGTTGAAAGATGACTTTCTTGCTTCTTCTAGGGTGTAGTTTCACTCCTTATATTGATGTTTCTCATCTATTATCCTTTGTAGGGCTGGATTTTTGGAAAGATATTGTATAAATTTTGTTTTGTCATGGAATATCTTGTTTTCTCCATCTATGGTAATTGAGAGTTTTACTGGGTATAGTAGCCTGGGCTGGCATTTGTCTTCTTGTGCGGTCTGTATGACATCTGCCCAGGATCTTCTACCATTCGTAGTCTCTGGTGAAAAGTCTGGTGTAGTTCTGATAGGCTTGAGTTTATATGTTACTTGACCCTTTTCCCTTACTGCTTTAAAACTCTTTCTTTGTTTAGTGAATTTGGTGTTCTTATGTGACAGTAGGAATTTCTTTTCTTGTCCAGTCTATTTGGTGTTCTGTAGGCTTCTTGTATGTTCAGGGCATCTCTTTCTTTAGGTTAGGGAAGTTTTCTTCTATAATTTTGTTGAAGATATTTACTGGCCCATTACATTGGGACTCTTCACACTCTTCTATACCTATTATCCTTAGGTTTGGTCTTCTCATTGCATCCTGGATTTCCTGGATGTTTTGAGCTTGGAGCTTTTTGCTTTTTGCATTTTCTTTGACTGTTGTGTCAATGTTTTCTATGGTATCTTCTGTCCCTGAGATTCTCTCTTCTGTGTCTTGTATTCTGTTGATGATGCTTGCATCTATGACTCCTGTTTTCTTTCCTAGGTTTTGTATCTCCAGGGTTGTCTCTCTTTCTGATTTCTTTATTGTTTCTATTTCCATTTTTAGATTCTGGATGGTTTTGTTCATTTCCTTCACCTGTTTGATTGTGTTTTCCTGTAGTTCTTTAAGGGATTTTTGTGTTTTTTCTTTAAGGGCTTCTAGCTATTTACCTGTGTTTTCCTGTATTTCTTTGAGGGTGCTATTTATGTCCTTTTTAAAGTCCTGTATCATCATCATGATAAGTGATTTTATGTCTGAATCTTGCTTTTCCGGTGTGATGGTGTGTCCAAGACTTGCTATGGTGGGAGAATTGGGTTCTGATGATGTCAAGTAACCTTGGTTTGTGTTGTTTATTTTCTTATGCTTGCCCCCTGCCACCTGGTTATCCCTAGTGCTACCTGTCCTTGCTAAATCTGACTGAAGCCTGTCCTTGTAATCCTGGTTATATCAAAACTCCTCAGAGTCAAGCTGTCTCTGTGACCCTGGGCTTGTTAGAGCACCTGGAAGTGGAGCTTCCTCTGGGTGTTGTGGGACTGGCTGTGGAGCTTGGGCCCAAGGTCTGCTCAGGCACCATCTTAGAGAGACTGGAAGGAACCTGAGCCACTGGGCTGGTGGAGTTCCTGTGTGCCTGGGTCCTGCTGTTCCCAGTTACTCCCAGCATTGGGACAGATGTTGGGTCCTCCTCACCTCTGATCCTGGGCATGTTAGAGCACCTGGGAGTGGAGCTTCTTCTGGGTGTTGTGGGACTGGCTGAGGAGCTTGTGCCCAAGGTCTGCCTAGGGCACCAGCCCAGACAGACCGGAAGGGAACAAATTATTTGTTTATTATATGTAAGTGCACTGTAGCTGTCTTCAGATACCCCAGAAGAGGGCATCAAATCTCATTATGGATGGTTGTTAGCCACCATGTGGCTGCTGGGATTTGAACTCAGGACCTTTGGAAGAGTAGTCAGTGCTCTTACCCACTGAGCCATCTCTCCAGCCCCACTTCTTATTTATAGGATAAGCACAATTTTAACATAGTGCTAAATTTTCTTTATAAAAAAATCTTCATTTAGGATGTTTTCACTTTGCTTAGGAGAAAGATTGCTCTATAGCTTTCTTTCCTGTGCTTTTTTTTTTAGCGGGGGGCATGCCTTCGTCAATAATTACCTGTCTCTATATGTGATGATCAGTATTCCAGATGCTATCAATATGGCAATGAACAAAACATTTGAAAAGCCATGGATCACTCTGAGATAGAGAATAGCCAGATGAAAGTATGTAATGCTAGACAGTTGTAAACGTAAATGCTGAGAGGAAGAATAAGGCATTTCATGTGGAGAATGAAAAGTGGTATGTGTTTACAAGTTTCTAATAAATATGTCTTCTTAGAAAAACCCAAGGAGTCAGATATGTCTAGGAAGGGTTAGCAAATTCAAAGGGTTTGGGGAAGGGGCATTCAGGAGCAGTGGCTCAGGCTTGAGATATGGAGCATTCAGCCTGAATGGCTCAGTTGAAAAGAGGCCTTAGTTAGTTCAGCATGATAACAGGAGAATAAAGCTGGTAGGAAGCAGAGAGCTGCAGCTGTGTAGGACTTTGTACCGATGGTTCAAAAAGCACGATGCCAGCTGTGGTGAAGGATGCCTGGCTGAGCCGCAGCATGGCAGGTGCATCAAGAAGGGAGTGTGTACAGGAAGGAAAGAAATCACAGGGATTGACCAGAGGCAGGAGAGCAAAGAGAGCCTGTCATTTTGTTTGTTTTTTTTTTTTAAGGTTTTAAATTTTATTTTATGTGTATATGTGTTTGCATATCGGTCTGTGTGCCGATTCACACACTTGCCTGTAGAAGCCAGAAGAGGACTTTGGATCCCCTAGAACTGGAGTTACCCACAGTTGTGAGTCTCTTGATGTAGGTGCTGCAAACTGTACCCAGTTTTGCTTTTCAAAAGAACTCACAGGAATTAACCAGGGTTCCATGATGTTGGACATTCCTTTTAAGAGTGATGCTTCCAAAGATTTACACCCTCCAGCTAAACCCACTTCTTAAAACAACTCCCTGACATTATCACATCGGGAAGCCAGACTTGCAGCACAGGAACCCTTTGAAGGCAAACGACAGACAGCAAACCACATTAACATCAAGATTTTTATGTCTTGAGCAACAATGAGAATGAAGATATTCTAAGATGGGAAAGAATTTGGGATATTTGTTCCCAAAATGGTATACAGTTAGGTGTGTCTTACCAAATACACTGAGAAACTGAGGAGTCCTGTCAATATTACCATGCTTTTGAGATTTATATTCAACTGAAATATTTGAATATTAGGAGAAAACTTACCTGTGAAATGTCTTGGGTGTTGTGTTTCTGAAATGAAAACATACCTAGTTAGTGGTTCACTATCTTTAATTTTTAAGAGCCATTTGAATTTGACTAAAATGGGTTAGAAAGTGCCATCAACAATGTCTGTCACAACCCCAGCGGGAGGCCAGTGGTTTGGCTCATCTCAGTCACCTGAGTTCCAGTGTGCGTTGCTACATTGCTGTTCACAAGCTGAAAGTGACCACTGTGAGTCAATGCTTTCCTCTGAAAAGGACATCACGTCTCTCAGCTGATCCCTTCAAAGGGCCTGTTTATCTTCAAGTAGCAGAAACTGTGTTTGTCTATACAGAAGCAGAGAAGCTAACACTGGTGAGCACAGTTAATGCCACTGAGTAACACATTCTCAGACATGTTTCCAAGTCTACTTGTTTGTAAAGACAGTAATACAGTGTTATTTATAACATTGGTTATTATCATATCTGTACTTTCAATCTGCTTTTGATTTCTGCCTTTGTTGGGTTGTTTTCCCTTTGTCAGGCTAAAAATGTGAAAATTAAGGTTTGGTTATTGTAGTTGCTAAAAACCTCTAATGCCATTAGCAGGTTAATAATTAGAGAAGAAAGGACTATGCTGTGTGAATGGAAAGGGAATTAAGCTCTCAAATAATGGTAATTATATTCCCTTATCTCCTACCTAGATGACTATCAATTGTAAATGTTTCTGTATCGAGTTTTCTAATGTGGAGCCAAAAGCATTTGCTCTTGGCTTCTAATCAATTTGTTCTTGGGTTTTAATCATATAATCAGATGCAAGGTAACATGAATGAACATATGGGGCCCTCGTATGAGCTGTTTAGAGATCTGGTCTTAAAATGGATTGGAAATTAGCTTAGAAAATATACTAACTAGATAATATGAAGTAGGAGATTAAATACATATGTATCTATGGTGTGGGTTTTATATGAAAACTGAAATTCCAGTTAGTTGTGTTTGAATTTCTCTGTTGAAGTTTTTTAAAGACTGTGCAGAAATATCGGTAAACAAACGTAGAGTTAAGGAAAAATGCTTTCTCTAATGTCTATGCATGATATGCAAATTACCTTTCTCAATTTCTGTTCTCACCTTCTCTTTCGAGATGATTAAATGGTAAAATCTACATTTCTTTTTCTCACTTGTAACTATTCATAGAAGCACATTACTAATATGTGAAATGTGAGAATGAAGCAGAGGTCGTGTTGCACATGTGCTTGAGGATGGTCAGCTAAGCAACACTGGTGTCTGCATAGTATTTTAACAGATTTATGAAATAACAACGGGCTGTCCAGAGTCAGCCTCAAAGATAAGCACTCAGCTGCTAACCTAGATTGTTTAAATAGAAAGAAATGATTATCCCAGAACAGTGAAAAAGAAAGAAAGAAAGAGAGAAAGAAAGAAAGAAAGAAAGAAAGAAAGAAAGAAAGAAAGAAAAAAAGAAAGAAAGAAAGACAGTGAGAGTCATGACTCAGTCATACTTATTATCTGTGATCAATTGGGATGTTAAGTCCAAAGTAAATGCTATTGTATTTTAACATGAACAAAGCATATATGAATTCTTTTCATCGGAAGTATATATTTTTAAAAAAATAAAGGAGCTAAAGAGAAATCAGCAAATCAGTCACTCTATTTCATTTATTGAAAAGAACCAACAAGAAAGGTGTTGAGGGGTCAATTAGGTGACCCATTCCCGCAAGACCCGAGATAAGAGGGGATAGTTCTTACTGGGGATATTTATTATCTAAAGCTCTAGATAAGGATATTTATATGATCTTTATCTTATCTAGATACAGCATACAAAGGAGCCTCATTGAAGCTGGTCTGCATCCACTGCTTACTTCAGTAATGTAGATTTCCTCCGCATCAGAAACCTCTTGATGAAGGACAACTTCCAAAAGCCATTCCTGGCTCTTCTGGCCCTCTGAAGACCAGAATACCAAAATGAGGGGTAGGGGGGAACTTTGGAGAGGTATATTTCAAATGTCAAGATATTTTTCATTCTTTGAAAATTACAGATATGTGCACAGTGTATTTTGATCATATCCATCTCCTGTCCCTGTTGTCTCCTTCCAGTGCCCCACTCAAGAGTCCCTAATACAGCTCCCTTCTGACTTCATGTCTTTTTAAAGAATTAATAATAATCCACTGTGTCCAATTCATGCTGTCCATATGTGCATGGGTATAGGGTCATCCACCGGGATACGGGCAGCCTACCCGTGGTCAATCCAGTGAAAGAGTGGCTTCCCCCTCAGCAGGCTTCAGCTGCCAATAGCTCCTCAGTTGGAAATGGGCCTTGGAAGCCAGTACTCACATTTATGGGTTGATCACAGATAACCACAGCTGCTGTGAGTCCCTGTGGGGAGAAGTCCTGTCATGTTCAGAAGCCAGCATTCCATAGCTCTAATCATCATCCTTCAGCTCTTATGCTCTTTCTGCCTCCTCCACCATCACAGTCTGAGCCTTGAATCTGAGGAGGTTGATACAGATGAGCCATCTATGACTGAGCACTCATAATCACATAGTCTCAGCACTTTTGAATAATTATGAATCTCTGGATTACTGCTATCCTTTAAAAAGAGAAATTTGTCTAACCAAAGTCTAGAGCAGCACAAATCTCTAGACATAAACATAAATATTTAGAAGGCAAATTGATAACATGGCCTTTTAGCAATGCAGTAACAGTAGGTTTCCCTCTAGAGCCTGTGATCTTCCAGTCATGGGTTTTTGTCTAGGTTTACAATATGAAACATAAAATCATTGCAGGGAAACCTGCCTCGAATTCAAGCAGAAAGTGAGTGGTTAACTCCATAATGTCATGCCACTGCTGTACCACTGGGCATATCTAACCTGGTGGGTCTGTATTACAGCATGCAGAGTCCATGCCTGCGCATGCCTTGCCTGGCAGTCTGTATGATAGTGTTCAGAGTCCAGGGCTAGACATGTCTTGATACCTTGCCCGGCAGGTCTGTATTACAGCTTGCAGAGTCCAGGGCTGAGTAAGACTGATTTGCCTCCCCCACCTACCTTCCAGTGTTATGAAAGCTACCCAGCATATAGGGAGTTCCTGGTCACTTTGAGATTGATTTCGGGAAAGATTGATATTCAGAGAGTGTAATGTGGGCATCATAATATTTAAAGCATTTTCCCGTGAGTAAACTAAACTGCTTTTAATTTTCTACTTAGTGAAAGTTGAGTGAATTCTTCTAGAATATCGTAAGCAATGACATTTTAGAATGAATTCTTTTAGAGTGTTTTAAAGTATGCTGTATGTTCAATGTCAAGAAGAAAGATAAATAATAGAAAATGAAGGAGAACACTGCTTCTGCTTTTTTAAAAGACTAAGTAATGGGTTGGGAGGGAGATGGCTCAGTGAGTAAAGTGCTTACTGTCCAAGTGTGAGGACCTGAATTTTAATCTCTAGAGCCCACATAAAGCCAGGCACAGTAGCGTGTCTATAATTGCACTGCTCTTATGGTAAAATGAGAGGTAGAGAGAAGAGGGTCACTGGAAGCTTGCTTCCCAGATAGCCTGGTGTATGACTGATGGACAACAGAGAGACCCTGTCTTAGAAAAGACAAATGGTGAGGATAGACACCCACATTTGTCTTCTGACCTCCACATGTATGCCTGCATTCAGACATGTGTGTATACACACACACACACACACACACACACACACATGCACATGCATGCATACTATATGTGTACATATCACACACACATACTTACACACACATGCATGCTTGCACATGTGCACATATGCATGCACACATGCTATAAATATACACATCACCTACACACAAATAAAAAATTTAAACTGGTAATATTTAATTTCACAGATGTATCAAAAAATATTTACTCATTGTAAAAATTTGGTTGTTTGAATGCAGTAGTATCTGGGTCTATTCCTAGAGTGAGGATGGATTGTCATTGTCAGATTAGTACATAAATTTAATTTCCTTTAGATTTGTGGCCAAACTAGTTTTGCATTTTTTGAGAAGCTTCCATATAGTCTTCCATAATGGCAGGAGTTGCATCCATTTAACCAACAAGATACACTTGAACCTCTGTCTGCGCCCTGGCCAAGACTGGCCTCATTTATGACTTTGAAAATAGCTATCCTAACAGGTAAGAGGTCTTGCTGTGGTAGCTTACATTTTCTTAGTGATACTTAGAGTGTGGCACCTTTTTTATATAACTGTCAGCTATTTGTCTTAATTTTTAATTATCTCTTGAGATTGTAGTATAATTACATCATTTCCCCCTTCATTTTCCTCCCTTCAACTGCCCCCCATATACCCTCCTTACTCAGAAAGTTTATGGTCTTGTTTCCTCTTTTTACAATGTGAGTGTGCATGTGTGTGTGCATGCGTGGTGTGTGTGTGTGTGAGAGAGGGAGAGGGGTGAGGGAGAGTGAGGAGAGGGAAAGGGAGAGACCTTCGAAGTCTGTTCAATGTTACTTGTGTTACTTGTAGTCATATGTTTTCAGGGCTGATCATTTTGTATTCGATACAAAATCTTATCTCCCCAGGGGAAGACTATTTCTCCCACTCTCAGCATTTCTTCTTTACCCATAGTTCTCTGTCTAGGGCTGAAGCCTTGTAAGCTTCCCCCTTCCACATTAGTAAATCTATTGAGCTTGTCTGTGTTCAGGTCATGTTTAGGCAGCCATACGGGTGAGACTTTATGTGTCTAGCTTCTCTGACATTTCCAGAAGACACAGTCTCACAGGGGCCTTCCTGTTCTGGCTCTCATACGCTCTCTGGCCTCTCTTCTGCAATGGTTCCTGAGCCTTGGGTGCAGGAGTTGTGTGATAGATGTAGATTGGAACTAGGCTCCACAACTCTTCATTTAATTGGCTGTGATTTTCTGTCTTGGTCTCTATCTGTTGCAAATAGAAATTTTCTTGATGAAGGAAATAAGATAGATTTATCTGTGCGTGCAAGGATAACTATTTAGAATATAGTTAAGGATTATGCTGGTTGTAAATAGTAGTGGTTGTAGGTTCTGCTCCAAGATCCCTGACCTCCTAAGCATTGAGTAGTTGCCTGGGTTTCCAATACTAGGTTTCCTCTCCCTGCTGGTGAATAGGCCTTAGGTACAGTTAGAAAGCTGTTGGTTGCCAGCTAGGTGTGTATACCCTTGGTCTTATTGTGACATCTAGCCATTTTTTGTAGTTAATAGGCATCATAGCTGGGTAGGACTATCGGTTATTTCCTTTCTTCGGATTCTTACACAGAGCCTTCTGATATCATGAAAGCTAGTCATCAGGGAGGAAGGTCCTCTGGGTCCTGGGTCTGAAGTGTAGAATGTCTTCAGTAATAGGGACTTAGCTCCCACCTCTTGGGAGTGGTGGTGCAGGGACAGTAATAGCCTAGAATGTTTTGAAAGTGTCTTGAACAACCCTGACCAATAATTCAAAAATGGAGTTCCTTTGCTTGGTGTTGGGGGTTTTGTTACATAGTCTTGGGAAAAACATTTCCCAGATGGGAAAATATCATTTAAACCATATATTTATATGTATACACAGACTTAAATTTATTATAGTTATTTTTAATTAGATGGTTAGTAATATAATTTCTCATGATTTTTTTCGGGCATTCTTACTGTTATTTTTCCTTCCCCCTTTTCTGTATTTCTCTCCCCCTCCCTAATCAAAGCCTCCCCACTGTGGTTCTTTCCAACCCCCATGTCACACACAGTCCTTTCTTAGGGGAGTGTTTCTGGAGTCACTCTAGTTACACACTTGCACCTGAAGATTTGGAGCTAAGAACCTCAGATGAGAGAGAACCTCAACATTTGTCGTTCTGGGTCCAGGCTACTTTACTTAATATGGTCTTTTGTAGCCCTACCCATTTGCCTGCTGTTGAACTCAGGACCTCTGCCAGCCCCGCTCGCTCTGTCCCTGCTCTCTACGGAGTAATTTGCTGCAGCTGTCTTCAGACGCACCAGAAGAGGGTGTCCGATCTCATTACGGGTGGTTGTGAGCCACCATATGGTTGGTGGGATCCGAACTCAGGACCTTCGGAATTGCAGTCAGTGCTCTTACCCTCTGAGCCATCTCGCCAGCCTGGAGATGTAAACATTTTAAAAATATTTATTAGCCAATTTTTTTCTTCTTTTGAGAACTTTCTGTTCATAACACAGGCTCAGTTTTTGAGTGGGTCTTGTTAGGTTTTTTGTTGTTGTTTTTGTTTGTTTGGTTGGTTGGGGTTTTTTTGAGATTTTTATATATTCTGGATAGTAATCCTCTGTTAGATGTGTAGCTGCCAAAGATTCTCTCCCATTCTGTGGGGTTCCTCTTTACTCAATATTTTTGGTTTGTTTGTTTGTTTGTTTGTTTTGTTTTAAGAGAAGACTTCCTGGTGCTTTCTTTTCTTTTTCTTTTCAAGACAGAGTTTTTGTTTTGTTTTGTTTTGTTTGTGTAGCCTTAGCTGTCCTAGAACTAGCTCTATAGACCAGGCTGGCCTCAAACTCACAGAAATCCCCCTGTCTCTACCTCCCAAATGCTGGGATTAAAGACATGCACCACCACCAGGCAGCTTCTTAGTTTTATTACGTTCTACTTTTCAATTGTTGGTCTTAATTCTTGGGCAACAGAGTCCTATTTTTAAAGTCCTTTCGTACACCTGTATAATGTGGAGTGCTACATACATCTGTTTTATTATAGCAGTTTGAATGTTTTGAGTTTCACATTTAAGTCTTTGATCTATTTGGAGTTAGTATTTGTGTGAGGTAATAGATTGGTTCTAATTTCATTCTTTTGCTTGTAGAATCTAGTTTTCCCAACACCATTCCTGAAGATGCTATTTTTTTCTCCAGTGAATATTTTTGTTCTCTTTATCAAATATCAGGGGGGCTATAGTTACAAGTACTCATGTATGGGCTCTATATTATTCCATTGGTCTACATGTCTGCTGTCATGCAGGTACTATACAATCATTACTACTTAGGCTTGTAATATATCTTAAGACCTAAAATGGTAACACCTCCAGCATTTATTATTCTGATCTGGATTATTTTGACTATCTATCTTGGATTTTATGTGGTTCCATATGAATTTTAGGATAGTTTTTCTTTTTGTATAATGAATGAGTTTGGGGATTGAGACTGGGCTTGCATTGACTCTGAAATAGCTTTTGGGAAAATGGTCATTTTCACAATATTAATCCCAGCAGTCCATAAGCATGGGGTCTATTTCCCTTTTCTAGTGTCTTTATCTCTTTCTTCAGAGGCTTGGATTATAGTTACTCTGCTTCCTTGGTTAGATCTATTGTTTTCTTTGAGGCTAGGGTGACTGATCTTGTGTCCCTGAGCTTTTCCTAGGCATGCCTGTTGTTGAAGAATAAAAAGCTATTGATTTGTGCAGGTTGGTTCTTCATCCTGCCATACTGATGAATTTATTATTTCTAGAAGTTCTCTGGTAGAACTTTTGGGATCTCTAATGTATAATCTCATATCATCTGAAAATAGGAATAGTTTGGCTTCTTCTTTCCTATTTGTATCCCTTTAATTTCCTGCTCTTGCCTTTATTGCTCCAGCTAGTACTTCTAGCACAATATTGGAAAGGAGTGGGAGCTTAGACATCCTGCCTTGTTTCTGACTCAGTGGGATTGCCTCTTGGTTTTCCTTATTTAGGATGATGTGGCCTGTGGATTTTTCACCTATGGCTTTCATTACATTGGGTTATGCTCCCACTAGTTCTGCGTTCTCTGGGACTTTTTTTTTTTCCTAATCATACAAGCATATTGGACTTTGTTAAAGGCTTTTTCTGAATATCTTGAGATGATTGTGTGATTTTTTTTGTCTTTAGTCTATTTATGTGGTTTATTACATTATTGTAATATTGGCTTAGGTATGTTGAACTATCCCTGCAACTCAGGAATAAAACCCACCTGGTCAGGGTGAATAATCTTTTGGATGTATTCTGTGTTCAAGTATTCCACTGAACATTTTTGAATGGTTGTTTATTAGGGATATTGACCTGTAGTTTTCTTTTGTTGTTGTTGTGTTTTTACATGGATCTGATCTCAGAGCGAGACTGGCTTTTGAGAAGGGTTTTGGTAGAGTTTGTTTTTGTTTTTTCAAATTCTTGAGTTACATCATTTTATCATTTGTTTGTATTCTCTCTCCTTTCTGGGTTTTGAGATTAGAGCAATCTGCTTTTGTGGAAGGGCTTGGATTTAGTTTGTCCTTGTTTTTCCAGACGTTTGAGGTGTGTTGTTAAATCGTTTGTTTGTCGTCTTTCTGATTTTTCAAAGTGTAGGCACTTAGAGCAATACATTTCCCTTGTAGGATTGCTTTTAATGTGTCCCAGAGATTTTGTTGTGTAGTGTCTTAATTTTCATTTAAGTCCAAGAAAATTTTTGTTCTGTTCTTAGTTTTTTCCTTGGTCCAGTCACCACTCACTGATAAACTGTTTAATCTCTGTGAGTTTATGCCCTTAGCAGACTCTTATTTGTTTATTTATTTTTTGCTGTCAGTTTTAAGCTTTATCACATACTATAGCATATACAGATACTGTATGTGGGATTATAGACAGAAGGTGCTACTCATCAAAACTATCAGCTATAGGGCTTTAGAGATAGTACAGGGCATATGATCTGTGTAGTGCAGCCAGAAAGACGGTCTCTTTGGCTTAAGCATGCTCTATTTCTTTTTTTTTTTTCTACATACACATTGACGATCAGAGCAGCATCATTTATTGAAGATATTTTCTTTTTTCCATTGTATATATTTTTTTATTATTAGATATTTTCTTTATTTACATGTAAATTTCTCCATTCCCAGTTTCCCCTCCAAAAAACAAAGAAACAAACAAAAACAACAAAAACAAACCCCTGTTGCCTCCCCCCACTCCATGCCTGCCACTCCACTCTCTACCACTTATTGGCCCTGGCATTCCCCTACACTGGGGCACAGAACCTTCACAGGGCCGAGCTCCTCTCCTCCTATTGATGATCAAATTGCAATCCTCTGCAATACACATGCTGCCTAAACAATCAGACCCCTCCATGTGCAGTCCTTGGTTGGTGGTTGAGACCCTGGG
>NW_022196899.1:29950349-29953233 GCF_008632895.1 Mastomys coucha | reverse complement strand
TCGCCATCTTTTGCTTTTTGGTGTTAGATGTTCTTAGTGTCTCTGGCTAGAACTTGTCCTGTCCCTGCCGCCCTGCAAGTCCCCTGCGGCTCATGGGTCCTGTGCCTCTCGGCTGGCTGCTCCAGTCTCAGAAACTCACCAGAGAGAAAATCAAGCATGCTCTATTTCACTCTATAACAAACTCACCTATTCTACACAATGGTCTGTGTTTTTTATCTGAGTTCATTTAATGTATATTTCAAGGGTCATGGAGCTGAGTAGAGTTGAGAGTGAAATGCTGATCTAACACAATTAATAAATCAATAAATAAAAGTAAGAACAATGAAGAACCTGACAAAATCAAAATAAAGTTAACATTGTAAATTATATGTTATCTAAGTGTATATGTGTGCCATCTTAGATTTGTTTATTTTTTTATTTCCAGCTTTGGATAGAAGAACAAGCTGACTTCCAGGTTATCAAATTTTGTCCTTTATTCTGTTTTTATGCCCAGCCACAGGCTTTTAATAAAAAGAAAGTCATTAGGTAGGGACTATTCATATTCTCTTTCATATAATATGACTTCCCTGATTCCTGAGAATTGGGGTTTTTTCACCATAAAATGGGGAGAAAATGTACTTATGCATGAAGTTATTATTTCACTGAAATAAATCTATTTCTCACTCAGATGTGATAACATGGGTGGAAACAGGTGGTGTAGACTGGCTTTCTCTTTCCCCTAATGAAAATGGAGTAGGGTAGAAAGGAATTGGGATTAGCAATGTAAAATGTTAATACAAGCAATATTGTAGTAAGTAAACATTAGGAGAGATGTGATAAGAATGCTTGGTTTTCTTAAGCTCCGATTATAAACTAAGGAGATAAATGGTATGGGCCATTAGGAGTTCTTTTGCTAGGAAGCACAGACTCTACCACACTCAGGCCCCTCTG
Organism: Mastomys coucha; assembly: GCF_008632895.1. Classification (NCBI taxonomy): domain Eukaryota; kingdom Metazoa; phylum Chordata; class Mammalia; order Rodentia; family Muridae; genus Mastomys; species Mastomys coucha. Next base: position 29,952,303 of record NW_022196899.1, on the reverse strand, counting down.
CTATTAGACCATCTCTCTTTAAAAATTTCCTCCCTACTTGACCAAATTGTAAATAGATCCATTTTCCTTTATCAAATGATTTCATAATTTATTTTAAGATGTTGGTTTATGAACCTAAACATCCTACTTCACCCAAGTGTGAAGCCAGGGTGTTAGCTTCAACTTGTTTGAAAGCACATAGTGCCTGTCCAAATCAACAGCATACATCTGTGATGTGGCTCTATGAGACAGCTATAAACTCGCAGACATCATTATGAAACCTCCCCAGAGGAGCCAAGAGCTATTTTCATCGTTTCTTTGAGAAGTCTGCATTTTTCATTTTACCATGTGCAATTTCTAGGCTTTTCTGGTACCTCTTATTATAATTTCCCATGTCCTAATGATTTATCCCACTGTGCAGAAACACATTCTCTTGGCTTTGAAATGGACAGTGACAAAGAATTAACAAGTAGTAGCAATTGCAAGTGAAAAATCTGTATTTGGAAATTTCAGTGTGAGAGTAACATTGTTCATGAGTCTTTAAATAAGTCTCTATATCCAATTTTATCTCCTTAGGGGCAGCCACAAGCACAGCTGCTCACTGATACTGATTTAGAGTCTTTGCACAAGAAATGGTGGCTGGGGAGTTTCAAAGTCACCATTAAAAATTTTCACTTTCTAATTTGAATTTCTGCAAACATTATCTTGTTTCTCTAGAGAACAACTAAACACCAGGGAAAGGTGTTTTTAGGATCTTAACCAGGATTGGTTTTTTTAGAGACAGGGTTTCTCTGTATAGCCGATGGGTGTCCTGGAACTCACTCTGTAAACCAGGCTGGCCTCGAACTCAGAAATCCGCCTGCCTCTGCCTCCCAAGTGCTGGGATTAAAGGTGTGCGTCACCACTGCCCAGCCTGTATAAATATTTTCATTCACCCAACATTATAATTTTATATTGTAAACATTTGGTTTCATTTTAATGAAAAAATATTATATTTACACAAGTTAAGTGTTATGGTTTGAACATGAAATGCCCCACTTTTTGGAACTGTGCTTGAGCTCTTGGTCCCCAACTGGTGGTGATGTTGGGGAAGTTGAGGAAATTTTAGAAGATGAAGATTTTAGTGGAGGAATTGGGTTACTGGGAGGAATCTTATATTTATAACTAGGCCCTGATTCCTGTCCTGTCTCTGTTTCCTGCTCCTCATGAGACAGCATTGAACAACAGGTAATTAAGGAATAGTCATGGAGATGAAGGAGAGAATTCAAAATCTGATCTGCTTTTACTGCTGAGAAAGGCGGAGACTTTAGACACCACTAATAAGGCCAAATGGTCCACAAAGACAATCTATGATTTTCCAAGGGTATCTTGTCTAAAGCAACGACCAAACTGTACTCACTTAGGACTAGCTGATGTGTTCCCAGAGACACTTAGTCATGGATGTCAAGGATGGCAATTAGACTCAGCTTATTTAAGCTAACATAATGTATATGCTTAAGTGGCCAACTTGTCCCTCTCCCTAAGTAATGCCTTTCAGAAATCCACCTTATGATTTTGTTTACTGGGAAAAATTCTTTACTTTTTAACTTTGTTATAAATTCCACTCTTTAGTCAATGTTACAAAGAGGCAGGGAGAGTGTCTTCAGAACCCTTAGAGATGTGAGGAGAGCCAACAGAATCCCAGCAGAAACCCACTGTAAAGGAGGCCCACAGCTCTCTCTTCAAAAGCCCGCGGCTGTCCTTTGCAGCTTACTTTACTTTCCTTGGAACACTTTTCTTTCTGCTTTTAGTGAATCCAACTGTCCTTCATATTTTGCTCACCCTAAGGTTCTTCTTTAAGCCACAGAGTTTCAGATTTCCTGGGTGAAAGTCTCTGAAAAGAACCTCCGTTGTTTTTGCGCTGTGGAACTGCGTCTTCTTTGTTCCTGATACAAGTGATGATCTGCAACTGTAGACAATCCAGGATCACCTGACA
>NW_022196899.1:29948929-29950339 GCF_008632895.1 Mastomys coucha | reverse complement strand
CATCAGGGTGGCCCTTGTTGGTGGCGATGGGGTGAGGCAGGGCTGTAACTTTGGTTATGTTAATTGAAGTAGGAAGGGTTGCACAAGTCCCCCACTTAGGGAATTCTGGCTTGTGTAGTTGAGGAAGCTAGCAGACATGAGCATGAATGCATCAATTTAATACTCTCAGCCCTTGACTAGAGAGAGACATAATGTAATTCCTACCATTTCGAGTCTATGATGGACTGTAACTTAGAATTGTGAGCTGTATAAATCTTTTATTCCTTAAGCTGCTTTATGAGAGTCTTACAGCAAAAGGAAAAGAAACTTAAGACAACCCCAGATGCCAGCCAGGCTCTCAGTGCCCATAGCCAAGCTGCTCCCACCACACCTTCCTCACCATGGGGGGCTGCATCTCTTTAAAGTGTAAGCTGAAAAAAATCTTTCACTCCTTCAATCCCTCCTGCCAGGTATTTCATCACAATAACAGGCAAAATCTCTAATATGTTAAATCGTTATCTAAAGTTCTCTAACTTACACATGAGGAGAGAAGGATTTAAAATGTACTACATGTAATACAATTTAGCATGTAAGTTCAGAGAGATGGCAAATTAAATTGTCTTATTATAAAAAGAACTTAGAGGGATTTGGGGCTAAAAGTACTTCATTCCTTCCATTGTATATAGTATTTAGACTTCTCTTCCAGTACTTTGTCAAAATAAAAGCCTTAGATGAAATAAATTCAACATATTTTATTTGAGTAAAAAATAAGCCCTGCTGGGCAGCACCTTGAACCTAGAACACTCTACTTGTTGACAGCTGGTAAGTGTGAAGAACTCCTCTTACCTGGTGAGAATATATTGTGGCAAAGAGCTTAAGGTTCTTAGGACACTGAATTGTAAAAACATGCAGTATATGAAGTTTTAATATTATAAGCAAAAGCCCTTCTGTAACTATTTTATTATGTTGTCAAGTTATGTTTTCTAGATGGGAAGGATCTAATTGCTGTTGGTTGGCAATACCTTTGACTATAATAATACAATTTATCTGGTTTACCACTTGTGCCATGAAATCTCTATTGTTAGAGATTGCTTTAAAAGAATGAGGTGGACAAGAAGCGTGTAGAACCCCAAATCGACTGGACCAGAAAAGAAATTGATTCTACCTCACAGCAGTCAGATTGGCTAGGATAAAAAACTCAGGTGACAGCAGATGCTGGAGAGGTTGTGGAGAAAGAGGAACATTACTTCATTGCTGGTGGGATTGCAAACTGGTACAACCACTCTGGAAATCAGTTTGGTGGTTCCTCTGGAAATTGGACATAGTTCTACTGGAGGACCCAGCTATACCACTCCTGGGCCTAAACCCAGAAGATGCTCCAACATGTAATAAGGACACATGCTCCACCATGTTCATAGCAGCCTTATTTAT
>NW_022196899.1:29929347-29948202 GCF_008632895.1 Mastomys coucha | reverse complement strand
CATGGGGAGGGGGGAGGCAACAGGGGTTTGTTTTTGTTGTTTTTGTTTGTTTCTTTGCTTTTTGGAGGAACTGGGAAAGGAGAAATTTACATGTAAATAAAGAAAATATCTAATAAAAAAAGAAGGAATGATAAATATTAAAAAAAGAATAATCCTGTAATTTCCCCCCAAAGTTAAGAAATATTTGCATTTAAATTGTTATTATCATCAAAAAAAAAAAAAAAGAATGAAGTGGGAGCACTGTGGGCATGTCCTATGAAGCAATCTCATTTCCAATAGCTTTCAGTTGTCATCATGGTATCTGCTCTCATACTGAAGAATGGAGGAAAGGATCATTTAGTAGAAATATATAGTGTATAAGCTTTTACTTAAAGGTCATGGAGATTCTTTCTGAAACGACCCAAGAATGTAGGCCGGCTAGTTCCACAAACCAGTCCTTCCACAAAGGCAGACATCTAGGTGTTTCTAGGGAGTGGTCAATCACAAAGTAAATGATAATGAAAATGATAAAGCCACATTCTTGAGTATGCAGGATGTTTTCCTCGTGACCCTGACTCCTGACTCCTGACTCTGAAAGACCCCCGTAGGGGACCCCCCACTCGAGTCTCGGGAGACGGGAGACGTGCACCCAAGGAAACACGAGAGACCGTCTTGATGCTATTCGGGGGTTTTTAGCTGACCTTCAACTATATCTAAGAGGACTATATGGCCCATTATTTAGTGTCAGCCCAGGCACGTCCTTGCATGTCTGGACCCCGGACATGTCCTTGCATATTTTTGTTTTATTTTTATGGTTTATGTCTTCCTGACCTGTCAGTCCCTGGGATATCTAACAGTTTGCTTGCTTTTGCTTAGGTTTGTTTGAACATTCTCAGGCTTGGCCCACTGTGTCTTTCTCCAACCTGTAATTTTCACAAGCTTTAAACTCAATTTCTCTTTTCAAAACTTAATTTCTCCTTTCAACTCCTCATGACCCTGACTCCTGACTAAAGCATGGGTTGGGTCCCTCTGAAATTTTCCACTGTTTTTATGTTTCCTTGGTAACCCCCTCACCCCCCTAGTTTGTGGTTTTTCCCTTTAAATACCCCTTAATTCTTGTGCTCAAGGTTGAGTTCCTCTGCCCCTGCGAGGGTTATGAGCTCTTCCCCAGTATACTGGCTTCCCCTCTCCCCCCAATAAACCTCATGCTGTTGCATCAAGATCGGTTTCTTGTGAGTCTTTGGGTGGCCATGTTCTCCCGGGACTTAAGAGAAGGTCTCCCCTCTCAGGGGTCTTTCAATACATGGTAGAACTTGATACACTTAGAGAACATGCACTGAACATGGAAACTGAGAGCAACTGATATGCACTTAAAGGATTCAGAGATGTTGGACATGTCAGCTGAGATTTTGCTCTCAGCCTGAATTATGAGTTTGACAAAGAAAACTGGTAAACTATGTTTGCAATTTTAGGACAGCCACCCCACCAGTGTTCTCGTGGCTTATGTTACCTGCTTCAGGATGACTCACGGGGTGAAGATCTTTTATTAATAGAAGGCTTTGTAAGTAGTTCCAACCGGGCAGCCAATCAGGATTTCATACACCCATATTTAACACTGCAGTTGCACCTCTGAAAACATACTTATTTCTCCATCCTGGGTACCCAGCACTGTTTACCATGGAGTTACCATAGGCTGCCTGACTTGTTTCTGAAAGACCCCTGGAGCTCAGGAGACCCTCACTCAAGTCTCGGGATGACATGACCACCCAATAACTCACACGAGACCGATCTTGCTGCAAGCACACGACGTTTATTTGGGATAGGCCAGTACCAGGGTCGATCTCGTAACCTTGCAGGCCAGAGGAGTTTGACCCAGAGCACAAGGAGTGTGGGGGTATTTAAAGGAGAAAACCACAAACCAGGGGGAGTGAGGGGGGGATTCCAACCCAAGGTATTCAGTCAGTTAGGGAGGGGAACATATTCATTTTAGGAATGTAATCTTCATCTACCAGTTGGCAGAGTGGAGAGCCTCGTGAACAACTTGACTTTCCTTCCTAGTTCTGCCCTCATTGTGGATCAGTCAGGAGGGGCAGGTCTCGGGAACCAGAGCCCTGAGGCTCTGAGTTAGCCAGGTTCCTGGAACCCAGAGCTCTGAACTGGCTGACCTGCATTCTTAGTTCTGCTCAGTCTGCTAGGGGTCATAAAAAAACATTTTTATATTTTCTATACCTTTCAGTTTCAACCTTATGAGTTTATTTAAGTTGCATTTTATAACAATTCAACTATTTTTGACTCAGTGTGAAGATTACAAAGCATCTACCTCTGTCCACCTAATTCTTGCTCTGTTTGGTGATGAGTTAGGAGTTTTACAAAACCAGTCAGTTTCTATGGTTAAATGTGCAGGTTCTTACTCAGGTCAACAATATGCTCATGACAATGTCAAACCTTTATGAAACAGGAATTTATTAAATCCACTTTAGTGTAGGTACATGTGAAAGGCTGAATTTAAAAATTTGGAAAAAGCATGTTAATGGAGATGCATTAATGTACACTGTATAACCTTTACTTAAATGGCATAGAAAGTCTCTGTAACGAGCCAGGAATGTGGACTGGTCAGTTCCAGGAACTTGTTGGTCACAGAGGCCCCCTCCAGCTAGGGCCCAGAATAAGAAACAGGATATAAGTCATCTAAGTAGTCCTAGGAGCGGTCAGCCATAAAGAAGATAGCATTGACCAAACCACATTCCTCTAGACAATGAGTGTGCAGGATGACTTCCTTGTGACCTGACTCAGCTAGGGAGTGGGTTCCTTTAGAATTTTCTATTGTTTTCATGCTATGTATCCTTGGTCAACCCATCATCCCCCCGGGTTGTAGTTTTTCCCTTTAAATACCCTTTGTTCCTTGTGCTCAGGGTCGAACTCCTCTGGCCTGCAAGGCTGAGTGTTCAACCCCAAATCTGGCTTATCCCCAATAAACCTTGTGCACTTGCAGCAAGATCGGTCTCTTGTGAGTTATTAGGTGGTTGTGTCATCCCGAGACTTGAGGGAGGGTCACCCTAGCTCCGGGGGTCTTTCACATGCAGCTCCATCTACCCACCCCAATGTTATGGGTCTCAGATGGAAACAGACACACACACACACACACACACACCCTTTATATTTTAATATGCCTTAAGAATAGCTCAATGATGGGCCATTCCTGAACCTTCCTATGGCTAACACATTCTCCTCCAGTATTCCTGAGTTCTATATTTTATCCTTGCTGCCCTCCTGGGGTTGCTTTCCCCTTTGCACCAACATTTCAGCCATCTCTCCCTCCCGAACCTTCCCAGTGTGATTTGTCTCCTACACGACTGTCATGGTAGACCCTTTCCTTTTCTCCTGTGTTTCTTGCCCAGGAATCCTAAAAGTCCTGTCTCTGTCCCCCCTGGCCAGTCATTGGCCTCTGGCAACTTTATTTTCCAATCAGAGCCAACTAGGGGCAAGGATTCTCAGCATAGATGTACAGTACAGTTCCTGTGTGATTTTCGGGAGCTAAATCAACACAAATAGCGTTAAAACCAATCTCCAACTGCTTTATTTGTCAGAATGCTCTTTCCATGAGTCCTCTAGAAAATAAAACACTCTTAGAAGAACTCCCAAAACAAGTATGAGAGTAAAACAGTAGACAGTGTGTGATGATAAACATTAAATGAGAACAGTACAAAAATAGTTGAGAATACTTTGTAATAATGACGCAGTCAACAAAATTTAGTTATTTCTGTGGCATACACCATTATGAATAGCAACTAGGTTGTGACTGATAATGTTATAAAAGTATTACTAAATTTCATTTATTAAGTGTGTATTAATAACATATCCATAGTGAGAATTTTGTTTTTGTTTTTTAAATAACCTCAGGAATATTATGGGAATGTAGTTTTGTTTTAGTCCCAGGTATGGGATATGGGGCTGTTTCAGATTGTCCACAGCAACTGACTATTATTTTCTTCATGCTCTAGCAGGGGTGTGATTTTCCCACTAGTAGGTAGTAGGTAGTTTCTGTGATTATGTGACATTTGAAATTCTGGGGACTTCTCAGAAGGTGTGTAAATGCTAGGGTCCCAGGAGGTTGTTATTGATCGTTGATGGCAGTTTGTTAAGTAGTCCTGTACAAAGAAGAAGAAGAAAGAGGAGAAGAAGAGGAGGAAGAGGAAGAAGAAAAAGAAGGAGGAGGAGAAGGAGGAGCAGGAGGAGGAGGAGGAGAAGGAGGAGAAGAAATTAGATATCCTGATGGCAAAGATCGAACTTTCCCCAAGGAACTCAATGCCCCTAATTAGCAGGAAGTAGTCTAACAATAATGTTGCCCCCTTTCCACTCTACCCTTTTTTTCTCTCCTATCTAGTGCTAGGGTGTTGAAAGGTGGAAGAAATGGGGTGGAGAAGGTAGGATATGGGGCTGTTTCAGTACCCAAAGTCCAGCTACACATAGCCATACAAATATAACCCAAATTAGACTTATTACTTCTTGATGATGCTGTCCCCATAATTTAATATCTTACATAAACAATTAATTTAATTCTTTTTTACAAAGAGATATTGACACTTCTGTGGCTCAATCTTAACAGTGCTAGAATTAATCTAAGTTAAAAAAAAAGTTGTTTTTTGTTTTTTGTTTTTTGTTTTTTTGTGCAAAAGCAAGAGGTTTATTTCTCAGCGCATCAGGGTCAACCCTCAATCAGTCCCTTGAGGCGAGTGATGAGAAGGGGACTGTAAGAAAAAAAAATTAATGATAGTTTAACTCTGAAAAAAAATATGTTAAAAATATTGAGTTCAAAATAACTAAGATTAGTTAATTTGATCACAGGATAGTGTGAACAGCAGTTCATTATTAATTCAGGGTAATAAAAGAAAGATTCCAAAGGGAAAAAAGTACAGAGAGTTATACACTTGTGGCACCGTCTTAGTTCGTATAGAAAGGATTCAGTTCTTTTAAATCACCAGAAGCCTAATAAGTACAGCTTGAAGCATAGGGGGGTATCATAGTAAACACAGGGCCTGTTCCCTAGATCTAAACAAACAGCCTAAAAGAAAGGGAAACCTTTCATAGTTTCAAACTGAGAATGAACCCACTGCTCAAGAAAACTTTCTTGTCACTACAGGGACACAAATTCTTGTTTTGTTTCACAGGAAACTTTTGATATTTATATTCATTTTTTTTAAAGAAACGCTTATAAATAATTCCCTTATCCTAGCCAGTTTGATGGTACATCTTCTACAAACCTATATTTTTATACATTCAGTTTGCTGCACTTTGCTTTTCTGCTTTCTTAATGTGAAAGAACCTGTCTTCCTACTCTAGAACAAGAAACCCTTTCCTCTTAACAAAATACAACAAAATTGAATCAAACACTACAAAAATAAAGTTAATTACAGATTTTTTTCTTATCACAAAGACAGTTTTCCTTATTCAGTGGCATATAGTGGCTTTTCTTTTTTTATATCTAGTAATCTCAATTATGAATATTGGTCAAAATTCTAAAATTTTAATTACCAATGATATAAGGTTGCTAAATGGTGAAAGAAACTATCACAAAGAGATTTTGTGTTGGTTGCTGTTAAACCAATTACTTAAAAGTGTATTGAAAACGTCCAGCTGATGCAAGTTTCTCAAACTCTAATATGCAGGAATACTCTAGAGAATATTAGTAAAATTCAGAGATTAATTCATGTGGGGCCAGTGTAGCACAAGACTATTTCCACGAAACTTCAAGTAACAGCAAGGCCATTGATCTGCACGCCTGTGGCTCTTGGTTGCATGTATGGTAGCCTGAGAAGTCTGAGAATGCTGGGGCGGGATGCTACCTCTGATATTTGGACTTTATTGGTTTGGAAGTAGCCCATCACCAGAGTCTTTAGATAATATAATATGTGGTCAAGAATCATTGAGCCAAAACCAAAGGGCAGAGAATGAAGACAACAGTTGGATGTCTGTCCCTTTCTGGCATACATGGAAGAAGTCCGAGATGGCTAGAACTTTAAAAGTAATAATTTCACCCAGAGATGTATCCAGACCACTTACTTCCTCAGCCAACAGCTCTCTAGATGACACTAATCCCCCTATATAAGTCAGCATCTTAGATGGTGGAGATCATCACTATTTCTGCATACAGATGAGGAAATAGAATTTAAACAGAGTAAGTAACTTGCCCAGTACTTCATAGCAATTAATTTAAACAGCAGGAAACTCAACCAGAGCCTTATGTGCTTAGTCACCATGCTACTCTAGACTATAGTTAGTCCACTATGTTACAGGAGAGAAAATGGCCAATTGATGGGAATAATTGATGAGCTGTAGGTAGGAATTCTAACACTCCACAGAGGAACTCTAATATAGTCAAGCGACTGTGAGAAAAAAATGAGGAATCTCACACATCAATCATCTCCTACAATGCATATGTTGTCCCCTGTGTAGAGTGTGTGTTTAGCCTCCCTCCAGAACCAGCTAGTCTGTCTACCCCTTTCTAGTTAGCATGGATAGAGCCACTTGTTCTAGCTGTTTGGGAGAGAGTTTCTTCTAAGATGCATTTGAGTGAAAACAGAGTACAATCTCTCTCTTGGGTCCCCTTGCTCCTTTAAGCTTTAGCACCTGCTCTCTGAAAGGTATCTGCTTTGGGGTTTCAAGGGGGATTCTGAGATGGAGTGTCCTTTTTGGTTAGAAATTTATTAGAAGAGTCATTGAATACCCTAAAAAATTAGACAACAACCTTTTGTGAGGGCACTTGGTAGGGAGTTCAGGCTCACATGTCAAAGTAGGATCCCATGTTATAGATGACAGAAGAGTGGAGACGTTCTATGTCACATGCTGGCTAGTTGTCTAAAGTACAGGGGTTTTTGTTTTGTTTTGTTTCCTAATTCCTGGTTAGCCGAGAAAAGGAAGGAAGTTTTGCATTCTGAAAAAGGAATGTATAACCTTGAGGATGTAGAGATGTTGGAAGGAGGACCCTATTTAATTAATGTGGACACATCAGTAGGGTGTTTTACCAGTAGCCCCTGACAAAGTAGACTGGGACCTGTACATAGAACGAGTTGTGATGTAGGGGAGAGACACAGGTGCAGATGGAGAAATTTGTACAGTATGTGGTCTGTGTTCTAACAATACTTTCTCCCATCCTATAGCTGGTCAGTATGCTGTTGGTAGTCCAGACTACTTGGCTGGTGAGAGAGGCACATGGGAAGGGGCCCCGTCTTCCCACAACAGGCTCTATGTTCACTATGTTAGTTTCCAGAGTACCACGGCTCATAAAACAAATTTCATCATGTATATTGAAGATGAGCCTAAAGAAAAGTCAACAGAGAGAAAAGACTGATAACTTTACCTCATGAATATATAAAAAGGACTATATAAAATAGGAAATCAAGCAAGTTGAACATATGATGTGACCACTCAGCTCAGTCCCTATTCCACACTATCAGGTTGTCCCTGTTGTAATGGTCATATTACCGATGATTAAAGAGACTGATGGCTGTGTGATGTGCCCCAAGGTTTTTTGTTTTGTTTTGCTTTTTGTTTTTGTTTTTGTTTTAATGATATGCAATTCTGCAGATCAAACCCTGTTAAGGGAATGTGAGACAGAAGACAACTAATAACAAAATGGAAAACTATAGAAGAAAATGGCAGAAAATAATATTTTTAAATCATTTCCTCTCCAAGACCAGCAATTATACAATTATGACAGTCTTTGTAATTAGGCTGCAGCAGTAACTGTGTGTCCTTAGAAATTTAACACTAGGATTCAGCATGCCCATGTCTGTGAGCAGAACAGCAAACATGACCTTAAAGAGAGCATGAACCTATGAGAGCAGAAGGCAGGAGGCTTCTGAAATAATGCATGAAAGATATTCTACAGGTACATTCAGTATCTCCTCATAAAACATATATAATAATGATGGCAATGCTCAAAGTTTTATTATGAGATTCCCATCTGTAAAGGAACAGGATGTAGCTCTTGTTTTATACAATCTTCAGCAAAGATACTTTATGCCTTTTTGTGGTACATTTCCTTGACAGTGGTTTCCCTGCAGAGGATTCTTGTCATCTGGACAGGCACAGTCATAAAAGCTCTTCACATGTTGTCAGTAAGTGCTACCTCCACTGGGCTATCCAAAGACATTCCAGAATTGACTCGTCACAAACACTATTTAGTTCTGGACATTTATCTTTTTTTCTGTTAATTCTTTTTTTAATGGACCTATAAGAGAAAATGTCTGTTCTGAAAAGTTTTAGTTTATTGCTTTTTTTTACTTACGGTCCTCCCTGGGATCCTTTTATTCTCCCTCAACACTAGCTTAGAAAGGTATTTCTCACCAGAGCACACAGAGAGACCGCCTACAGTAGAATTATCATGCTAGGAACCATTTAATACTTCCTTCCCTGCATACTTTTTCTAACCTGAAAGCTTTTGTGTAAAAAAAAGATGTACTTTCTTTTATTCCCTAAGATTGAGCTTTGGAGAAATGCATTAATTAGACCATGCAGAAGAGATATGGACACTTTCAATTTCTTTCTGTGGCATGAGAAGAGTGCATAGTGTTTGTTTAACTTCAGTGGATATTAAGCTTTTAGTGGGAACAAAAATTTCTAGGTTCTGTTTTCAATTTCAAATGAAAATTTTCTTTTCTCTTTTGAGAAACTTTCACGTTTTTTTTTTTTAAGTTAAAATAAGAATCAAGCTCCTCTTCCATGTAAAAATCAACCCGATGCAATTATTTACCAAAACAAGCATATAATTCTAAATATCCCCTTCTGAGAAACACGTTAACAGAAATATCAGCTCCCCGAGACTTTAAAGGATCTTCAGTGGTCAGTGGTAAAGAGAAGGCCTCCAAGCTCCCACAAACATGGGTTGCAAATGAGATGGAGCTAACATCTCAGGCAGGAAGGTGGTGGTTCTTTAGCTCCTCCTGCCAGGGGTTCCGGCCCCTCCCCAAGGCCACTGGCATCCATTCCCTCGGTCTTCCTCCAGGGCACTCTCAGTTGTTCTGGGCGCCATGTCTCCTGCAAGAGCCTTTGGCCATATTCTCAAAGTAGACATGGGAGACCCTTCCAGCCCTCACCCTCTTCCAAGTCAGCTCTCTTCTGTGCAGTTACTTGATCTTCTAAATACTGCTTGGTACTGATGGAGTGCATTGGTTGTACCTTCCCTCCCCTCTACTCCCCTCCCCTCTCCTCCCCTTCCCTCCACTCTCCTACCCTCACTTCTTCTCCTCTCTCCTGTGAGATTACAGCTGACCTTGCTCAGCCAGAGAGGAAGGTTTTCTCAGACAGCCTGTCTCCCAAGATTGTGCATTTGCCTGAGCAAACTATTTCAGAAAGGAGAGACCACAGATCAATGATCTGCACAGCTGCTTCAACCCCCTCTCAAACCCCTCACTTGCCCCTATAAGAGCCTCTTGCAGACTTTCTGTGTGTGCTGACAGAAGCTTCATCTGTTGAGGTGAGATGAAGTCTAACAGGGATCCCATATGTAATAAGATCTGCCCACCCACCTCAAGGCTTCTTCTCTTTCCTGCTCCCTACTTGGGACTGAGAAACAGAAATTGTTTTTATTACACTTTAATTTAATTAACCAGTTTTACTTTTATCGGTGACTGTCAGATATAAACAAAAGTCTTCTAAAAAAAAACTAGGAAGGAAATAGTAAAGCTGTTTAATATTTTTCCATTAATTAAATTAATTATTCTCCTAGTCACTTTACATCACAGCTCTGCTCCTGTCCTCCCAATTCCATGCTTACAAACCCCTCCCCCCATTATCTCCTCTCCTTCTCCTCAGAGAAGGGGAAGCCCTGCCCCTGCCCCCGCCCCACCCCATGGCACATCAAGTCATAACAGGACCATCTGCTCAGTACTTTTAAAGAAAAAGAAGAAAAATTACAGAAAATCTTCTTAAAATAATGGAAATCCAAGACAAAAATTACCTAATCATCTCCAGTTAAAACACTTTCTTTACTCATATTACTGTCCAATGCCTTTCTAAATGTTTCTGTAATGTGTGATTAACATGTGAAGAAATGAGAACAGAAGCCGTTTCCGGAATCCAGATGTAGTCCACAGTGTTAGTTGTGCCTATTGCCTATTGCAGTGAAGACATTCCGTGGCCAAGGCAACTCTTATAAAGGAGAATGTTTAATTGGGACTGGCTTGTACTTCAGAGGTTTAGTCCTTTATCATCATGGTGGGAATACGGCAGTGTGTAGGCAGACTTGGTGCTGGGGAAGAAGCTGAGAGTTGTACCTATGGGGGCCATTTCTATTCAAACCATCAACCACCACTTCTGGGTATTAACTTTTTGTAAACATAAGTTTTAAATCAAGAAAACTTTTCTTTGTCTACCAAATTCTATCTTATAGGGCATAATTTAAATATATGTATATATTTGAATAAATGTATATTCTAACTATGTCTTAGGAGACATAATTTAAAAATGCATTTAGACAGACAGTTTTAACTTTGGCAGTTTTAACTGTCCTAGAACTCACTGTATAGCCCAGACTGGCTTCAAAATTCATGGCCGTCTTTCAACAACTGCCTCTTGAGTGTTCAGATTACAAGCGTGAGCCACCATGTCCTGCTTATATGGACTTTTTTTTTTTCACAAAATAGCCAGCAGCTACATAGTGAGTTTATTATGAATGGGATTTTCAGTTTCTTCAAGTTTTTCATCTTAATGCTACTCTAAATACCCACTTGTTAACATGTTCTGATCCTTTGTTGCTGTCCCTATATAAACATTGTCCACCACCGCTTTCCGGCAAAGATCATGAAGACATTGTCTACATTTGACTGTGGGCTGGCACCTGTTCTCAATCTGAGAGGCTTCCCCAAACCCCTGGATCATCCGTGTGTGCAAAGGCTGTCTTGATTAACACCATTCTGTCTTGCCATGTTATGATCTGAGATTCAGGCCACATCTTCCACAGCTGTTTCCCTGTATTTCTTTCTCTGTGTCCCTTTCACTGTGGCTTCTATGCCTGTGCTCACTTTAGTAATTGATTTACTCATGCCACATTTTGTTATGATCTCTGGTTCTTTGAGATTAAATTCAAGTCTCAAACACGATACTTTGTTTTTGTTTTCTGGAAGGTCAAGGTGTTTTGAGTTGGAGAATTCAAATGAAGCAATTTCTTTATTCCTTTAACTGATGTTGGAATATACATGGGCAGATCCCTATCAAAAGAGCTACTTCTGCTCTTTCTGAAGGCACCCACTGTGGTAACTGGGCTTGGGAGACAAGGATACGCCCCAGTTTGAATACAACTTATTTGCTGGGGTTGGGATGGATGTGAGGGTTGTTTTCAAGTAACCACAGCAGACAGCCAGGGCCTGGGGGTTAGAGAGGCCTGCCCAATGAGAGAACTCAGCGCAGCTCAGGGAAAGAAGAGCCTGAGATGAGAGGGACCTGCAGATGGAGGGTTAGCAGCAGCAGCAGCAGCAGCAGCAGCAGCAGGCATCCGTGTATAATTTCTCACCCACAGTTCCAAGTACAAGAGCTCTACTAATGTGGTATAGGCATATTGACATGGTCAGAAAAGAGCAAATCTTGGTGGCACACACGCCGAGTCCTGATGTTTTAGATTTTTAAATTTAAACATGAAAATCTGAATTCAAACCCTGCCTTCCAACATTTGGGGACTTATGTGATGTTTTGGGAAGAGGTATGTTCCTTGGGGACAGACAGCCTGAAGACTGAGGTGATGGTTATAGCAAACTGTCTCTGCATCTCCCTCCCCAACTCACCCTCTTTATAAGGAAGTGGACTCCGCTGATTCTATGGCAGGCTTCAAATTAGCAGTTAAGAAGAGTCCTGCCTGGTAGTGGTGGCACAAGCCTTTAATCCCAGCACTTGGGAGGCAGAGGCAGGCAGATTTCTGAGTTTAAGACCAGCCTGGTCTACAGAGTGAGTTCCAGGACAGCCAGGGCTACACAGAGAAACCCTGTCTTGAAACAACCAAAAACAAAACAAAACAAAAAAGTGAAAGACCCCCAGAACTGGGGAGATCCTTACTCAAATCTCTGGATGATGCGACCACCCAATAACTTGCTGCAATCACATGAGGTTTATTTGGGATAGGCCGGTACCGGGGTCGATCGTGACCATGCTGGCCAGAGGAGTTCGACCCCGAACACAAGAAGTGAGGGGTATTTAAAGGGAAAAACCACAAACTGGGGGGAGGGGGTGGTGTGAGAGGGTTACCAAGGAAACATAACATAAAAACAGTGGAAAATTCCAAAGGGACCCAACCTCTGGTTGAGTCAGGGTCATAAGTAAAACGTCCTACACACTCATTATGCACAAGAATGTGGTCTGGTCAACGTTATTCACTTTGTGGCTGACCATTCCCTAGAACTACCCAGATGGCTCATATCCTGCTTTTCGTTCTTGGACCTAACTAGGGGCAGCCTTTGTGGTCAACAGGTTTCTGAAACTGGCTAGTCTACATTCTTGGCTCGTTACAGAGACCTTCTATATCCTTTAAGTAAAGGTTATACAGTATACATACATTTCTACTAATACATTTCCCTTTTCATCAGCATGCTTTTTCCCAAATTTCTAAATCTTCCAGTCTTTCAAAAGGAGACGAGTCCTAAAAACCCAGGCTTCTGGCAGCTCGTCAGAAATTGCCCTACCACCTGGCCTGAAACAAGTCAGCAGTTTCCAGCCAGCCCCCACACCCCAGTAATCAAATGTCCTTAGAGATAGAGTAAGACAAAGCCCACCTACCCCAGGGTTCCCCCAAGGTGCTTTAAATTGAGCCTTCGAGCTCACTTCAGGGTCTTTTCATCTTTGTAATGAGAGACCCCAGCATGCTGGGCTTCTGCAGAGTAAAACACTCTTTACATTTACATGCTATTTGAATCTGGGGTATCATCTTTCAGCTGAAACTGTCCCGCAGTTTCACGAACTTGGGTTCCCTCGAGCGAAGGAGTCTTAAAGGACCTGAAATATAGGTCCTTTCAAGACTATAGAAACAAGAGAAAACACAAAGCCAAGTTGCGCCCTGAAAGACCCCGAAGCTCGGGAGACCCTCACTCAAGTCTCGGGATGACATGACCACCCAATAACTCACGAGAGACCAATCTTGCTGCAAGCATATGAGGTTTATTTGGGATAGGCCGGTGCCAGGGTCGATCTCATAACCTTGCAGGCCAGAGGAGTTTGACCCAGACTACAATGAGTAAGGGGTATTTAAAGGGAAAAATCACAAACTGGGGGGTGGGGTGTGTGTGTGTGAAGGGGTTACCAAGGAAACATAACAAAAAACAGTGGAAAATTTCAGAGGGACCCAACCCAAGGTATTCAGTTAGGGAGGGGAACATATTCCTTCTAGGAATGTAATCTTCATCTATCGGTAGGCAGGGTGGAGAGCCTCGTAAACCAGTAGACCTTCATTCCTAGTTCTGCCCTCATTGTGGATCAGTCAGGAGGGGCAGGTTTCAGGAACCAGAGCCCTGAGGCTCTGAGTTAGCCAAGTTCCTGGAACTGGCTACTCCACATTTTTGGCTTGTTACATTTCTATTAATACATTTCCCTTTTCATTAACATGCTTTTTCCCAAATTTCTAAATTTCCTAGTCTTTCGGCCCCAATCAAGGCTTAGTACTTTACTTTGGTTACTAGGTTACAATGGTATTTGCATAACATAAACACTCCGAAAGGATACAATGGTATTTGCATACTTCGAAAGGAGTCAAGAGTGAAGGTCACTGGTGGCTCCAAAGTCTGCAGATGTCTTCAGGCAATGGGTGTTGTCATGTCTCAGAGTGAACCTCCTGGGGCAGCATTCTTCAGAGACATCTGTCTTTGTCTTGGCTCCCTAGGTAACAGCCTCAAGCAGAAACCGCCAGAGTCCGAAGGCTGAGCTGAAAAAGGGGAGGCAACATTCAGCGACTCATGGACCCTTACAGTAGAAAGTCATAAATTGTACTTTATCCTGGAAAGCCCCACTTTAAAATGTAATTTTCCAAAGCAGATGAACTTCCACAACAGTAGGAAGGAGAAAACACAGCTGAGACTGCTCTGGCTGATGGCTGTGGACAAGCACACTCTTGGAGTGCAGGACAAGAGTTTGCCTGATCTGTGCTGTTCATCTATCATCTGGCATCCTGATATGACAATGGGGACAATGGGGACACTGTAAATGCCAGCTCCACCTTGTGGGAAGTTACAAAAATTAGATCTGGGGTGGTTACTCAACCTTTATGGTGCATGATGTCAATATACCCAGTGTGGTTTTAGGAAGCACATATTTCCTACAGCCATGCCGGAGAGTGGCACTCCAGACAGTGATGAACTCCTCCTATCATGGTGGGCCCCATACAGTTGAGCTAAAGTATTCCAGTAAGCTGTTGATACTGCAGCCGTCACAACATGGTAACACAGCATATCACTCACAAAGTTACTGATACCCTGATATCAACAAAGCTGTCTAGCTGCCAGTATAAAAGGGCAGAAGCACAGGTATTTGTAGTTCATAACACTTGACAATATGTATTTCTGGTTTATGTATTTACTATACTTTTTGTGAGTATTTTACAGTGTACTTACATTACATAAATGTTTACTGTGAACCAGCATGCCCCATCACTCTGCAGCTGCCCTACACATCTGTTTATCACACCTCCTGGCTCTATCAAAAGGCCTTCTCCAAGGGTGTCTAAACATGGGGGTTTGTATAAGTAGCTCTATAAAGGCAGTGAGATGAAGCTGCCTGGCACTACAGCTCTCAAGACATCCAGTCATAAATAATGCATGACTGAATATTCTATTCTTACATCAACTGACACCACCTCTCCTCCCATTATTGAGAGTTTCATTTTGTTTTGTTTGGTATGCTGTGGGTAGGGGGATGCTAAGATTGGAGCTCACTAGCTAGCCCACCTGGGATGAAACTCATGGTTTTCCTGTTACAATTTCCTGAATGGTAGGATCGCAAACACAGGCAACACGCCCAGCTGTCCCTTCCCCTTTGATACTGAAGGTGCTACTGGTCGCTGCATTTGTAGTTTTGTCTACAACTGTGAGATATCAGCATAGGTGTATGTCTGAACTGCGAAAGAACAGGGTGGCATCCAGGATGGACACAGCAATGGTGACCACTGCAAAGAAAGGTCTGCCTCTGTGGAGAGGGAGGAGCCTGTTGCTATATGGCTAAGGCACAGGTCCATCACATGAGAAGAGAACACACTAGTTTTGACAATATCTACATGTTGGTAAAGTGTGTCTGTGTGTTAAGTAGCTAATGCAATACAAATTGCCTCAGTCTAATCTGCGATCCTTGCTTAGCATCCCCCTTCACACACACACGCACATGCACACACATTAGTAAAACTACATCCCCTGTTCTTTCTTATGGCAAGGAGTTTAGATTTGATTTTGGATTTACTAATTGCATGTTCTATAAGAACTGGAAATTGTAAGTGAGGTGGAGGTGATGCTGCTGCTGCTACTGTGTGGTTTTGGTTTCAGCAGTGACAGCATCCTGAATGGTGGCACTTTGACTCTTAGCCACCTGACTGGGTTATGAAGTTAGCAGAGGAGCTTTAAGATTTGACAAATAACTTCTAATTATGAGAGATTCTGTTTCTCTGTGTCTTACAAAATGTTCCTGAAAAAAAAAGTTCATCTTCAAGATTGTTCTTAACTGTTGCAGTTGTCAAAAAAAAAAAAAGAAAGAAAGAAAGAAAGGAAGGATGGAAGGAAGAAAGAAAGAAAGAAGGGAGGAAGAAAGAAAGAAAAGGAAAAAATACATCTCTCTCCTTAAAGGGAACAAAAGCCAATTTATTTAAATTCCAGTGAGCATGGCCTTGGAGCACAGATTTAGGTTAGCCAAAATTCCAGGTTCCGGTGTAGAAGCTGTTAGCATCAAGAACCTGCCTGCAGCAGATATGTGGGCGGGTCCACAGACCTGTCACCAGGGCAACGGCCACCATATTCCCAGAATCCATTGGGCTCAGCTCCCACCTTTACCTAGATTATTACGTCACCCCACATATAAATATGTGGGTAGTTCCCTCCATCTTCCTCTCTTTCTTCTTCTCTCTCCCCCTTCTCTCTTCCTGCGCTGCTACCCCCCTACCCCCTTCCAATTAAACCTCTTACACATGAAACTGCCTGGGCCTGGTGTCTGCAGACGCTTTCTGCCGCGACTCAAAACCCATCAGAAGCGTTTCCATGAAGTGTTATAGAATTACAGAATGAAGAAAGTCATAAATCATGACATTTTTCAAATACATTAGTGGAAACCTTAGCTGTTAAATAGATGATAACCATGCTACCATCCACCGATCCAGAAAGGCTAAGTAACAAGGAGGGCTCTGAGAAGAAACCGTGGATGTCCCTGGGAAGGAGAAATAGAATAGATTTTGTGGGTGAACTGGGGGCAGGTGAGGATGGAAACAGGAAAGGGGTTGGAAACAAGTACGGGTTGGAGAGAGAAAGAATGGGGTGAGATGTCTGGAATCAGAGGGCATTTGAAACTCCCAGAAATCTACAAGGGTGACCCTAGTGAGGACTCCACATAATAAAGGATAGATAAAGTACTGATAGATATATCTTCTGTAACCAGGCAAGGCTTTCAGTGGTGGGACTGAGCCATCAACCCAGCCACAAAACCTTTGACCTATGTCCTGCCTGCAAGATGTGTTAGGGTGGTGGGGCAGTGCAGGGCTTGTTAGAGTGGTCAGCCAAAGACTGGTCTAATTTGGGTCCCATCCCAGGAGAGGGATCCCATACCCAACCTGGATGACCAGGAATGGGAGGCTGCATAGCCCAGAGACCTAGAAAAGGAAAGAGAGATTCTTAATGATACTTTGCTATACTCATAGGTTGGGTGCCTTATCCAATAATTTTCAGAGAGGTCTCTGCCAGCAGCTAATGGAAGCAGATGCAGAGACTCACAGCCAAATATCAGGTGGGAAGAGAGCCCAAATTGGAGATCTCCATGGGGTCCCAGCCATTAGAGCTCAGGAAACTCCATGGAAGACAGGGAGGAAGGACTGTAGAAGCCAGAGGGATTGGGAATATCACAAGAACATGGCCCAAAGAATCAAGTACTCAGGGATCATAGGGGCTCACTGAGACCGAAGCTACAATCATTGGGCCTACACGGGTCTGCACTAAGTGCTTTGCAAATATGTTATGGTTGTTAACTTTCTTGGTTTTGTGGGATTCCTAACAGTGGGAATGGGGGTGTCTCTGACTTTAGCTTGCTCCTAGGACCCTTCTCTTCCTATTGGTTTTGAAAGACTCTGTCAAGCCTTAGCTTACTGGAGACCCCCTGAGTGAACCATGTGGAGCCAGAATTGATGCAAAAAGCAAGAGGAATTTATTGTTCCAGTGCACTGGGGTCCAGACCCAAAGGAGAGGCAGCGACCCTGTACAGCCTGTTCAATGAGCTTTTATACAGTTTTCAGGGCAGCAGCCATTAGGCACAATGTGATTGGCAGAACAATGTGACTTTTTAAACTGATTAGTCTTCAGGGAACGAGGTGGCAAGGACTTCCCTTGTCTGAAGGTGGGCAATGGTCCATTCTGTGCAATGTGTCCCCACCCACAGGTCAGTTCCCACCCTGTGGTCTGAGGTACGTTAATTAGCCTCTCCCTTTGGGAGGGGCAAGTGTTCCATCACCTTCCCAAAGTTCCTGAGTTGACCTTTTCAGTTTGAGTCACATAGCTCTTATATTGAGAGTTTGTGCCTAGTCTTATTGTATCTTGTTATGCTGTATTTGGCTGATATCCCTGGGAGACCTGCTCTTTTCTGAAGGGAAATGGAAGAGTGGATCTGGTATGGGTGGTACAGACTGGAAGAAGTGGAGGGAGAGAAAACTGCAGTCAGGATGTATTGGAATAAAAGTAAAATAAAAATTAAATTAAATTAAAAAGAAAAAGAGAAGAAAGTTACACCAAAATGACAGAAGCTTTGTTATAGGCCTCAGATGCCATCTGGTGACATCTTGGTAGAAGCTAGGGATCTGCTAAATTAATAATCGAGTAATACTACCTCTAACACAGAGATGGGTAAGTACTGGCTGTTCAGAGGACTAAAATTAATCAGGTAATTAGCCTCTGAACCTGTAACATTTCAACCTCACTGAAGTTTGTCAACCATCTTTGCAGTTCCAGCTTCTTTCCAAGAGTTCTGTTGTCGGCATGGCATTTCTACAGGTGCCAGGTAGTGCCCCATAGCAAATCCTTTCGCTATGCTGACTAGAGAAATGCAGCTTTCTCTACCAAGCGCCAGCTGAGAAAGTGCCAAGGAAAACTTTCTGCTTAAGCATGTATGATACATGATAAGACCAGACACCCAAATGAAATGGCATGAGAAGAGGAAGAAAGAAAAAGAGATAGTACAATACCCCAGGGGGTAATCGGTAAAGCCACAGACAAAGACAGTTGGAACACAGAGAAAGCCAGCTCTGGAGGATCCTTACTTGGGGGTAAAAAATGTAAGAAGAGGCATGTTTCACCTCAGGTAAGGAAGGGTAGAGGATTGAAGACCAGCTGAATAGTACATTCAAATAAGCAATGTATAAAAAATTTCATTGCTAATTAGTTAACAATTTAGATGAACAAAACTAAGGCAAATCTGCCAAAACGTTGCCTGAAATGAGTCAAGAGCAGAGGACAGTATGGCAAGTGTCATGAACACACGAAGTGCCAAGGCTGTGGCTCATTCTCGGGAAGAAAATAAATAACAAATCAAGCTAATTTGCAGAGATTGGATAAAAAATATTACTTAAAGGCATAAAGTATTAAAAAAAGAAAGATTACCAAACCAAAAAAAATTTCAGAATAAAAATCATTGTGCTATGTTGCAATGTTTATCACTTTTTAAAAA
>NW_022196899.1:29921885-29929329 GCF_008632895.1 Mastomys coucha | reverse complement strand
AAAAAAAAAAAAAAAAAAAGCTCTAAACACAGTACGCAGGACTTGGGCCTGTCTCACTTACCTTGCCTGCCCTGACTGGTACATTCTTCTCTGTGCTTTGTGGCTTGGGAAATAGAAATCAACTGCCCAGAGGAATTTCTTTTGGATATGAGTCAAGCAATAGCCTTATAGAGATTAGCAACCTTGGAGGCCCTTAAGGATGGATCCCACCTTCTGTTTCCCTAGTAACACTAAGAGAAAAAGCCCTTTTTTAGGATTCAGATTGCCATATGAGAAGGCGGAGAGCTCTGGGCTTTGGTGAGGGACATTAAAGCTACTCTCTCTTAGAAAAAGAATAGGTTCTAAATTCTATCTCTCATCTCGATGGAGACTTGATATTTTCACCTTTACATTCTATTATTTCTTCCTTCAATCACCTGGCCAGGACTCTATCCTCAAGGAAGTCTGGCTCACATGAAGCCATGGTAAGAAAATGGGATGAGCCCCCAGAAAGCTCCCGTGAAGTTGTAGGACCTCTGCCATCTACCCTACCCATCCAGAAAAGCTGAACTTTTTGCTGTGACTGATTTTTGTTGGAGTGGTCTTGTTGGAGGAAGTGTGTCACTGGGCCTGACCAGAACATATGAAACCTTAAAGTCTGCCCCAGTGACACAATTCCTCCAACAAGACCACATCTACTCCAACAAGGCCACCCTTCCTAATAGTGCTATTACCTGAGCCTACCGAGGCCATTTTCATTCATACCACCACTGTAGTCACTACAGGTGATCCTAGCAAAGTAATCATAACAAGGTAGTTAAAACAACTTCTTGAAATAAAGACATGGTTGTCATTTCCTGGAACAGGCAGTATAGAACCATTTGTAATTAAGGTCATAGGTATAACTCAATTCTTGAGAAAGAGATTTAAGTATAAACAGGGATGAATGTAGTTTATTTTTATTCTAAGAGGGCTTTCAAGCCTAAAATGGAGACAGGCTGGTTCATCAACTATCCCAGGTTCTAACTTTCAATGCAGAAAAATTTCTTGGAGTTGCCATGGTAACAAAACCAAAAAGTTATAAGTCAAGGCACTTTTAAAATACATGGGTGGAGCGGGGCAGTGGTGGCGCACACCTTTAATCCCAGCACTTGGGAGGCAGAGGCAGGTGGATTTCTGAGTTCGAGGCCAGCCCGGTCTACAGAATGAGTTCCAGGACAGCCAGGGCTACACAGAGAAACCCTATCTCAAAAACAAAACAAACAAACAAACAAAAAACAAAAACAAAACAAAACAAAAATACATGGGTGGAACAGGGTACTATGGAACAGAATTTAAATCTCAGCACTTAGGAAGCAGAAGAAGGAAGATCTCTGAGTTCAAGGCCAGCCTGGTCTAACAAGTGAGTCCAAGGACAGCTGAGACTATGTAGAGAAATTCTGTCTCAAAATCCAAAAAAATAAATAAATAAATTTGCCAGGAACCTTAAGAAGATCTCTACTGCTGTAAGATTGAAGATGTAAACTATAGGCCTTAATAACATTTTTTATCTGATAACATTTTTAGTCCATCAATTGGTGTAGGATAGGGGTTTGTTTATTAGGTTAATACATTCCATAAGTTTTTATCAGGATGTTAAGTCTAACACTGAAGTGCACAAAAAATAGCTCTATGAGAGTACTAAAGATAGCTTGAGAAACTTCTGATTTTACTTCATTTTAAACTTTCCCCAGTCATTAAAGTTATAATCAGCTTACGTAAATATGCCTCTTTTTTGCATTCTTGTTAATAGTAATGTTGTCAAGACAAATGCAGGTTTTTGATTCCAGTCTTAATTGCTAATGCTGATTTTTATATCACACGGCACTTATAAATGTGTCTATACATTCGTATATGTAGTTTACAAAATGAATACAAATTAAAGAGGCTATAGAAGAGTTCAAAAAGTTTCAGAAGTGGGCTGATAGAAATGTTAATAGAGATTGTATTGGTGAAACAACAAACCCAGAACCCCCCAAAAAACTGTTGCTGCAAGAGAGTCAGGTTTAAGAGTGAAGATGTAGCCAACTGCAGAGACAAAAGAGCAGAAAAGGTCCGGAGCAGGGAACAGCAGATTCAGGCCTAAACAGGATAACCGCTCGTCATGCAGTTGGCAGTTGTGTGCATCCCGTTCTGAAGCCCAGGAAGTCAGGATCCTCTGCCTGTCAGTCCTCCACACACCACGGAGACCTGTGGCATCCCGCCGCTTGCTGTCTGTCATTTGTTCATTTATGTATGTGACCTAATATATTTAATAGGAAGAGTTACATTGTCATAAACCTAAAACTGGTAGTCCTGCCAAATCTAAGGTAACTGACTACAGATACACACACATATAAAAGTGATATATGAATGTCTAGCTAAAAGTGTTTCCTCGGTGGTACCAGACAAGATTGTGAAATCCTACATGTTACCTTTCTAAAGAGGCCTCCCCTAAACGGCAGTTTTGATGACACTGTCCTAGACAGAAGGATTATGGTCTGGCATGCAGAAACCTAAATGCTGGGTTCCATTTACGAGAAGAGCAGATCTCATAAGGTGGGTGTCTGTTTACTAGAAACTTCCCTTAATCTGCCCCCAAAGGTTAAGTATGTCAGGCAAGAGCATCTACATCTGTCAAACAGAATGTCAGGTCAAAGACCCACACCCTCAGGGCTGTCACATAAAATCTGCCTGATGTTTTGGCGCCTTCCTTTTCTCTGCCCCCTAAGAGATAGCCTCTGCAGTTTAATCCTCAATAAACACTTTTTCTACCCACAGAATGGTGTCCTTCAGTGGTACTTCGGTAGCTTGCTGATGGTACATACTTTTATTGTCCTTCAGTGGTACTTCAGTAGCTTGCTGATGCTACGTACTTTTATTGCTGTTGGGTCACAAAACAACCCCTAAAATGGCAGTGCTGGTGGCAGTGACTCGAATCCCACTTGAACTGGGTTCTGCTAGGAAACGGAAACCTAAAGCGTTTCCCAGAATCCCTTAATGGCTGGCTGAATGCTCCTGACCACATCTGTCTGAAAGGGTCTCCACACTAACCATCTGGCTGTTCCAGCTTTTGAGCAGCCTCCCCTGCTGTAGACTCATATAAAA
This sequence comes from Mastomys coucha, assembly GCF_008632895.1. Classification (NCBI taxonomy): domain Eukaryota; kingdom Metazoa; phylum Chordata; class Mammalia; order Rodentia; family Muridae; genus Mastomys; species Mastomys coucha. Next base: position 29,926,224 of record NW_022196899.1, on the reverse strand, counting down.
CCTAATAAGCTTTTAAGACCTTGGTTTTCCTCTACTATGCAAGGTACCCTGCGGGTTTGGGTTTTGTTTTGTTTTGTTTTGTTTTGTTTTTGTTTTGTTTTGTTTTGACTTAAGTTTTATTGCATTATGATGAGAAAAGTTACATGATTTCAATTTATCTGAATTTGTTAACATTTAAAAACATATTTTAAGTAAATAGAATTAAATCACATTCTTGTTTCCCTTAAAATCAATTTAATAGTCTTATGTAGATGCTTCTCTACAGTAATAGTGAAAATACAAACAAACCCTTGAATCCATCAATGAGAAGGCTTTTTCAGTCATGATAGTCATTGAAACTGGAGCTTTGAAAGGACGCAGAGTTGAAGGTGTTCAATATGAAGACATATCTAAACTTGCTTGAGTTTGAAAATTTGTTAGTGACACATTGAGATTGTAAAGCATTAAATTGATGTTGCCAAGGCACTGTGTAACTACTGGGTTAGGAGATTTGTATTAAAAATAAATAAATTACTGCCAGGCAGTGGTGGCATCTGCCTTTAATCCCAGCACTTGGGAGGCAGAGACAGGCAGATTTCTGAGTTCTAGGCCAGTCTGGTCTACAGAGTGAGTTCTAGGATAGCCAGGGCTATTCAGAGAAACCCTGTCTCAAGAAAAAAAGAAAAAGAATAAAGTATAAAATACCAAAATGATAATAATCATAAAAAACAATAAAACCAGCCATGACAGATAATTATTATATTTTGTTCCTTGACAACACAAAATAATTCAATTTAACTATCTGCAAACCCTCAAAGAAAGATTTGTTGTCCAAAGAGCTTATATCCTTTTAATTCATTGCTGAAATTTATATTTATCATACATTCTAGCATTTTAAAAAATTTATATACACGTCTCTTACTGAGAAACATGTTCTAAAAAATATCACCAAATGAAATAGCCTATGCATTTTTTAATAGGTAGCCAAAGGACATGTTCCCCGATGAGCTAATGAAATGACTTAGAGTATTATGTTGTCTTGAAGATATTTTGCTTCTTAGATGCTCCTGTGCTGCCTGTATTCCTCAGAACTGAATGTCCTATCATTATTTCCCAGAAAGTATTTTAAAAGCTTCCTCTCATTGAAACAGCCAGTGCTACTTCATATGATATTACCACATAGTTGGCTAAATATTTAGAATTAGAGCTAGGAATGTGGGCATAACCATGAAGAGGGCTGAAGAGTAATGGCAACATTAGATTTTTAGCGACGATTGTCCCCCCTCTGCCTGAATGCAATAGAATCAGGAGAAGCCACTCAAATGAAAATGAGTCTGCAAAGGGAAAATTTTTTTTTTCAAATAAGATAGATCAGAGTAGACACAGGTAACCTCTCTGCATTTTGTGTAGTCTCTAATAGCCCACATTTTTCCCGTAAAGCATGAATTCGACAGATCTAATTCTTCCTCCTACTTCTTTGTCTACTTATTGTGTTTCACTAGAAAAATTGGAATGTTAACAGCAACACAGGGGTTTGGGCATGAGGGTGATTTTCAAAGAAACATGTAGCAAGTCTCTGCCCTTCAAATCTTTAAAAGAACTTCTCAGAGGATAAAGAATGTCCTCAAGTTTGGGACATTTTCACACATTGTCCCATTAGAACCCTGTGTCCTTTCCCTTTTCAAAATGGGAAACATTTCTCATTGAGTTGGGTAGTTCTGCTTCATTTTCTGAAGCCTTGACTTAGATAAAACCATTTCCTCTAAGAATCAGTCTCCAGTCTTTCTCTGAGCACAAATTTTCTGGGGAAATTTTAAAAAGGCTGAAAATGGTAGAAAACTGCAGAGTTAACACAGTCTAGTTTCATGTTTATAAAACGAGGCAAAACAATCTAAAGTTAGAAACTTCTTTCTGTGTGTTCAGGATCGGCTTCATGTGAAAAACAGTGGAAGCTGTACTTGGGTATGAAAATTTAATTCCCTGTTTCTCCTATCCGCAGCGAGATCTTTCAGGGTGGTCGAAGGAGACCGCCAGCGTGTGCTGAGGTTACAAGATGCCATCCTTCCTTTACTGCTGTGAGAGTCCACGGCCGATTAGCAAACCATCCGATGTGGATCTGAGCTCAGGACAGTCCACAGTCAGCTCCTTATGAAAGACCAGAGTCTTAGTTGAGCAACTAGAGATTGAAGAAGGAAGGAGAAAGATAGAATAGTTACACAGATATCTTATTATTGTCGTGTACAGAAGGAGCTCAGTTAGCATCTCTTACAGATCAGAGATCTCCATGGCTTACAAACGAACACCAGACACTAGGAGCCCCTACAAATCTGTGAACTAACCAAACTAGCAGGAATTAAATTCTCTATGGTTGCCCCAGGTTTTCTGCAACTATACCTCTGTGTGAGTGTTTGTGGGGGTGGAAGGGAGTGTACACATACACATAATGATGTTTTATATGTTTAAAATCTAGCCATGTTTCCTCTGTTCAGACCAGACATCCAAAAAAATATTAATTGTTCTACTAATAGTTTACATTCAACCTGTTTTGAGATTCATAGTCCTGAACCCAGAACTTCAAAAAATAGACAGGTTAACAAGGGTAAATTGTAAATAAATGTCTGCTTTGACCCAGTCTAGGTAGGATCCATGGTATCTAACGCAGGCAGCAGCTGAGATTGCATGTGTGTGTTCAGAAACCCCAAAGAGCAAGCCATTTTTAATTGTTTCTATTTAATTGGATCCTTAAATATCTGTAATGATGACAATTTTGAATGTTATAAAAATTAGAACTTTATATAAAAGTACACATTGAAGGCTTTATATTCTCTTTTGCATGCTTGCTTGAATGAATTGGAATTGCTATTAAGATTTCTAAATAATGCAATAAGATTCAGAATTTTGTTTTATTGCTTCAGTAACACATTAAAATTTAAGTAAAGAATGTAGCAACATAACTGAGAAAAAGAGTGTTTAAAAATCTCTAAATTGATGTTATGTTTTGTGAGTACATAATCAAGCTTAGAGCTGAAAAATGCCTTAGAAGATAAGGTGAGTGGGGCAGTGACTGGAGCAGAGACCAGGGACCTGGGTTTGACCCCTAGAACTGACAAGGTGGAGACAAGTGACTCTTGCAAGCTGTTCTCTAACCTCCACATGTACATTGTGGTAAACACACATGCACACACACACACACACACACACACACACACATTCATACACACTCACTCATATTAAATAAATAAATAAAATTATAATAAAATTATATATATTTATATGCCCATACAGACTTTATAAATATATATATGTATATAAATATGTAAATATATATGTATTTTGATGGACATGAATTACATTTGCACTCTGGGAACAGAAATGATGATATGAAATTGGAAATACACCTTGAATTAAGGCAGCAAGTCACTCTCTGGAATTTAGTTTAATGTTAGATAATAGCTGCTAGTGTCACACAGCATGAAGACTTTATCTGCCATAACTCAATAGCCTAATGGTGTCACAGTTGCTATTATAATCGTCTTACTTTGAAAGTGAGACAGAGAAATAAAGCAAATTCCATAGTAGGTAAATGGGAGGCAAAATTGAACAGAGGCAATTTGACTGCTATAAGACTATGTCTGGAAAGGGAGAGATTCCATAGACTCCACCTACGTCCATAGAGCAGTAATGAAACAAAAATAGATATATAAATGTATTCATGTATAAATGATAAAAATATAAGGTGACTGTTAATTTCCTTGTGTTGTTTATTACCTGAAGCATGCATGAACAAATGCACAACATTGTGCCTAGTGACTATAAATACCAGGTGTCAATTAAAAGTAAATTAAACATAGTTCACATGAAAAGCAACTCAAACACTATAGGGCAGACAGAACACAAGACACTGTAGTAGGCATATAGAAACTAGAAGTCTTAATACATTCTGAGTATGGAGGTAATATTTGGTCACTGTGCTTTAAATTAACTTTTAATTTAAAAAACTTAAAAATGAGAATCAAGATACATTTTTGTAACCCAAACTAATGAGTATAAATTTCAACATATTTACGTGAAGATAGCCAAGAATCTAATTCTAAACAACTTTTGAGTTTCTTTCATCTCATTAGTTCCATTTAATATGAGCTATTTTGTAAAATTAAGTATAAAGTTGGAATAAAAACATGTTCTAGGCAGACCCCTTTCATCCCAGCACTCGGGAGGCAGAGGCAGGTACATCTCTGAGTTCCAGGCCAGCCTGGTCTACAGACAGAATTCCAGCGCTACACAGAGAAACCCTATTTTGGAAGAAAGAAAGAAAGAAAGAAAGAAAGAAAGAAAGAAAGAAAGAAAGAAAGAAAGAGAC
>NW_022196899.1:29886436-29921738 GCF_008632895.1 Mastomys coucha | reverse complement strand
GGAAGGAGAGAGGGAAGGAAGGAAGAAAAGTAGAAAGAAAAGAGGAAGAGAAGGATAGAGAGGCAGGGGAGGGTCCCTAACCCTATTTTGCAGTGTTACTTTGAGCCACACAAATATACTGTCATTCTCTAGGAAGAAATGAGAAATTGGTATTTCTAAACAGTGTATTTAAGATGTAGAAGTACAGAAATAATTAGAACAGAAATGAAAAGTTATCTGGTCCACCTAAGAATGAACTAAGTGGTTTGGTTGGCAGTGGCATTTTCGTTTTGTTTTGTTTTGTTTTGTTTTTTTGTTCAAGACAGCGCCCTGGCTGTCCTGGAACTCACTCTGTAGACCAGGCTGGCCTCAAACTCAGAAATCCTCCTGCCTCTGCCTCCCAAGTGCTGGGATTAAAGGCATGCACCACCACTGCCCTGCCTGGCACTAGCATTTTCATGGGCATCCAAAGCATTCATTCAGAGCTTGGATTCTTGAACCCACTCTATAATCTTTCTTAATGGGATGTGGTAAAAAATTTTACATGCTTATTAGTTTTTGCAGTGTCTATTTTAACACAATCTACCTGCATTCTAATCAGAAAGAAAACAAGAAAGAGAAAGAGAGGCCAGAGTGAGGCAGCAGTGCCCTGAGTCAAAGCACTTCTGCAAAGGTCTTAAAAAAAATCCTGCCAGCATGTTGACTCCAGCTCTGTGAAGCTTGTATTGTACATACTAAAACTTAAAGGTGTGCATGAGAAGGTGCCATTGCTTCTGCAGAATCCCTTCTCCAGACGATGATGCTGAAGTTCCTGGTTGGTAGAGCCATGTTCCTGCCGTCATGTCTCTAAGCTGCTTCCTAAGAGACGGTGTCACTATGTGTGCTTCGATAGTCACTAGCCCATCACAGCTGAAGCTGTGGTACTGAAGCAGAGCCACTGCAGGTGTCATGATGTGGCATCGTGAACATTGAAATCTCAAGTTGCAGATCTTAATGAATTCAGGTTCACTCTCAGCATGATAAAGCAATGCTGTCATTTTTGGTTCCTTCGGATGGTGGTGTGCTTTCCACTATCCATTTGTTCTTTATGATGGATACTAGTCAAAATTCATAAATTAAAAGAGCTGTGTTTGCTCTGAGATTGTAAAACTCATAAAACTCTGAGAAGTATAAACTTCTGTGATTTTTCTTGGCTAAGATGTGCTTTTTTAAAAAAAAAAAAAATTCTCTGACTATGAGAAAAGTGCACACAAAAGCCTAAAGAGCCAACCATTGCCCCAAATAAATACAAACATAGATATAGTTTGAAAGATCAATTGGTATCTCTCAAGTGCTATTTGGTATTTTGAAAATTCAAAATTATCATTTAATGTCTATGTTTGATTTTTGTCAACTTGATACAAACTAGAGTCTTTGTGAAAAAGGAGCTATGTTGAAAAAATAGCCCTACCAGGTAGGTAAACTGTGAGGCATTTTCTTGATTAATGATTGATGTAGGAGGGTCCAGCACACTGTGGGTGGTGTCACTCTGTGTGCCTGGAGGGTCCTGACTTGAGTATAAAAGCAAGCTGAGTAAGTCATGGAGAGCAAGACTGTAAGCAGCATTCCTGTGCAGTCCTGCCTCTCCTCCTGCCTTGAGTTCCGGCCTCGGCTTCACTTACTATGCACTGTAAACTATAAGATAAAATACTTTCTTCTCTGGGTTGTTCTTGGTCAAAACGATTTACCACAGCAATAGAAAGCAAACTAGGACACTGTCTATTTACTAAGCAGGCACTAGGCAAGTGATATTCCCGGCCTACTTAATCGCATCAGCAACACTCTAGAAATCTGAAAAGACGCTTCTCTAAAAGATGAGCTGCTTTTCGTGTCTTTCTTCCCCCTCAGAAAGCCAGAGCTGGGTCTTTAGATATGAAACCAGGTTTCCCTGGTTCGGATATCCAATCTCTGGAAAGCCAAGTGAGAAAATCTAACTCAAGATTCTGTGTACATTTATCTAGGGAGCATTTCTACAAGTATGCAAAAGTTATTATTTTATACGTCATGCAGTGTGATATTATTTAATCCTTTTGACAGATTTTTTTTAAGAAAAGGGACATTAATGATCTCTCTCAGTGAAGATTCTGACCAGGTTCCCAGTTTCTGTCAGGATTCGATTCAAATAAGGGTGCCTGGGTCGGTCAAACTGTGTTGTAGCTTGCAGTGTTGCCTCACACAGAGTTGACAAGACCGCCTGAAAATAGAATCTGTGACGGGAATCACACACGTTTAATCATACTTGGTATACAGTGGTTGTCAAAACACCGTTGGAATCCTTAGTGAGCAGGACCCAAGCATTTCCCTCCCATTGGTGTCTAACGGATGCCAAGGTTACTTCTCATTTTAGAGTTCCCAAGATAGATAAAGGAAGAACTTTTCTGCCTTGCTTATTATTTCAGATTTTGGTTGTCAAGTCATATCCAGCCAATTTCTTCAAAAAAAGGTTGCTTCCATCCAAACACTGCCTCGATAACTCCAGAAAGGCTGCAGCTTGTAGACTCTACTTAGAGCTCCCTGTGTCTGTGCCATAGTCTCGTGAAGAATCTGTGCTGGAGATTCTAATGTGAAAACACTTCTCTCTTCCTCTGGCCAAAACACCTGTGTGCTGCCCAGAATCTGAATTGAGAACTGGTTTCCGGTTCTGTGACACTATTTTTGCAGCACCTCAGGGGTGGCTCTGGGAAAGAGTTCCTGTTTAAACTAGCAATGCCTCTGCTAGATTACCATAAGAATATCAGCAATTATGTAGAAGCCCCATTAGGAGCCACCCCAGAGAAAGAACAAAGGTCTGTGATAACAATCACATGTTAATCACATGATATGCATGAAGGCTTACCATTGTAGGCTCACCAGACTTAAGCCCCTTGTGGATTCCTTGGCAAAATGCCTGCTTGGCCGATGCTTTGCACCACAATTACCAACCAGTTTACCCTGTTTTTATGCCCAGTCCCATGGGTTGAGAATCCATAAAACAAATATTACAAACGTAACTCTGTCATCTCCCAAACTTGAACCAGAAAGTGGATGTTTTTCCATTGATGCTCACTCTGTGTTTGCTTAGTTGTCGTCAGTGGACAGATTAGCCATGAAGGATTTCATTATAAAATTATCTATTTAATCATCAACAACTTGTCATTACTCACAGCAAGAGAGTCATTATAGACATAAGTTGTCCTCAAACTTGATTATTCTTGATTCTACAGGGGGCTCTTACTGCATTCCACGCCCATATTCATCCCCTTCAGGTATGACAGTGCCTCAGGAGGGCAGGTCTGGATGCCAGACTTGGTAAGGTTCCCTAGACAACGCCAATGTTTGAGAACTGCTGAATATAGTTTTTTAAATTATTATTCTATCACATATTACATCCCAAACACAGTTTTCCCTAATCTCCCTGACTCCCCAGATCCACTCCTCCTCTGTTTTAGGGAGTTTTATTTTTAATTTTTAAAAAATCTTTTAAAATTGGAAAAGTTGTTATCTTATTTTGATTTAGTAGATAGGACAGAATAATATAACAGTTGTTCCCTGTTGTTATAAATATTATCCTTATTACTGAAAGGCTGGAGAATCTTAGAATTTAAAATGAGGGCATTTAATAGCAATTTATGTATAATGTGTAACTTTTACCTAAAAGGGGGCATGGAAAACCTCTGCCACAAGCCAAAAAAGGTGGAGTAGCTAGTTCCAGGAATTTGGCTAACTCAGAGCCTCAGGGCTCTCGTTGCCAATACCTGCCCCTCCTGAAAGATCCACAATGAGGGCGGAACTAGGAATGAAGGTCCACTGGTTTATGAAACTCTCCACCCTGTCGACCATGAATGAAGATTACATTCCTAGAATGAATATGTTCCCCTCCCTAACTGAATACCTTGGGCTGGGTCCCTCTAAAATTTTCCATGGTTTTTATGTTCTGTTTCCTTGGTAACCCTCTCCCCACCCCCAGCTTGTGGTTTTTCCCTTAAATACCCCTCACTTCTTGTGTTCAGGGTCTAACTCCTCTGGCCGACAAGGTCACGAGATCGACCCCAGTACCAGTATTCCCGATAAACCTCATGTGATTGCAGCAAGTTCGGTCTCTCATGAGTCATTGGGTGGTCACGTCATCCCGAGACTTGAGTAAGGATCTCCCCAGTTCTGGGGGTCTTTCAATTACCTTCATTTTCTTTCTTTTTTTATTTATTTATTATATGAAAGTACACTGTAGCTGCCTTCAGACACACCAGAGGGCATCAGATCTCATTACAGATGGTTGTGAGCCACCATGTGGTTGCTGGGATTTGAATTCAGGACCTTTAGAAGAGCAGTCAGTGCTCTTTACCACTGAGCCATCTCTCTAGCCCCATTACCTCCATTTTCTAAGTATTCTATAAAAATAATCTATAAAAAACAAATGATATTATGTGATCTCCATGTCACAAATGGTTAAAAAATTATCAAACAAACAAACAAAACCAAGGGCCAGAAATAAAATAGCTTATTATAATACACACGTACAAACACACACACACACACACACACACACACACACACACACACACACATAGACACACACATACATATATACACTTTTCTGTATCCGTTTGGCTCTTAACCCCTCTTACTCTGTCTCTGAGTCCATTCCTGTATTATCATGGAGTAGCTGTAGCCTTCACAGCATTCAGTGAGCATTTTTTTTTATAAGGAGGAATACTTCTTAGTGCTCTACATGTAGAAATGTACAGGGGTGTCCACACAAAAAACACAGCTCTCACCTAAAATAAGAGATAATTATTCTAAAGTCATTTTGAGGGTTAGTTCTAACATGGAGGTAGGCAAGAAATGGGTCTTCAGGGGCTAAAGTTAACTCAAGATAAGGTAATTATCCAGGATCCTTGTTTTCAGAGTTCATAACAAGCTTTCTGAGAAATGCCTGCTCTTAATAGCAATAGCCAGATCTGTTGCTATTTTCTTGTATTATTATTCTATTTTTGAATAAACTTTATTTTCAGCCTTAAGTCATAGAGCTTATATATTACTATTCTACACCAATAGCTTCCTTCCTCCTGTGCTGATTTTCCTCTAAGCATTCTTGGTTGGCCTTACTCCAGCTTCTTTAGCATCTAATCTTCACAGGAAAAAAAAAATGATTCCTAGATGCTCAGGACATGGGAGAGAACTTGCTCTCTTCTGATATACAGGAGGTGGTGACAGGAGGGTCTCTACTAGGCAGACTTGAAGAGTGACTCCAACTGCTCCCTTCTATGTAGAATCTACAGGTGTCTTCAGTTTATGGAGAGATGAATGTATTATAAGTCAGAACATTGTGAATCATAATCATATGTGCATTCAGTGCACCTACCAAATAGTGTAGGCTAACCACCCAGAATGTTGGTCAGGGTTGTTTATTCTCACAATTGTGTGGCTGCCTGGGAACCTTGGCTCACTTTACACTGGCTGACTCTGAGAAAGGATCACACTGCTATCACCAGGCAGGAGAAGATCAAGAGTCAGAATTCAGAATACAGGTTGTCCTCCCCACATGTTGCTTCCTTGGCATCGTGAGAGCCATCTGGCCTTTCCAATTCTGCCTTATAAAAAGTGGTTGATTTCTGAAGTGAGGGCCTACAAGGTGAAACTTCCTAGCTACAGCTGAGCTGATGCTTGTTGAACTCGGCTGTGATACCGGAAGCCATCCTTCCTTAATGGGACACATAAAAGTCCACTTAATGTGAAGGTGGAATATGTAGTGTGCAGTCCTTGATCTTCATCTGCACTTTGGTCCACTCAGCATGCTAATGTATTTCATTGATGACACTCTATCTATTGTTGTAGTCTCTGCACTTACCTTCATGTTCAAACCTAGCAGAGATTGGATCTCAATCAATGCTCTTTTCCTTTTTTGTTTTTTGTGTTTTGTTTTTTGTTTTGTTTTGTTTTGTTTTGTTTTGTTTTGTTGGAGACAGGGTTTCTCTATGTAGCCCTGGCTGTCCTGAAACTTGTTCTGTAGACCAGGCTGGCCTCGAACACTGCCTACCTCTACCTTCAGAGTGCTGAGATCAAAGCTATGTGCTACCACACCCAGGTCTTCCCCATCCCCCATGGTGCTTTCCTAAGCCCCACTGCATTGTGTTTTCTGCTGCCAGATCTTCCTGATACCCACTACCTCTTGGACCTACGTCTAGGTTACCATTAAGTGGTGTTCATTTAATTAATTATTTATGATTAATGTGAGCAGTTGCATAATAAAGTTGTTTTCTGGTAAATAAATGAGGGGTGGTTAAAAATCATTTTATGTACATGAGTACTTTGGCTGTGTGTATGTCTTTATACTGTATGTGTGCCTGGTGCCTGAGGAGGCCAAGAGGAGGGCATAAGGTCCTCTACAACTGGAGTTATACACAGTTGTGAGCTGCCATGAGGGACCTGATACTCAAGCCTGAGTCCTTTGGACAAGATAGTTCTGTTAACCACTGTACCATCCCTCTAGCCCCTTGCAGGGGGAAAGTTTTAATAACATTAAAACATTTTCTTCCATTTTTAAGTACTAAACTCATGGTCTTCTGTAAAGTCTGTAACTGATTTTTGCATTTGACAGAAGAGATAATAATAGTCACTGTGAACAACTCTTTGTTCCATGCTATGCTGAGCTTTTAACACAGTCATTTAGTTACCATCTAAAACCAAGTGTTAAGTGGCATAGCCCCCAGATTGTGGGGGTTTTGTTTTGTTTTTTGTTTTTAATGCTTAAATGTTAAGAAACTCGTTTGGAACTTTCAGTTAACACAATAAAAAGTAGGGTTGATGGGTAAAGAAATAGTGGATGACTGCAGCATTAGTCTAGCTACACTAGAGAGAGAGAAGAGGGGCAAAGGTTCAATGGCACTCAGAGACTCATATATTTGAATGCTGAGTCATCAGGGAGTGGCACTATTTGAAAGATTTAGAGGTGTGGCCTTTGTTGGAGGAAGTGTGTCACTAGGGGTAGGCTTTGAGGTTTCAAAAGCTCAAGCCAAGCCCAGTGTCTCTCTTTCTGCTACCTGAGGATTCAAACATAGAACTCTCTGCCACCATGCCTGCCTATGTCCACCAAGCTCCTTGCCATGAGGAGAACAGATGAAACATCTGAAGCTGTAAGCAAGCCCCATTAAAGGCTTTCTTTTATAAGAGATGCCATGGTCATGGTATGTCTTCACAACAACAGAAGATACGAAGATGCTAATCTATCAAGATGTTAGCAGATGGTCTCATGCCCCTGCTGCCAAAACCTCAAGCCACTCCCACAACCATACATCCCTTCTACAGTATACTGTGCCCTCAAATTCTGAGCCAAAATGAATCATTCCTTATGATAGTTCTTATTAAGTATTTGGTCACAGAAACAAGAAAAGATATTAATACAAAAAATAAGTGGTGAGAACCAGGGTCTTTGCTGTGACAAACCTGGCCTTTTGAAGTGGATTGTGGGAGGAATGATGCACTTGGAGATGTGGGCTGAAGAAGCCCTGCAGTGCTATAAACAGAATTTTTTTTTTTTAAAGATTTATTTATTTATTATATGTAAGTACACTGTAGCTGTCTTCAGACACACCAGAAGAGGGCGTCAGATCTCATTGTGGGTGGTTGTGAGCCACCATGTGGTTGCTGGGATTTGAACTCATGACCTTCTGAAGAGCAGTCGGTGCTCTTCCCCACTGAGCCATCTCACCAGCCCCTATAAACAGAATTTAATTGACCACTAGGGTGGCAGCTTGGAAGACTGCAATGACTAGAGAAATGCAGACAGTGAAGATCTGGCTCCTGAGAGTTCTGAAGCTAATAAGAACTACCATCAAGAACTGCGCTAAATGCCATTCTTGTGTTGAGATTAAGTTGTGGCCTGGTCTAAGTAACTACATAATATATAAAGTTTTTGCTTACTTGGTTGGATGGTTTGTTACTTAAACAGTGCCACCAGTTGGGGGCCAAATATTCAAACATCTAGGCCTATAGAGGCCATTTTCATTTAAACCACCACAGTATACAACAGAGATACCTGGACATCTTCATTTATTGTGACACTACTTATGAAGGCCATTTTGGATCAGCTTAGATTCCTATCAATAGATGAATGAATAAAGTCGTCTGTGTGGCCCATGAGATCCTATTTCACATAAAAAGAGAACAAAATTACATCATTTGTAGACAAATGAATAAAACTAGAGACCATTATGCTCAGAAAAAAATAAGCCAGAATGAAAAAGACAAATACCACACATTTTCTTTTCTACCTTGAATGTGGATTTGAGAGAGAGAGAGAGAGAGAGAGAGAGAGGAGAGAAGAAGAAGAAGAAGAAGAAGAAGAAGAAGAAGAAGAAGAAGAAGAAGAAGAAGAAGAAGAAGAAGAAGAAGAAGAAGGAGAAGAAGAAGAAGAAGAAGAAGAGGGAGAAGAGGGAGAGGAGAGGAAAGGAGAGATGCCATGCACACTCGTCTACTCCAGTCATATCCAAAATATCGGGAGGTAAAAGCCTGATTAAGGATAAGAGGCAATAAGGATCCAAAAGGAGTTCTATGCCTCCTGGATATTCAGACAGTCACTGGTATCACCTAACTCAGACATGTTCTGATAGTCTTTCCAATTGTCAACGCACCCTCATAATTAGGCATAAAGGTACCCCAAGAAATGATTCGTAAATGGCTAAGATTGGGCATTGTTTCCTGGTCAGCACAATGGTTCCAACCTAACCTAGTTTAATACCAAACTGTCTATAGCTTGGAATTTTTCTCAAGGAATCTGCCTTGCCAGAGCTAGCAACAGAGGTCAAGCACACTCCTTAGGGCAATAGATAGTTCACAATAGTTAGAAATGTTTCATATACTAGAGAGTAATCGAAGGGCTTCCACTCAAGGACATTAGCTAGAAGTGTTAGGTCAGAACCTCTTAGTCATTGCCTCCAGCAGACCCAGAGAATTAGCATAAGAATACCAAATTAGCCCCAGCAGGGAGGGGCACCATTGCTCTTCCACCCACTTCACAACTGAATATGTGATCTTGGTCAGTAAGATCACCGACCTTGATGTGACTGTCACCTGCCTACATGACTCTTGTCATCTGCCCTGCTTTCTGTATACCATATAAGCCACTTTTCACTTGGTGCAGGAGGACTTGGACTCTCACTCAGGACTAGCACTATGGAGTTGCACTAGAACTTAGATGGATTAGGACTCAGATTCATGCAGTCCACAGTCCCCTGGGCCCAGAGCGCTTGCAGCACCAGTCCAGAGGAGATAGCTACTGCTTTAGACCTAGTGTGTTTTAGATGGCCTCAGATGTACTTTAACTGCTGAGCTGCCAGATTTACCATCTCTCTTTTGCAATGACTGTAAAAGTCTGATGCCATTTTTAAGAAATACATTCAGATCCTGTACTTCCATGTGTCGTCTCTGCCATCATTTCTTCACCTAAGCCTTGCCAACCTGACCAGGACCCCGTTTCTCCAGAGGGTTGAGGGAGGCCCAGATCGGCTGGCCTGTGGCAGAGAGAAGAGAAGAGAAGAGAAGAGAAGAGAAGAGAAGAGAAGAGAAGAGAAGAGAAGAGAAGAGAAGAGAAGAGAAGGGAAGGGAAAAGAGAAACTCTTTAAGAATATAGGGACCAGGGGGAGATAGGATGAAGGACAAGAGAAAGTTAATACCATCAAATTGCATGAAGTATACATGTAAGAAAATGTCATAAGGAAACCCATTATCTTACATAATGAATATGCACTAAAACCCCAAAACAATAATTCAGCTTTAAAATGAGTGAAAGATGAATGTGCTTTAAGAGGCTAAGTGACTAATCACACAAAAATGTGTTCAACAGGCAAATGCAAATCTAAATAACAGCTTGATAGTTTCCTACCCACTAGTAGAGATTAAGTAAAATAATAAATCTACAGGGTTGTAAAGAAATTGGCATGCCTGTTACTATTAGGAATGTTAAATTGTAAAGCTGCTGTTGAAAACTGTTTGACAGACCCTCAAAAATTAAACATAGTCATGTGACCCATTTATAGGTGTCTATCCAAATTGTTTTAAAACAGGTATTTGAGCAAATCATTTTATATAAATGACCATAAGACTCCTCACAAAAACCAAAAGGCAAAAACAATTCAAATGTGCATAAGTTACAAGTCAAGCAAATGTAAATGTACTATATGTATAAATCTCAGAAATATTATGTCAGGAAACTGAAGGTAGACACAGAGTTCACTTACGTGTAATTCCATTTATGCATACTGTTCAGGTAACTAAATTCATAGAGACAAAATGTAGACTGTTGGTCTCTTGGTACTGACTATAGAGGGCAATCAGAAATTACTCCTTAAAGGTCCAAAGTTTCTCTGTAGGTTGATAAAAATTCATAGATTAGATGGAGGCAGTTTTTTATTTAAATTGTATTTCCTAAGTGATAGTGAATTTTTCACCTTTTGGGGATAAATGCTGTTTTATATAAAGGTCACCTAGAAGAAAAATGGATATATGTTCCCATATTTTCTAATATAAACACTGTTTTATTCATGTATTTTTAGTTTTTTAAAATAAAATGAATAATGCAGTTTCATGACCTTCAAATAAAATTTTCTACTAACAATAGAAATAAAACAGAGAAAGACTGTGAGAAAGTAATATAAGACAGAGAAATTAAAAAGGGGATGGGGCAGACAGACTGATAATCCCCATTCCTTGCTTTGGAATTCTCCTGGAAATAGTTCCAAATCCACAGTTTTAAAGTTCTTATTTGGGGCTAGAGAGTTTGCTCAGCTGTGAAGAGGTCATGCTGCTCTTGCTAGGAGCCTGAGTTCAGTCTCTGGTGCCCACTATGCTCCCAACCAACTATAAATTCAACTCCAGAAGGAGCTAATGTTTCCTGTCTTCAGAGCACCTGTGCTCACACATGCACACACACACATGCACACACACATTCATACACACACACACACATGCACACACACATTCATACACACACATGCACACTTGCACACACACTCACACACACGCACACACTCACACACATGTATACACGTGCACACACTCACACACACGCACACACACGTACACACATGCACACACTCACACACACGCACACATGCACACACACGCACGCACACACACATGCACACACACATACACACGTGAACACACACACGCACACATGCACACACATGCACACATACATGTGTACACGTGCACGTGCGCGCGCGCACACACACACACACACACACACACACACGCATGAGCTTGCACACACACACGTGCGAGTACACAGAGAGAGAGAAAGAGAGAGAGAGAGATTTAAAATAAATCTTTTGTTTGTTTGCGGGCTTTCTTTTTGACATTTTTTATTGGAAATTTTATTTATTTACATTTCTAATGTTATCCCCTTTCCCTTTATGAGGGTGTGCCCCCACCTACCCACTCACTCCTACATCTGCACCATCGCATTCCCCTACACTGGAGCACTGAACCTTCATAGGACCAAGGGCCTCTCCTCCCATAGATGCCCAACATATGTGGCTGAAGTCATGGGTACCTCCATGGGTTCCTTGGGTACTACCAGGGTTTAGACCCTGGGACCTCTGGTTGGTTGCAAACCCCTTCAGCTCCTCAGTCTTTTCTCTAACTCCTCCATTAGAGACCCCAAGATCAGTTCGATGGTTGGCTGCTGTGGGGCAGTGTGGGGCAGTGGTCTGCTCAGGTAACTTAGGCTCAGTAGAGTATTTGGCTTTGAGCCCTGGAGCCCCTGCAGACAATTCTGCTTGCAGGAGGCAGAAGGAGCTTGGCCATAACTCCTGATTCTTTAGTTCCTGTCACAACCCTTCACAGCTGCCCTCGCAGTAGGTGTCTGCCCTCTATCAGGCAGACAATGCCCCAAGCTCCCAGCATTCTAGCTGGACCCTATTCCCAGTCATCTGACCACAGCACAGCCAGGCATGCCATGCTCCATACAATAAAAGAGGCGGTTTGCCCCCTCTTCACTCTCTTGCTCTCTGACTCTTTGTCTCTGCTCTCCTCTTGCTCTCTCTCTCCTCTTTCCTGCTCTTTGTTCTTCTCTTGCTTTCTTCCTTTCCTTTCTCTCTCTCTCTTTTTCTTTTCTGTCTCTCCTTTCCTTCTCTCTACTCAACTAGCCTATTTTCTCCTTCCTACAATAAAATATCTCATTTATACATTGCCTCCTTTTTAATTAATGCACCGTGCAGCCGCAGGCTTCAACACCAGAGAGAGAGAGAGAGAGAGAGAGTCATTGGCCTCAACACCAGGCCCCGACTTTTGGTACAACAGGTTATGTCAGGCTCTGGCAGAGCCTCTCAGGAGACAGCTATATCAGGCTCCTGTCAGCAAGCACTTCCTGGCATACACAATAGCGTCTGGGTTTGGTAACTGTATATGGGATGGATCCCCAGGTAGGACAGTCTCTGGATGGGCTTTCCTTCAGTCTCTGCTCCACACTTTGTCTTTGTATATGTTCCTATGGGTATTTTGTTCCCCCTTCTAAGGACCAAAACACCCACACTTTGGTCCTCCTCCTTCTTGAGCTTCATGTGGCCTGTGAATTGTATCTTGGGTATTTCGAGCTTTTCGGCGAATATCTACTAATCAGTGAGTGCATACGATGTATGTTCTTTTGTGACTGGGTTACCTCACTCAGGATGATATTTTCTAGTTCCATTCATTTGCCTTAGAATTTCATGAAGTCATTGTTTTTAATTGCTGAGTATACTCCATTGTATAGATGTACCACATTTTCCATTCCTCTGTTGAAGGACATCTGGATTCTTTCCAGTTTCTGGTTATTACAAATAAGGCTGCTTTGAACATAGTGGAGCATGTGTCCTTGTTATATGTTGGAGCATCTTCTGGGTATATGCCCAGGAGTGGTATAGCTGAGTCCTCAGGTATGTATTATGTCCAATTTTCTGAGGAGCCACTCAGTTCCAGAGTGGTTGTACCAGCTTGCAATCCCACCAGCAATGGAGGAGTGTTCCTCTTTCTCCACACCCTTGCCAGCATCTTTTGTCATCTGAGTTTTTTTATCTTAGCCAATCTGACTGGTGTGAGGTGGACTCTCAGAGTTGTTTTGATTTGCATTTCCCTGATGACTAAGGATGTTGAACATTTATTTAGGTGTTTCTTGACCATTCAAGTTTCCTCACTTGAGAATTCTTTGTTTAGCTCTGTAACCCAATTTTTAATAGAGTTATATGATTGTCTGGAGTCTAATTCCTTGAGATCTTTGTATATATTGGATATTTAGCCCTTTATTAGATGTAGGATTGGTAAAGATCTTTTCTCAATCTGTTGGTTGCTGTTTTGTCCTATTGACAGTGACTTAGAGAAGCTTTGCAATTTTATGAAATAGCATTTGTCAATTGTTGATCTTAGAGCATAAGCCATTGGTGTTCTATTCAGGAACTTTTCCCCAGGGCCCATTTATTTGAGGCTCTTTCTTTTTCTCATTTTCTCTTCTATTACTTTCAGTGTATCTGGTTTTATGTGGAGGCCCTTGATCCACTTGAACTTGAGCTTTGTACAAGGAGATAAGTAAGAATGGATCAATTTGCATTCTTCTACGTGCAGCCCATCAGTTGAACCAGCACGTCTTTGCTGAAAATTTGTTTGAAATGCTGAACTTTTTGTTGAAAATGCTGTCTTTTTTCCACTGGATGAATTTAGCTCCTTTGTCAAAGATCAAGTGACTATAAGTGTGTGGGTTAATTTTTGGGTCTTCAATTCTATTCCATTGATATTCCTGCCTGTCTCTGTACGGATACCATGCAGTGGTTTTGTTTTGTTTTGTTTTGTTTTGCTTTGTTTTTGTTATTTATCACAATTGCTCTGTTGTATAGCTTGAGGTCAGGGATAGTGATTCCATCAGAAGTTTTTTTATTGTTGAGAATAGTTTTCACTATCTTGGGTTTTTTGCTATTCCACATGAATTTGCAAATTGCTCTTTCTAACTCTATGAAGAGTTGAGTTGGAATTTTGATGGGGATTGCATTGAATCTGTAGATTGCTTTCAGCAAGATGGCCATTTTTACTATATTAGTCCTGCCAATCCATGAGCATGGGAGATCTTTCCATCTTCCGAGGTCTTCTTCAATTTCTTTCTTCAGAGACTTGAAGTTCTTGTCAAACAGATCTTTCACTTGCTTGGTTAGAGTTACACCAAGGTATTTTATATTATTTGTGACTATTGTGAAGAGTGTTGTTTCCCTAATTTCTTTCTCAGCCTGTTTATCCTTTGTGTAGAGGAAGGCCACTGATTTGTTTGAGTTAAATTTATATCCAGCCACTTTGCTGAAGTTGTTTATCAGGTTTAGGAGTTCTCTGGTGGAACTCTCTCTTTTGGGGTCACTTAAGTATACTATCATATCATCTGCAAATAGTGATATTTTGACTTTTTCATTTCCAATTGGTAACCCTCTGACCTCCCTTTTTTGTCTTATTGCTCTGGCTGGGACTTCAAGTACAATATTGAACAGGTAGGGAGAGAGTGGGCAGCCTTGTCTAGTCCCTGATTTTAGTGGGATTGCTTCAAGTTTCTCCCCATTTAGTTTGATGTTGGCTACTGGCTTGCTGTATATTGCCTTTACTACATTTAGGTCTGGGCCTTGAATTCCTGATCTTTCCAAGACTTTTATCATGAAGGGCTGTTGAATTTTGTCAAATGCTTCCACACATCTAATGAGATGGTCATGTGGGTTTTTTCTTTGAGTTTGTTTATATAGTGGATTACATTGATGGATTTCCGCATATTGAACCATCCCTGCATTCCTGGGATAAAGCCTACTTGATCACGATGGATGATTGTTTTTATGTGTTCTTGGATTAACTTTGTGAGGATTTTTTTTTTCAAGACAGGGTTTCTCTGTGTCTCCTTGGCCATCCTGGAACTCACTCTGTAGACCAGGCTGGCCTCGAACTCAGAAATCCGCCTGCCTCTGCCTCCCAAGTGCTGGGATTAAAGGCATATGCCACCACCACTGGGCCAGTTTTTGAGAATTTTATTGAGTATTTTTGCATGGATATTCATAAGAGAAATTGGTCTGAAATCTGTTTCTTTGTTGGGCCTTTGTGTGGTTTAGGTATCAGAGTAATTGTGGCTTCATAGAACGAATTGGATAGTGTTCCTTCTGTTTCTATTTTATGGAATAGTTTGAAGAGAATTGGTATTAGCTCTTCTTTGAAGATCTGATAGAATTCTGCACTAAACTCATATGGTTCTGGGCTTTTTTTGGTTGGGAGATTTTAATGACTGTTTCTATTTCTTTAGGAGTTATGGGACTGTTTAGATGATTTATCTGATGTTGATTTAAGTTTGGTACCTGGTATCTGTCTAGAAAATTGTCCATTTCATCCAGACTTCGCAGTTTTGTTGAACATAGGCTTTTGTAGTAGGATCTGACGATTTTTTTTAAATTTCCTCGGTTCCTGGTGTTATGTCTCCCTTTTCAGTTCTGGTTTTATTCATTTGGATACTGTTTCTGTGCCCTTTTATTAGTCTGGCTAAGGGTTTATCTTTCTTGTTGATTTTCTCTAAGAACCAGCTCCTGATTGTTGATTCTTTGTATAGTTCTTTTGTTTCTCCTTGGTTGATTTCAACCTTGAGTTTGGTTATTTCCTGCCATCTACTCCTCTTGGGTGTATTTGCTTCTTTTTGTTCTAGAGCTCTCAGGTGTGCTGTTAAGCTGCTAGTGTATGCTCTCTCCAGTTTCTTTTTGTAGGCACTTAGAGCTATGAGTTTTCCTCTTAGCACTGCTTTCATTGTGTCCCATAAGTTTTGTTATGATATGCCTTCATTTTTACTAAATTCTTAAAAAGTCTGTAATTTCTTTCTTCTTTGACCAAGTTATCATTGAGTAGAGCACTGTTCAGTTTCCACATGTATGTAGGTTTTTCATTGTTTTTGTTGTTATTGAAGACCAGCCTTAGTCTGTGGTGATCTGATAGGATACATGGGATTGTTTCAATCTTCTTGTATCTGTTGAAGCCTGTTTTGTGACAGATTATATGGTCAATTTTGGAGAAGGTACCATGAGGTGCTGAGAAGAAGGTATAGTCTTTTACTTTATGATGAATTGTTCTATGAGTATCTGTTAGATCCGTTTGGTTCATAACTTCTGCTAGCTTCACTGTGTCTCTGTTTAGTTTCTGTTTCCATGATCTGTCCATTCCTGAGAATAGGACATTGAAGTCTCCCACTATTATTGTTTTGGGTGTGATGTGTGCTTTGAGCTTTAGTAAAGTTTCTTTTATGAATGTGGGTGCCCTTGTATTTGGAGCATAGATGTTCAGAATTGAGAGTTCATCTTGGTAGATTTTTCTTTTGCCCAGTATGAAGTGTCCTTCCTTATCTTTTTTGATCACTTTAGGTTGAAATATGATTATATTAGATATTAGAATGGCTACTCCATTTCTTGTTTCTTGTTTCTTGGGGCCATTTGCTTGGAATATTGTTTTCCAGTCTTTTACTCTGAGGTAGTGTCTGTCTTTGTCAATGAGGTGGGTGTCCTGTATGCAACAAAATTCTGGGTCCTGTTTACATATCCAGTCTATTAGTCTATGTCTTTTGGGGGAAATTGTGTCCATTGATGTTAAGAGATATTAAGGAACAGTGATTGTTGCTTCCTGTTATTTTTGTTATTAGAGGTGGAATTATGTTTGTGTGGCTATCTTCTTTTGTGTTTGTTGGAAGAAGGTTACTTTCTTGCTTTTTCCAGGGTGTAATTTCCCTCTTTGTTTTGGAGTTTTCCATCTATTACCCTTTGTAGGGCTGGATTTGTGGAAAGATATTGTGTAAATTTGGCTTTGCCATGGAATATCTTGGTCTCTCCATCTATGTTAATTGAAGAGTTGCTGGGTATAGTAGCCTGGGTTGGCATCTGTGTTCTCTTAGGGTCTGTATGACATCTGTCAGGGATCTTGGCTTTTATAGTCTCTGGTAAGAAGTCTGGTGTTAGAGCACCTGGGAGTTGAGCTTCCTCTGAGTATTGTGGGATTGGGTGCAGAGCTAGTGCCTAAGGTCTGCTCAGGGCACTGGCTCCGACCGGAAGGAACCTGTGCCACTGGTCAGGAGGGGTTTCCTGCTAAAATAAATCTTTTTATCCACATTTTCTTTCTTGGGAAATTGGGAGTTTTTGAACACTCTGCCACCATTTACTTGGGCTTCTGACTTACAGATAGATTTTTCAGAGCAGCTCTTCAACGTCTATTTCCTCACAGCCCATAGCTGCACATCTACCATCACCTCCACGAAGAGGAGTTAGATGACCTTGCTAAGTCTCTCATCCTTCATAACAAGTCCACTCTCTGCCAGACACAGCATGTCCAGAGCCCAAAGATTCCCTTTCACTTTTCAGCCATCCACAGAGCCTCTCACTTACCTTAATTTAGACCTATTTGCCATATAATCCCTGTCCAAAGCCTGACAGAGATGATTCACTCTCAGGACTGTGAGTTTATGAGCTGTGAATGGCTACATGTTTGTTAAACTCTCCTGTCAGTTAGGTTTAAATCCCCAGAGAGCAGCACATGTGCACTGTGTGGCTCTGGCACTTTGCAGAATCCCTTTTCAGGGGTATGACTTTGATTAGGCCAGCACCTTACACCTCATGCCTCCCTTTTCCTGTAGGTGATGAGGATGGTTATGTTTCCTTATGTCTCTCATTGACTCTGACTCCCTCAGGGACAGAAGTTGACAGCCTTCTTTTCAATTTCTGTAATCTAGATAGATAGAAAAAACCTCGGCTTGGCTTCTGGACCAGCCTCTTATCTCCTGACCTTCTCTCTTCCCTCTTTTGTTTTGTCCTAAATATTTTATAATTTCTTGGTTTGTAGAAAAGACTTAAGATTGTAAACTACCTGGAATTTTGAAGAATAAACAACCTGGTTTTATTTGTATGACTGATCAAGAACCATATTACCACATGGCCTCACTTTTTCATCTCTACAATGAAGATGTTAAAAGCTCCTATTACACTATGAATACAAGTTATAGGATATTATTTTGCATTTTTCTCCTTCTTAAATGTATGGTAAAATAAACACTTCATCATTTACCATCTTAACCATTTTTGCACTTAATGCTTTCACACTGTTCTGCATGGACCTCTCGTCTATAAAAGGAGAGCTGTTGGGCACTTGAGACTCTGCTCCTTAACAGCATCTTTCCTTTCCATCCCACTACCTCTGAGGCCCTGGCAGCCACCCTTCTACTTCCCACCTCTACCGCCTGCAGGTACCTCATGAAAGTCAAAGCCTTTCTCTTTTTGTGACTAGCATAATGTCCTCAGGTTTCATCCACACTGTATCATGCATCCAAATTTCTAAGGATGAATATTCCTTTATGGTGTGTGAATACTCGGCTATGGTTTGTTCTCCTACTCACCCACAGATGAATGTCTGAAGTGCTCTCACTTGTTAGCTATTGAGAACAATGCAGCGACACATCTGCAGGTACAAATGTCTCTGCTTAGACACTGCTGTTAATTCCTTGGGTATAACTAAAATTGCTGGGTCAAATGGTAGTTCTATCTTGTATTTTTAATTCTGTTTATAAGAATGATAGTCGCTGTGTAAAAAGCATCTCCCTGTCTTCACATCATTGCTAACACTCATTGTCTGTAAAAAAAAATGATCGTCTTTCTAACATAGGGCATGTGATACATTATTATTTGGTTCATTTGTATTTCCCTAATTATTAATCACATTGAGCATCTTTTCTTATACTTGTTGGACATTCTCATAATCTTTGCAAAAAAATTTTAAAAAATCATTTGCTTATTTTTAAGAAGATAATTGTATTGTTAAAATGTAGAAATTTTAATATATTCAGGTTACTAAGCCTATGAGAGAATTCATTTTCAAATAATTCTCCTCTTTCAGTTTGTCTTCCTTTGACTGTATTCTTTGAAACAGAGAAGTTTTAAGTTTTTAGGTACTCTAACTTACCCCTTTTAGATATTATTGCTTGTACTTTTAGTATTGTAAGACTCTGATGAGCCTTAGCTACCAGGGACCCCCTGAGTGAACCACATTTCACATATTTAGGATGGTTTGGATTTTTTTCAATCCAATTTTCTTGTATGACAGAAAGGCTAAACCTACTCCATCTTGTAACTGGCCTCCATCTTAAAAGAAAAAGAAAAAGAAAAAGAAAAGCCTTAGATCTTGACGTACAGGTAAACCCAAGTACCAGGAAGAACCCCACAGTTACTCCCTAGCTACTTCCTAGCAACAGTTACTCAGAGATTGGTCTGATATATACCATCTTGCTTCAGATCACCCACCTGTTGGCTTACAATAGACATTCAGTTAGATGCTCGCCAGGCTGAACACCCCCTCACTTGCTCCCATTTTCCTATTAAACCTTGTCCCAATGAGAGTTCGCGGCTGCTTCACCAAACTGTCCTGTGAGTCTGCAGTGGGTAAGCCCAAACTCAAAATTGTGATAAAAAGACTCTAATGCGATTACATTGAGTGGTCTTTTGGGGTTCACAAATGCTTCCTGGCACAACATGACCATATGTATGATTTCAACGTATTCTTTTATATGTAAGTATCTAGATTCCCACAAACACATGATCAAAATACTGTCCTTCCTCTGTTAAATGGCCCAGACATCCATACAAAATCACTTGATGGTTTATATGTGGCTTTATTTCTGGGGTTTAATTCTATTCTATTTGTCTCTGTCTGTCTTTGTGAATATGCCATGTTATTTTGATTATTGTTTTTGTAATAAATTTGTTAAAAATAAGAAAATGTTAGATATCCAACTTTGTTCTTTTTCATAGAATTATTTTGGCTTCAAGAACTTTGGGAAATTAAAACAAATTTTTATTTGTGTATATAGGTGCATGTGAAAGACTGAATTTAGAAATTTGGAAAAAGCATGTTAATGGAAATGCATTAATGCATTAATGTATAACCTTTACTTAAAGAAGGCATAGGAAGTCTCTGTTACTAGCCAAGAAGGTGGACTGGTCAGTTCCAGGAACAGGATAGCAGTCAGCTATTAAGAAGATAACATTGCCCAGAATAAGGAACAGGGCAGTGTCAGTCATTAAGAAGATAGCGTTGACCAAACCACATTCCTCTAGACAATGAGTGTGCAGGATGACTTCCTTGTGACCTGCCTCAGCTAGGTAGTGGGTTCCTTTGGAATTTTCCATTGTTCCCTTGTTATGCTTCCCTGGTAACCCCTTCACGCCCCCCTAGTTTGTGGTTTTTCCCTTTAAATACCCCTTACTCCTCATGCTCGTGGTCGAACTCCTCTGGCCGGCAAGGTCATGAGATTGACCCTGGTACCGGTATCCCCAATAAACCTCATGTGATTGCAGCAAGATCGGTCTCTCATGAGTTATTGGATGGCCGCGTCATCCCGAGACTTGAGTAAGGATCTCCCCAGTTCTAGGGGTCTTTCACATACATGTTCATGTTTGTGCAGGTGTGTGTGTGTGCGCTCGCATATACATGTGGAAGCTATAAGTCGATGTCAGCTGTCATTAACAGATAACTTCTCTACCCTTCTTTTAAATCTTTCACTGAAGTTGAAACACACCAGATTAGCTAGACTGGCTGGGTTGGGAGTCCCATGGAATCTGCTTCTACCTCTCCAGCACTGGGTCATAGCTGGGTGCTGCCAAATCTGGCTCCTATCTGTGGCCCAGGGATCCAAACTCAGGTCCTCAAACTTGCACAGTACTCAGTTCACTGAGTGATTACCATCCCCTCAGCCTGAGGTTCCATGTAGATTTTAAGACAGCATTTTCTAATTCTGGAAAAGACTGCAATGATTTTGACAAGGATCCCCTTAAGTCTATATAGGTCAGTTTGAATATTATTCACATCTTAACAATATTAAATTGCTTAATTCATAAATACATGATGTCATCTAATTTTTTGTCTTCTTTTAACTTTCTCAAACAAAATTTTTAGTTGCTTGTACACTTTCCCCTTCTTGATAAACTATACTATTGTGTGCCGCCTTCTCCTTTTCCTCCTCCTCCTCCTCCTCCTCCTCCTCCTCCTCCTTCTCCTCCTCCTCTTTCTCCTCCTCCTCTTCCTCCTCCTCCTCCTCCTCCTTCTCCTCCTTGTCTTCCTGCTCCTTTTTCTTCATTTTATTTACTTAATGTATGAATGCTCTGCTGCATATACATCCTCAGGCCAGAAGAGGGCATTAGATCTCCCTTATAAATGGCTGAGAGCCACCATGTGATTGCTGAAAATTGAACTCAGAACCTCTGGAAGAATAGCCAATACTCTTAACTATTGAGACATCTCACCTACTCCATGTCCATTGTTTTTCTGATGCTATTGGAAATGGAATTATTATCCAAATATTCCCATTTTTGTTAATTTTTTTTGTCCTGTAACTTTGCTGGATTCATTTATTAATTCTAACATACAGCTTTTAGGTATGATAACTTTAAGGATTAAATTAGTTCCAAACATCTCATATGGATATTAGTAGGGATATAAAAATCATTTAAACAATTACATAATCCTCTCTTTGTGGAAGCATTTTTCACAGAATTATTGTAGTCCACCCTGAAGTCACTATGCTTACATGTGACTGTATCTGCTCATGTGTATGTGTGACTTTTTTAGAATTAAATAAACATCCTGTATCTATGTACTTATATAGCAACTGAGGTTGCTCCCATGCTCCATTTCCTCATGATGCTCTGGTAGTACCCTGTCAGAAACTTAAATATTACAGCTCATGGCCATCTTATGTAAGCACCACCATTGCCTTGGTTTTGAGAAGCTTCTTATCAGACGACTTGTGAAGTGACCAGTGCTTTCCTCATCTGGAGATGGCAGTGGTATCCTCTCGAGCTCCGTTCAGTCCCGTCTCCACCAGCCTTTTCCACATTACCCATAATTCAGAGCAGAGACCTGATTCTCCTGAGCCCTTTACATTTTCTTATACATAGTTCCAAAATGCTGCCTCAACACAGCACTATTTCAATATGCCATGTCTGCTTTGGCTCCTTGGGCCTTTCCAGATGTGCCAAAGTAGCTCTCTGCTTCTCCCCCTCCCTGGTTCCTTTGCCCTGTTTGGAAGAGGTTTGAGTATACTGGGTCTGTGTGTTCGCTTCAGCACTCCTCTGTCCACTGTGTCTACAAAGCAGGGGTGGATGGTACCTATTCTGTATTGAGTTGCCCTTTAGGAAAGACCTAAATGTTCTATAAGACATCTTCTGTCAATGCAGAACATAACTTTTCCCTTCTTGGGATAAGAGATAATTTGTTTTAAGCCAAATTTGAGTAATAAGATCATGAGAACATGGATTTGGGTTATCCCAAAGACTTTTTTACCTGGGGGGAAGTTACATAAGATTTAATTAGGTGCAAATATAAAGTTATTAATCAAGGTATTTATCAAATATAACAATGGGGTGGGGTGTGCTGGAAAGGTGGCTCCATGGTTCAGAGCAAAAACCGCTCTTGCAGGGGACCCAAGTTTCATTCCCAGCATCCATGTCTGATCCCTCACAATTGCCTATACCTTCAGCTCCTCAGGAATCCTATGCCTCTGCCACCATGGGCACCTGAGGAATGTGCTTTTGTAAATACGATGGTGGAGACTGGCATGTAGGTAAGTTAGAGCAAAGCGAGGAAACCTGAGCTGTGGACCTCAAGGACTATGATAGAATTTTTTGGATTTGTGGAATCTAGTGGTCTCTGAAATGTTAAAGCCTAGTCCCCCTAAATCAACTGTGCAAAGATCATATGGATTCACAGAAACTGAAGCAGCAAGCCGTGGGCCTACACGAGTCTGCACCAGGTCCTCAGCATGTATGTTATAGCTTTCAGTCTAGTATTCTTATGGGACTCCTGAATGCGTAAACGATAGGGTCTCTGATTCTTGTCCCTGCTCTTGGGGCTCCTTTCCTTCTTTTGGAATGCCTTGTCTAACTTTGATGTGATGGTTTTTGTTTTAACATATTACATTTTATTTTGTTATGCTTAGCTGTTGTCTCTGGATCCCAGAGGGGTGGGAGAGTGAGGAAGTAGAGGGAGGGAAAACTAAAATCAGGATAGATTGTATGAGAAAAAAAATCTATTTTCAATTAAAAGGGGGGGGTTATATTCCCAGTACTCAGGAAGTAGAAACAGGAAGGTTGAGAATCGAAGGTCATCCTCAGCTATATAGTGAATTCAAGGCCAGTCTGAGCTATAGAACTCATGAATTATATACACACACATTCACATACAAATACACACACACACGCACCACACTAAAGGATTTGTCCTATAATCAAAAAGATATTAGGTTAGATACATGGGTAGACAAAAGTGCTTATTCTGTGGATTAAAGATTGCTTAAGATAATTTGACTGTGAATCTGCAACATTTTAAGTCCCTACAATTAAAGTTTTTAATCAGTCATTCATTCAGCCTTGTATAGTTGTCTGTGTGTGTATGTGTGTATGTTGTGTGTGTGTGTATGTGTGTGTGTGTATGTGTGTGTGTGTGTGTGTGTGTGTGTGTGTGTGTATGGTCTGAGAAGTTTAATTAGCAGTTTGTTCACCCTGCTGTCCATGGTCATATTTTGTGGATGTGATTGCCTAATGTTGTTTTGTGTCCCACAGAAGTAGGAATGCTCATTTCTAGCATCTGATAAAGATGGGGCTACTGTAGGCAGAAATAGTTGTTCAGTCATTAAGGCAGAAGTCCCCCCTCATCATGTCTCTGTCACTAACCATCATGATGTGGATTCGGCTTGTTTATCCTTTGTAGCTGGCGTCACATTTCATATGCAGCATGGAGCATCACCACCAGAATGTCATCTCTGAGTTACCAATAACTCTGCCCTAAAGCAAAGGTCAAGGGTGAAAGGGAAGGGGCCTGAGCAGGGTCATCTGCATATCATCAGCTCCCTCACCAGGCTGCCCTTGAAGTTCTGCCCTGTGTCTGCAGTCACTGAACTCTATGAAATAGTTTATTTGATGCTTGGAGTGTTTGGAATAATTTATTAATATTTTAATTTTAGAGACTTTTGACTGTTTTGTAGTCATGATGTCATGAGGGGCTCATTCTTTTTTATTTTATTTTTTTTTTTTTGGTTTTTTAAGACAGGGTTTCTCTGTGTAGCCCTGGCTGTCCTGGAACTCACTCTGTAGACCAGGCTGGCCTCGAACTCAGAAATCCGCCTGCCTCTGCCTCCCAAGTGCTGGGATTAAAGGCGTGCGCCACCACCGCCCGGCGAGGGGCTCATTCTTGTTTAGAAACCTTTATTCATAGCTAATATTTTCACATGGTTTGTTATCCAGATGTTACAACAGATTCTAGTACAGGGAAACAATTGGATTGTCACACTACAGAAGAACTCACATAAATACATAGTATCATTTTGAATTTCTTTTTAATAAAATTGCCCTTTTGCCAAATACTATTAGTGGCAGCTATAGAAACACAGGGCCAGATTTATGATAAATCAGGATTCTCTATATTTCAAGGGCCTAACTAAATCTTTTTCACAATAAGAAAGGAAAATGTGACTCACTTGAAATACTAACTCCCTACTTGCCACTATCAAGATTCAAATGTAACTTCTAGACCATTGTTGTGTGGCATTTCTTCTGAATTGAAAGGTTCTGTCCTAGAGGGAGGACTGCAGCAAGGGAGACTCCAGAAGTAAACAAACTAACCTTAACAGGTGAGACCCCTCTCTCCCACAAGCCTAGATAAGTCTGGGAACTGCTGAAGGAGAGATTCCTAATCTTGACCTGTCATGTCACCTATAAGGGTGCAGGAAAGACAGGCTTTTCAGTGATGCAGCTGCCTGTAAGCTGTCTGTGTTTGTATAAAACAGACCGGTTTGTCACTGGTGTCTGACATGGGGTGAATGAAGGTTTGTTAAAAATTCCCCCCGGGGGGGGAGGGGCTGGTGAGATGGCTCCGTGGTTAAGAGCACTGACTGCTCTTCCAAAGCCTGAGTTCAATTCCCAACACCCACATGGTGGCTCACAACCATCTGTAATGAGATCTGATGCCTCTTCTGGTGTGTCTGAAGACAGCTACAGTGTACTCATATAAATAAAATAAATCTTTAAAACAAAAAATCTTAAAAAAAAATTCCCCCCAGGAAAAGTCACATAAAGCCCCAGTAACTGTCCTTTCAGATTCCTTGGAGACATGCTTAATTTGTAAGTGAGTTATTAGGAGGTAGTCTCGCAGGCTACAAGCTGCCTTTCTTGAATAGCATTATCTGAATTCTATTATGGATTCCTTTTTAAGGGATTTATTTTTTATTACTTTTGAAAAGCTAGAGAGCTCCAAATTCTTATTCTAGTAATTAAACCTATGGAAAGGCCTCTTCTGTTCTAGCGTTTGGGCAATTTTGATAAAAAGCCCTACGTGTTGTCATTGGAGACTGATTGTTTTTATGTAATTTATTTACGAGTCATCTGCAGAGTCAGTTGTCCAAGGTAGGCGGACGTCTGAGTGCCTGGGAAGTTTTAAAGCCCTCCAACCTGATGGTGGTACCTCATCAGAACTGTTTTAGTTTAAAAAAGAAAATAATGTGTGTGAGTGTTTTGCTTGCATGTGAATCTGTGCCTCAGGTGCATGAAATACTCACAGAGGCGAGAAAAAGCACATCCAGAAAAGCACATTAGAGCCCCTGAGTAACAGCCAGGTGTGAGCTGCCCCATGCATGCTGGGAATTGAGCCCAGGTCCTCTGCAAAATCAGCCAGTGCTCTTAACCTTCTAGCCATCTCTCCAGCCTAGCAGCACTGCAAACTGATTGGTTGTACCCAGGCGTTTTATTTTTAGTAGACGTTATATTGGGTTTTGGCTGTAGGAATTTAGATGTAAGATAAAGGGACTCCCCAAATGAGTTGCTTTTTGGAAGATTAAAAACAGCACTCTACTAGTCTAAATTCTGGAGTTTTTATCTAAGATGTACTAAATAATAAGGTCATTTTATGAGGGCAGTGAAAAAATGAAACTTTCTGATCAGGATGCCTCAGTTTAAGTAAAATAGAAGGTCCAGTCTGCATGCGTTATGTTATCCCAACTAAAGCATAACTGATTGGTGTGGTTGCAAAGTTGGCTCAGAAAGTAAGAGTGTTGGCTGCTCTTGCAGATGACCTGAGTTTGGTTCCCAGCATCCACATGGTAGCTCACAACCATTCATAACTCCAGCTCCAGGGAATCTGGTACCCTTTCCTGCTCCCCTTAGGCACTGTAAATGCACAGTACACATACATACATGCAGGCACAACACCCATACATGTTAAACAAACAAGTGAAATAAAATGTTTTAAATTTAAAAGTATGATTAATGAGAGGATGCAATGTCATCTACATTTGCACTTTTGGTGGGTTTGACTCACATTCTGTTAAGAATGCATTTTAAAGGTTTGACTTTGTGGTCACAAGATGTTAAATCAGACACACAGGTGGGTGATGTGTGACTATTAAGGGGACCAGAAATAGTTCACTTTAACTTACCTGTGGGCCATCAACGTTCCAACTCTCTACAATCACAAACTTCTAGTCAGTCAATTTAGTCTTATATAATTTTTAACAACTTGAAAAACACCTAGAGTCATCTGAAAGGAGGGAACCTCAATTGAGAAGATGCCTTCATAAGACCCACCTGTAAGGCATTTATCTTAATTAGTGATGGATGAAAAATGGCCCAGCCCATTGTGGGTGGTATCACCCCTGGACTGGTGGTGGTCCTGGGTTCTATAAGAAAGCAGGCTGAGTAAGCCATGGGGAGCAAGCCAGTAAGCAGCACCTATCCATGGCTGTATATCAAGTCCTGCTTCTAGGTTCCTGTCCTGTTTGAGTTTCTGCCCTGGCTTCCTTCTACGATGAACACTGCTGTGGCGATGTAAAGCAAATAAACCCTTTCTTTCTCAACTTGTTTTTTGGTCATGGTGTTTTGTCGCAGCAACAGAAACCCTAAGACAAGTAGGATGCTGTTTATCCCCCTGAAAACTTTAGCTAGAACTTCTCCGTGTTGCTTAACGGATAGGATTGGGCTTGAAGCTACACCACTTGTCTTTCTTGATCCCAACACAAGGAAAGGGCCAGAGAGAGAGGGAAGCATGTCCTCCTACCTCCAGACTTCCTGTGTCACTTGACAGCTGGTCTCTCAGACCCAAACCTTCCATTCCAGCTGTGCCCTTCCCTCAGCCTTGAGCAGGCTAAACAGACCTTAACTGTTTGCCACAGTCAGTCTTCCTCCGACCTAGCCCACCTAGGGTGGGGTCTTCTAACCTAGGTGGAGGTCCTCTGCCTCACCTATAGTTTCCTGCAGGAGCAGACTGCCTGCTGAGCTTGCTTTACAACATCATCCAGCAACACAATCCAGCTGAAACAAAGGATGGGTCTTTGGGTTTCCCCTATATAAATGCAGAGCTGAAAATTAAACTTTGAGCCTTGATCAGAAAACCTTTGTCTTGGCGTCATTCTTCTCTTGCCCACCCGCCTGTCCTTTGTCCATTCCCAGCCTCCCTTTCAGGTTTACCTAGTTCTGTGTGGCTGCTGGACAGCTACACCAAGCCAGAGAACTGAGGTCACAATTGTGAGTCATCACTCCTGTAAGGGAGCAAGGCTGGGCTACATCCATCAGCTTCCTTCAATGGTTATAATATCTTTTATTTATTTTTGCTCCTTTAGAACATCAGAGTGTTTTAAATAATAAAAACATGCATTCCCATACAAGGATGTTTTATCATGTTTTATAACAACATGCAACTACATGTAGGAGTTGGGTGTAGATAAATCTATTTTTATGCAGCACGAGGTGTCAGAAATAGAGTTCAGAATATTTAAGTTCTATGCATAAATAATATTACATTTGCAGTTTCCAACTCATATATTATCTTGAAAGTAAATGAAAACAAGATCTATGGGTCTATGGGATTAATTAATCAAAGAAGGGATTGGAGCAAACTTATAAACCTGTAACTACGTTAGCCTGCTAGGCCAACCATAACAAAGAGATGCTCTTGATGGGCTAAACCATAGACACTTCCTTTCTCAGAGTTCTTCCAGTTAGAAGTTCAAGGCCAATGTTACTGATGGCTGCTTCTCACTGGCTTGCCCATGGCTGCTTCTCACTGGCTTGCCCATGGCTGCTTCTCCATGTATCTCATTTGCCCTTTCGTTGGTGCAGGGAGAGAAATAAGGAGGGAAGGAGAAGAAAGATTTCTGTGGTATTCTAAAACTAGTTCTAATACATTCCAACCCACCCTTAAAACTTACTCAGTTTACTCCGCAGTGGTGGTGCACGCATTTGATTCCACATTCAGGAGTCAGAACTATTGTGAGTTCTAGGCCAGGTTGGTCTACAGAGATAGTTCCAAGACAGCCCAGGCAAACCCTGTCTTGAAAAGCAAAACAATTCAACAATAGCAACAACAACAACAAATCCCTCACTCCACTTTTCCTTTAAGAGCCTCCTCCAAAACGGTCATGTGGGAGATGCACTTCCATACATGAATCCAAGATACAGTGTAGTCCTATCAGTCATAAGATGGTAATGGTGATGGCAGTGGATAGGATGAGAATAATTTTGTATGAAATTTCATTTTCTCTTTCCAAGTATCTGGAGACATCATCTTGAAATGGAAAAGAAAAAAACAAACAAGCTTCTATCGAAATAAGGCCAATGAGTAAACTGTGAACCTCTGATGTTGCTAGACTTTTCCTCACCTAACAGCAATTAGCGTTGTCCTTCCTTCCCTAGCTAGACAGCCATGGGAGTAAGAAAAATCACAAGAACCAAATTAGTTGAAATTAAACTCTCAGACCCTAAATTCAGATTTCCAAAAATGTGGTAACATGAGCCACACTTGGGAGAGAGAAAGTGGGGGTATGTCGTAAGTATTGCCCAAGGTCTGTTGCCTTGACTATAAATAAGGCCACGTGATCAAACCTCCACACATTTTGTTTTGCTCAGCTGTCTTGATAAATCCCCACTAGCCTTGAACTTCTGGTTTTCCTGCCTCATCTTCTTTAACGTTTGTTTACTGGTACATACCACAACCATATAAACTTGTAGTTGATTTGACAGAAAATACTTTGGATCTTTGTCTCTCTGTTCCATAAAGCACTGTGCTTGAAGGACCCTTGGAATTGAACGGTTTTTTTTTTAAAGATTTATTTATTATTTATTTATTATAAGTACACTGTAGCTGTCTTCAGACACACCAGAAGAGGGTGTCAGATTTCCTTATGGGTGGTTGTGAGCCACCATGTGGTTGCTGGGATTTGAACTCATGACCTTTAGAAGAGCAATCAGTGCTCTTACCAGCTGAGCCATCTCACCAGCCCGAACGGTTTGTTTGTAAGGCAAATGAGATGCATGGAGAAGCAGCCATGGACAAGCCAGTGAGAAGCAGCCATGGGCAAGCCAGTGAGAAGCAGCCATGGGCAAGCCAGTGAGAAACAGCCATGGGCAAGCCAGTGAGAAGCAGCCATCAGTAACATTTGCCTTGAACTTCTAACTGGAAGAACTCTGAGAAAGGAAGTATCTATGGTTTAGCCCATCAAGAGCATCTCTTTGTTATGGTTGGCCTAGCAGGCTAACGTAGGTACAAACAAAGGCTAGTTGCAACCTAAAATATTTCATACTTACAGTTGTTTTAAATTGTTGTGTAACAACCAACGCTGTCATCTAGTGTTTTTTATTTAATTATTTATTTTTATTTCTCTTGTTAAATTCTCTTGTTAAAATTGTTTATTCTGCACAGAGCGTGTTCCCAAACCTTTGCTTGGGGGAGAACCCGAGTAAAGCATTTGTAAAACACTGCCCTCTCGTTCATGTCTGTGACTCCTAATTTCTGATGGATTAAAAACCTGCCTTTTCACATAAAAATTAACGAGTAATAATAAACCTATTTTAAATAAGCCAAACAGAAAGTTCTAGTTTTAAAAAAATAGAGGATATAAAGAAAAACCAAGGAGTTTATGGCCTAGCAAGTGGGACAGTTGTTAGTCTAAACAGAGGGGTTGATCATGCATGGAGAAAAACAAGCAAGCAAAAGCTAGCTTTAACTGGCACCCTGCACACCCACAATCTTAACACTTGGAAAGATGAGGTAGGAAGACAGTGATTTCAAGGCCAGACTGGGTTACACAGTAAATTCCACCCCAGCCAAAGCTACATAGTGAGATACAGTACATTGGAGATCAGAAAGAAACTTTAGAGTTGGAAATAGAATAGCCAGAATCCGCAACTCAATAAATGTCATCAACACCTGGAAGTAGAAAACAGGAAAAAAAATCAGTGAACCACTTAAGTATAGAATTACTAAATCTAAATAAAAGAAGGAAAATTGACCCCACACTCTCCAAATGGACAGAGAGACCTGGGTACCAGTGTCACTACCTGAACAGCTGGCCTTGGTGCCGTTCTGCCAAGTCTGAGCAGGCAGAAAGTCAGACCTGAGAGAACCAAGAGACTGTTCCTGTGTGTTGGTAGCTCTGCCTCCTGAAGGTCAGACTGCTGCCCCTTAGTGGCCAAACACCCTTGAAGCTGGACTTAGGTCCCTAACAAGCCAGCTTTTCCAATTGCCACACAAAAACATTAATGAAAATCTTGTCTCAGTCACTGTTGCATTGCTGTGAGGAGGTGCTCATGACTGAAGCAACTTTTACAAAGGAAGCCTTTCATTGCTTATAGTTTCAGACATTAGTCCATCATCATCATGCCGAAGAGAGCATGCATGGAGCAGAAGAAGTAGCTGAGAGTTTTACATCCTGATCTTCAGGCCAGGTGAGGGGGCAGGGGTACAGGCGAGGAAGGACTGGGCCTAGCATGGGCTTTTGAAACCTTAAAATCCACCCCCCAGTGACAGACCTCATCCAACAAGGCCACACCCCCTTATTTTTCTAATCCTTCCAAAGAGTTTGTCTCCTTGGTGCCTATGGAGTCAGTTCTCATCCAAAACACCAGAAGTCTGAATCCTCAAAAGGCCTCAACTTAATTAAAATATCATAAAATTTTTACTGGTGGTTTTGATCACACCTTCTATGGGCTATTCATTATCATGGCAAGTACTCATCATGACTTGGGAAAGACTACAGGTCATCTTACTACCATGAATAACCACCCACCTCATGAATATTCATAAAATCTCTTACAAACACACAAAATCAAATTATGTTGTTCCTATCCACCTTTGAGTCAGCTTACTCCAAGACCTCTGGAGTGTACTATTGTTTGGTTAAATAAATGTCTGCTCAAACTGTCTGCATCTCTTAGATGAATTCCTTCCCCCAAGAAGACAGGAAGAGGGGAAATATGTAGTCTTATAACAACCAAGATGCTAGAGGGGAGGAGAAGGGAGTCAGGGTTAAAACCCTATGAGAAGAAATAAAGATTGAACATTTCCAAGGTGTGTAGAAGACAAGGCTGAGAATTCAAGATACTCAGGAAATGCAAAAGGATAAGCCAAAAATATCAACCCAAAGACAAATTATAGCAAATCGTCTGCAAAATGAAAAGTAACAAAGAAACTACCATCATCATCATCATCATCATCATCATCGGGAAGAAACTATTTGAATGGTGATGAACTTCATATTAGAGACTGTGGAAGACATAATAAAGTTGTGACACATTTAATAAACAATGAAAAACAAATAACAAAATCCAACAAATCTTTCAAATCAGAATTTTATAACCAGTGAAAATGTTCTACAGTGATAAAGGGGAAATCAAGACATTTTCTGGTAAAGAAAAAAAAAATGAGTATGTTGCCTGTATCTCAGAAAGAAGATAAAAACCCTATAAATCAAATAGAACTATCAGAAAAGGAAGTATCAAAAAGAAGCATCAGTAAAAAAGAACAGTAGAGAGAGTAACATAAATAAATATACTAGACTTTCCTTTGAACAGTTAAAGATAAAATTAAAACAATGAGCATTACTATTTCAAATGCAGAGGCAATGTTTACGGGGATACATTTAGACAAGATTAAGGGGGCATAAAAAGAGGTAAGCTATCTACACTCATCTCAACCTGAGAAACATTGACCCCAATAGATTATGGTAAATTATGTACAGATAATATAATAGAGAACTCACACTGGAGGGTATATAAAGAAACACACAAAGCAAGCTACCAAAGATAAATGTAGAAGAATTGTTATAAGGTTTATATAATGTTAAACTGTTTATATAATTCAAAGGAAGACTTGGAAAAAATAGGTAAATTAATAACAGAACAAAGAGAAAACAAGGACACTCTGAATCCTAACTTATCAGTAATTAAAATGTAACTTAAATGTAAATATATTATT
This sequence comes from Mastomys coucha, assembly GCF_008632895.1. Classification (NCBI taxonomy): domain Eukaryota; kingdom Metazoa; phylum Chordata; class Mammalia; order Rodentia; family Muridae; genus Mastomys; species Mastomys coucha. The sequence goes on along the minus strand of NW_022196899.1, from coordinate 29,889,443 downwards.
AAAAGAGAGACTCACAGACTGGAATCAAAATAAACAAACTAATCATGACCCAAAGCTATGCTATATATCATAAACTCACTTAAAACTATATTTATACTGGGAAAAAAAAAGTGGAAAGGAAACACTGGTCAAAAGAAGTCAGGTCTCATTTGGAGAGAAATCCTTAAAACAAGTGAATTGGTGGCACAGAAAGAAGCAACACACAATGACTACATACCACTTCAATGTGTGTATTCATAAGGCAAAGTCTACAGACTATATGGAGCAAATGCCCACTGAATTGAAAGTAGATAGATCTCCAAGTACAGTTGAACACCCCAATGTTAACAGCAGTTTGATGAACACTCAGGAGCTTTTGAAAGTGCAAAGATAGGTGCACTAACTTACAGATCTCAACGCTGTGGTTGCTCCTACACCCCCAGCACACTTGGGAGACACCCTCATGAAAGGTTTTGGGGAACACCAAGATTGTCATTTTAGGTAAAAGAGTAGTATTAAGTTTGTGCTCAAAGTCTTAGCTGGAACAATAAGACACGAGAAAGAAACAAAATGGATGCAAGTGAGAAGGAAGAAGCCAAAGTACTTTTGCAGATGACACGATCCTTAAAAGAGCCTTAACAGATCTGCTAGAAAACACTTAACCCTACACACCTTCAACAAACTCATCGAGAAAGAAGTTAACAGATGGGGGAAACCTCCAGAAAATAGAACCAATCTAGATGATCATTATTGGAGAATGGATAAGGAAAAATGTATCCTTGGTTGGAAGAATTACTCAAGTGGAATTTTCCTAGATATAGAGACAAAAGGAAAAGAATATGTAAGGAAAACAAACATAACTGGAGATCTTGCTAAACAAAATAAACCAGACTCAGAAATACTGCATGTTTTCCTCCATTCCCAGGAGTGGGTGTGGTGTGTGTGTGTGTGTGTGTGTGTGTGTGTGTATGTCTGTATGTATATGTATTAAGGGTTATGAAAGTAAGGGGCAGCAGAGGTCTTCAGGATGTGAGAGAGGAAATAGAATACATGTGACATAGAAGCAAAGGGGATCTGTCTGTGGACAGGAAGAGGTGATATATGAAGGAATAAGGAGAGTGGGAGGGCAGTGATGGAGAGGAATGAATAAGAGAAACCATAAAGACATATGCTATGGAAATGAAACCCATTGCTTGGTATTCCAAAACTAAAAGTTAATCAATAAGAAAGCAAAGAACAAGTCAGGTGGTGGTGGCGCACACCTTTAAATCCCAGCACTTGGGAGGCAGAGGCAGGCAGATTTCTGAATTTGAGGCCAGCCTGGTCTATAGAGTAAGTTCCAGGACAGCCAGGGCTACACAGAGAAACCCTGTCTTGAAAAACAAACAAACAAACCAATAAACAAAGCAAAGAATAAAATTAATAGCTAGTCATGAACTACAGAAGTTAAAGCCAAGTCAATGAAATCAACATTTAAAATATATTCTGACTCACAGAAGGAGTTGCGGAGACTAACTATGGAGTAGAGACTGAAGAAAGGACAAGCCAGCCTAATATAGCTGTCTCCTGAGAGGCTCTGACAGTACCTGACTAATACAGAAGTAGAGGCTCACAACCATCCATTGAACTGAGTACAGTGTCCCCAGTGAAGGAGTTAGAGAAAGGACCAATGGAGCTGAAGGGTTTGCAACCCCCTGGGACGAACAACAATATGAACTAATTAGTACCCTCAGAGCTCCTAGGGACTCAACCACCAACCAAGGAGTATACATGGTAGGACTGATTGTTCTGGCAGCATATATGTAGTAGAGGATTGCAAAATCAGTCATCAATGGGAGGAGAGGTCCTTGGTCCTGTGAAGGTTCTGTGCCCCAGTATAGGAGAATGCCAGAGCCAATAAGTGGGAGAGGGTGGGGTGGCCAGCATGGGGAGGGGGGAGGCAACAGGGGTTTGTTCTTGTTTTTGTTTGTTTGTTTGTTTGTTCCTGGGAGGGGAAAGTGGGAAAAGAAAAATCATATGACATGTAAATAAAGAAAATATCTAATAAAAAAGATATTCTGGTACTGGTAAGAAAACAACTGAGCTACAAACTAAGAAAATTATTTGCAAATTACTTCCTTGAAAAAAGGACTTGAATCTACGATCTAAATGATCCCTTTAACACATATAAAGTGAATAGTTCAATTAGAAAATGGGCAAATCATGTGGAAACATTTTAGTAGAGGAGAAACTGGGCCAGCGGAGTAAACACAAGAGATAGGCCTTTGGAAAGTACAGGCGACCCCACTGAGATCACCACACATCTATTAGCACAGCTAGGATTTTAACTATAGGTGCTAGGTGTGCTAAGCTATAGGTAATAGGCTGTGTGGGTAAGAGGGCTTCATCTACAACCATGAGGGTCATAGTTTAACCAAAGCATCTACGTAAGAAGCTGGGCATGCCAACACCCCTCCCCTATACCATGCTTAAAGACAAACAACCATTCCTTGGGATTTCAGGGGCTGGATGGACAGCCTAGCCAACACAGCAGCCTTAGGGGGCAGTGAGAGAGCATATCTCAATCCAGTAAGTCGAAAAGTGATAGAGAAATATGTTACTTTTGCTTTGGCCTCCTCCTACATGCACACTAGTATGCGAGCACCACACACACACACACACACACACACACTTAAATAAATAATAAACACTAACAAAATCAAATGCTGGCAAGGCTGAGAGGAAAATTCAGGCTCATGCATCATCACTATAAATATGAAATGAAACCTTGGAAAATAACTCAGGGATCTCCTTACAAATTAAATATACAAATCACCTTTAGCAACTTCTTAAGAAATCTAACAAAGCTGTAAGTGACCAAAATATCCAGCAATTGGCCAGTGGTTACATAAACAGATAGAGCTCAGCAGAGTGTGACTTTGAATGGGAAGATCAATGGTCGCTAGGGGTAACACAGAGGGGGGAGGGGGAGGGAGTTAAAGAGGGAGGGAGGAGGGAGGGAGAAAGAGAGAGAGAGAGAGAGAGAGAG
>NW_022196899.1:29881906-29886229 GCF_008632895.1 Mastomys coucha | reverse complement strand
AGAGAGAGAGAGAGAGAGAGAGAGAGAGAGAGAGAGAGAGAAAGAGAGAGAGAGAGGGGGGTTCTTGGTTCTGTGTTGGTGCATATTTAAGATATAATGAAGCTAAACAGAGTGAAGGGTACAAGGGACTACTGAGCTGTAATTGCAAGTTCCTCTTGTGTGATTTTGTTTTAAATTGCATCGGGTAACCGTGGCTCACACTATTTCTCAAGAGGAGACTCGATGAGAAATGGAAACTCAACTCACAGTATCAACCTAACATGGCCAAGGGCTAAGAGGAGCTGACAGCAGGTGGGTGGCTGCTCCACCGTCATCCTCACCAGTCCTAGACGGCCCTCCAGACTTGAGGATGGAACCGCATGTCCAGAGAGGGCAGAGTCAGAAGTACTGGGCTCAGACATTCCCACCGATAGCAGAACTTTTGCGAACTTCAAACATTTGTTGAGAGCTCTCCTGGCCCCGCCTCCTGCCTGCAAGTTAAATCTGGGCGCCGCCTCGCTCCTCCTGAGCTCGGCGCCGTCAGCCAAGACTTAGACTTGGAACAGCCAGAGCAGGAGACTGGCAGGACTCTGCGCTCAGCATGCAGGCTCTCAACATCACCGCGGAGCAGTTCTCCCGGCTGCTGAGCGCGCACAACCTGACTCGGGAGCAGTTCATTCATCGCTACGGGCTGCGGCCGCTGGTCTACACTCCGGAGCTGCCGGCGCGCGCTAAACTAGCCTTTGCGCTGGCAGGAGCACTCATTTTTGCCCTGGCTCTCTTTGGCAACTCTCTGGTCATCTATGTGGTGACCCGCAGCAAGGCCATGCGCACCGTCACCAACATCTTCATCTGCTCTCTGGCACTCAGTGATCTGCTCATTGCCTTCTTCTGCATCCCCGTCACGATGCTCCAGAACATCTCTGACAAGTGGCTGGGTGGTAAGACAGTGATTGCGCGTGCACACGCACAGACACTCGCGCGGGCGTGTACACACACACACACACACACACACACACCCCTGTGTTTACACCTCTGATCTGATATCTCTCTGTGTGTCCAATTGAATCCTGTGCCCTTCTTGGAAATGCCCCACCTTGTAACTGTGTAGACAAAAAGTGTGGTAGTGGTGGTGGTGGGGGGGTTGTCCTCATGATTCAGTTGAGACATAGGTTGAGGTGAGAAGAATGGTTCAGGGAGCCTGTACCTCCAACTAATTTCAACCCTTTCCCATAATTACGAAGTAAGAGTTCCCCTTATTTTTTTTTACAAGGCTTCCAGGAGTTCCCCTTATTTTTAATGAAAAAAACAAAACAAAACAAAAAAAAAACAAACAAACAAAAAAAACAAAACCAAAAAAAAAAAATCAAAAAACAAAAAGCAAAAAAACCCAAGGCTAAATCTCTTTTCGTTCTCCAACTTCCACATTTTCGTACCAGTTACTTGTGTTGCTTCCAGATAAGAGCTTGTAATATAAGTGCTTGTAATAAGTGTTGGCTAATATACGATCTTTACGTTTTTTTTACAACAAATAATATATTTGCAGCAATAAAAAGTACCCTGGACAAGTAAGTCCTTTGTAGAAATTGTGCTACTAGAGTCATGTAGAGAGGAGAGCAGAAAATGCTTCACCTCTTGACTTCTAAGAGGGAGATGCGACCTGCCCCCACCTCCTTTGAAGAGAACCTGCTGGGGAGGGTCACTAAGCTTGGAACAGTGTGTGCCCACAGGAAGTTTACTCTTTCTAGTCTTCCCCCAGACACACAGCTAGTACATCCGTGGACTCTGTGCTGAGCTCTTCCCTCTGCTTCGCCCGCGGCCCCTCGGGAGGGTCTTCAGTCTCTAGGTGCTTTCATAAATAAATGTGTTCTTGTGACCACATTTTAAATAAGTGACTTTAAGTAAGAGAGGTGGCTCTTTCTGCTGTGGTACTCTACCATTTCTGCCCTCCTACTTGAGTCTTTCTAACACGTGAGTGGGTTTTTTTTTTCTCACCCCACCATTGCCCACTGAGCATCACTAGTTTATTTCTTCACCACTGCTAGTTTCCACGGATTTGTATGGAGTTTATTTCAGCAAGTGAGGTTGCTAAGTTTCTGGCTCTTGGCGCATCTATCATTACATTTCTAAGGCGCAAGTAGCTACTGAGCATGTGGCATTGACCTGATGGCGGTGATGCCATGGTCCACAGAGGACACTTTCTCACACTTCCTGGTGAAATCATTGTGGTTGAGTTTTCGGACTCAAGCACTGCAAGACCATCAACGAATTCGGGGGTGGGGGGGTGGGGATGGGGCGGAGTTCTGGTCCTTTGCACAGGACTTCTTTTGGAGGAAGGGTCTTAAGAGTTTACTATGTCTGAATGCTTGTTAGAAAACAATTGTATTCCACTTTAAAGGGGAGACAGGCAATGTGGAATTATTCAGAGTAGTCCGAAGACTAGACTGCCCCTTAGCTCTAACACATGCTGATTGGGTGTGTTTGGGCTTCTGTTTTCAGTATTGAGAAGTAGGAAAGAGGAACAGAGCAGACCATTTGCCTCCAGCCAGAGGGAGGTATAGGTGTCAGGGAGGGCCTGGCACCCCTTCCTCGCAGAGAACATAGGTGGGAATGGCCAAGGTTTACCTCATGCTTCCTACTTTCTTTACCCTTTGCATCCTGCTTTACAAGAAACATTTCACTTTAGCTTCTAAATGCTAAAAAGAGAGGGAAATATGCTATAGGGTTAGTGGAGAAACAAAATGTTTTAAAAAATGATCCCATCAGGCAGGACCACATACCTGTAATCCAGTACGTTAGTAGCAGGAAGATTGCAAGTTTTTGGCAGACCTGGGCTACCTTGTGGGTTTACATAAGGACAGCCTGCATCAGAGAAACAAAATGGGGGCGGGGCTGTCATGCTGTGAACGTATTTGGTTAATTCTATTCAGAGTTGTTTAGTTGGAGGTGGCTTATATTTATACAGGACTAGATAAATAATGGCCTATGAATTGAGTCTACAACAGCAAAATTAGTTAAGATGAGAAGAGAAAGCCCAAAGAAGACCTGCAGATAGGTATATAGAGAATTAACTTGCAGGCTGTAAGTAGGATAATAGCCATGATACATTATCAAAGGCGAACTCAGAGGATGTGAAAGGTGAGAAGGAATTCATTAGTTATTTTACAAACCTATTGAAAACAAAAACTCCTATGTGACAAAGTAAATAAAGTTGGAGGTCTTTGTGGGGTCTCACAGAATACAAGAAGCCCCAAAGTAAGCAAAATTAAAATGTGGTGGATGAGGGCCCTCTCTGTCACTGGAACACTCCAAGGAAGTGGTGTCTGGGAACACCTGCCACTCTAAGTTTGGGGAGAGAGAAAAAGATGCTGTATATTAAGAAGGCTGTATAAGGCATTTCAATCGATTTTATCAAATGGAAAATGGTGGGAAGAGACAGAAAAGCAAGTCGCTGCAACTAAGGAAGGAAATGTGTTGTGTAAAAGCCTAAAATAAGACCTGTGGTTGGGTTGGGGAGGGAAACAAAGCATCCAAGTGGAGTTCACCAGGAGGGAGTGGTGGCCCGAGGCAGCTGTTTCCCAGAAGGGCAGGGGCTGCTGGGGACTGTCACATCCTCTTCTGTTGTAACTGCTACTGCTGTTCCCAAGACAAAGCAAGAATAGGGATTTCATGACTTTGCCATGTAACTCAAATTAAAAAGCAGAACACAATGGGGTAAGAAACAAAAACAAACCACATCTCTATGGCTCAGATCATAAATAATTCACACTTCTAGTTAGTGACTTTTCTAACAAGCCCCTGTCCCAAACATTCCAGGTAGTAGGAGATGGGCAACTGCTTTTTCTTTCAATCCACTGCTTCCCCGGAGAAGGAACAGCATCACCCACTGAATCAGCACATGCGTTTTAACAAGGTCCCCAGATGGTGAATATTGCAAATTAAATCTGGTGATCAGTAGTTCTCAGACCCCCCAGCACATGCACACACACAGACACACATACGGACCACACACATGAACACGCACATACCACACATACATGAATACATACACACACACACATATACACACCACACACAAACCTCCTAACGGGCTCTGAGAAATGGTCTTAGATAGCCTGGAGTCCAGTGACAAGACTCACTGGGACTAGGATCCCCCTGGAACTGCCAGATGGAGTCCATGGTCCTCAGTTTCATCTAGGGCTTGCTTCAGAGATGTCATGCTACTGGTTTGTAATCCATTCTAGGGTGACACTACAGAAATAAACAGCAAAAAATGATGGCTGGAAAGCAAACAGGGCATTTTGTCTTTCCAGAGCACCACAGAGCAGTCTCCTCCTCCTCCTC
>NW_022196899.1:29868482-29881887 GCF_008632895.1 Mastomys coucha | reverse complement strand
TCTTCTTCTTCTTCTTCTTCTCGTTCTCTTCTCCTCTTCCTTCTCCTCCTCCTCCTCCTTTTACTTCTTCTTTTCTGATGTCTTAGTTTTCTATTACTGTGATAAAACACATTGACCAAGGCAACTTATAAAAGAAAGCATTTAATTTGGCTCATGGCCTGGGAGGGTTAGAATTGGTGATCCTGTAGTGAAGGATCACATGTTGAGACATAGCCACGAGGCAGAGAACACACTGAGAATCCCACAAGCCATACGAAGCCTCAAAGCCCACCCTCAGTGACACAGTTCCTCCAACAAGGCCACACCTCCCAAACAGCTTCCCAAGTTGTTCTAACAACTGAGGACTAAGTATTCAAATATGTGAGCTTCTGGGAGCCATTCCCATTCGAACCACCACATCCCATAAAGGACAAGTAGGAAAATATATCCACAGACACTAAATTTATTTACTCCACTACACCCTAGTCAGGAGATCTGTTAACCTGTAGCATCTACAAGTTGCCCAGCAGAACACAAGTTACTATGGAAGCTTTTCATCCCTCTCCCTTCATGCCTTAACTACTTCTCTATTGCTGTGAAGAGACACTATGACCAAAGTGACTTATAAAAAACACAGCATTTAACTGAGGGCTTGATTACAGTGTCATGGTGAGTTCATGACCATCATGGGGAGGATCATGGCACTAGACAGACAGGCAAGGTGCTGGAGTAGTAGCTGAGAGATTGCAACTGATCCACAAGCCCAAGGCATCTGTGTGTGCGTGTGCTTGTGCGTGTATGTGTGTGTGTGTGTGTGCTCGCACATGCGCATGCACATGGGTTTGAAACCACCATACTTGCCTTCCTTTTTGTCAGCTTTCCTTTCTTTTACAATTTTAATTTTTTTCCATTTTCAGTTATTGTTCAAAGTAACAGGTTTAATTTTGACACATCTTCACACATCTATAACATTGAAATTTAATCAGATTCATCGTTAATATCCTTTTTCCCTCCACCTCATGCTGGACCCTTTTCTTCTCCCAAATATTCCATGGTCTGTTTTCGTGTCTTATTATATATATATAATCCACATAGGAAGGAAAATGTGTAACATTTTATCTCTTTCCTTCTGTTAACGCTTTCTCCTCATTCCCTTTCCCTTCTCTCTGCATTCCTTCTCTCCCCTTCAACATGCATTTCAGAGAAAATATGAAATGTTTGTCTTTCTTATTTGTCTTTTTGAGTCTGGATTATTTTGTCTAATATTGCCACCTCCAGCCCCATCTACTTGCCTGCAAATAACAATCTTATTCTCCTTTAAAGCTGAATAGAAGTATGTGTATGTGTGTGTGTGTGTGTGTGTGTGTGTGTGTGCATCTCTGTGTGTGTCTGTGTGTGTGTGCATCTCTGTGTGTGCCTGTGTGTATATGTGCATCTGTATTTATGTGTCTGTTTTTGTGTGCATGTGTCTATGTGTTTGCATCAGTGTGTATGTGTCTGTATATGTCTATGTCATTGTGTGTATGTTGTGCATGTGTTTAGGTGTTTCTATGTGTATATGTGCATCTGTGTATGTCTGTGTGTGTGCTTGAGAATGTGTGTGTGTGTGTGTGTGTGTGTGTGTGAGTCACATGCTTTCTTTATGAACTTATCTACTGATGATCATCTAGGATGGTTCCATATTTTAAGCTATTGTGATTACTATAGCATTAAACATAGATATGTAAATATCTCTTTGGCTTGTTGACTTAAAATCCTTCAGTTATAGACCCAAGTGTCATTCAGCTGGATCATGTAGTACATGTATTTTAGTTGTTTGAAGTCCCTCCATACTCTCCATACTGATTTCTGTGGTGGCTATATACCAATTTGCATCTTTTCAGAAGTGTCTCTTTCCCTACATCCTTTACCTGGTCAGGAATGGAATCCCAAAGCATTTTCAATTTACATTCCCCGAAGGCTAAAACTATTGAACTCTTCCCCACCTCCACCCCTCTATCCCTATCCCCCACCTCTACACCCCCAGGTATTTGTTGGCCATTGGTATTTTCTGCTCTAGGAATTCTAAGTAGCAGGAGCAGGGATTCTTGCTGCTTTCTTTATACTGCTGCAGAGGTGGCATAGCTTTCAGAAATGGGACCTGTGAGCTCTTTCTCTGTCCTCTCTTCTCATTTGTTTTGAAATGTCAACATTGACTTGCCTTTTGCTCTCCTGCAGTCAATGAATTTACCTGTCCTTGTGAATAGTTTTCTCATTTTTCCTGTTTCTTCCTCTTTTTAACTTTTTATGAAGTCTAAAAGCCTCCTCTGTATTCCCTGATGGTGTTGTTTCTAAGTAATTCAGAATAGCTGATTTTTCTCTGACCACCAATCAAGAGCAATGTTCTCTTCTCCAATCTCTTTTTTTCTTCACATTCCTCTTTAAATCTTCTTTGCTTTGGTGGTTATTACAACTTCTCTCACTTTGTAAAGTCTTTACTTTTGTTGTGCATTTCTGCATCAAGAGACTGTGGTCAGAACTTTCCTGTTTGATGGATGGATGATGTGAACTTTAATTACAGTCTGAAGACATGATCTTTCACCTGACCCAAAGACTATGCATCATAACAGTGTAATGCTTTTTATTTTTCTATTTCTCCTCAGAAATCCCCATATATAAAAACCGATGTGAAATCTTAACAATATCCACTGATCTCTGATCTCTCATTATATCTTGCCTCCTGCCCAAGGTCTAAATTGTGGTCAATGGAGTAATCATGGTTGTAGTCAGCATGTCCTGGATAACTTCTCAGATATTAAGAATCTTAGGTGTTGAGAAACTGTATTCTTGTAGAATAGCTAGTTTATAGTTAAGTCAAGAAAGGAAAGAAATATTCAGCAAAATGATGGAGCATGCAGGAGGGGATTTGTAGAGGTTTCCAGAATATACTGTGTAAGTATGAAGAGCTGGGATATGAATGGGGGTGGGAGGTGAGGATTTGGGGGTGCCTAAGAGGAAGTGGGACTTGGATGACTGAATGGAAACCTAGGGCATAGAATCTGAAGATCCAGAAAGAAGTAATAAGTTACAATTCTATCCTCCTTTATGATTCTAATCATTGGTAAAGTAAAATGAAAGTGTTTATAGCAGTGGTTCTCAACCTTCCTAATGCTATATGATCCTTTAATACAGTTCTTCATGTTTTGGTGACTCCTGGCCATAAAATTGTTTTTGTTGAGACCTCATAACTGTAATTTTGCTACTGTTAAGAATCATAATGTAAACATCTGCATTTTCTGATGGTCACAGGAGATTCCTGTGAAGAGTTGTTTGACCCAAAGGAATCGTGACCCACAGGTTGAGAACCACGGCTTTAAAGGTAATTGCAAGTAGCAGCCTTGCTAGGAGACCTCCAAACTCTGCACCTAGTTCATCCTGCTAGGAGACCTCCAAACTCTGTGTCTAGTTCATCCTGTTATGAGTGCAGCCTCTGCTGTGGAAAGATGGCTTCCTCTAGTACATGCAGGTCTATGGCTCCTCCACAATCCTGTGGTGGGCAGTCAGAAGAATTTTTTAATCATGGCTGGCAAACTGACTAAGAGCAATTCCAAGAAAAAGCTCTCAAAGTACCTCAAGTAATGGCAGTGCATTCAAGAAAAACACGCATCTATAGACACTCACTATCCCTGAAAAGCACTTGCCCAGTAAGAAAATGTAGAAAATTAATTTTCTGGTAGTTGACATAAAAAATTTACTTCTGCATCCCTAGATGAACCCTGCTTCCATCAGGTCAGAGCTTGGCATGCCTGTCTTCCCCATAGATGTACATCTAGATTCAGACTTTGCTTTCTCATCTCCATCATGAGTGATGATGGGTCAGAAGGGCTGGAGCTAGGCTAGGTGGACCTTCAGACCTGACTAAGCTTCCAAGGCCCTCCTAGTGGGCCAACAAAGGCTCAGAGATCTTGGGGAATCTACCTATGTCCCTTGGTGTATGAGATCCATGGACTGGTGGCATACTGTAGACTTCAGATTGGAGTGGATCTAAAGCCACAAGTTGACCCGGAGAGTTTATAGCCTAAGGGCCAGGCAGGAGCTGGAGTAAGAGTAACTTGGAAGGGGCCTTCCCTGGGCCCAGAGTCAAGACAGTAGAGAAGGGGAAACCAAGTCCAGAGGAATCCCAAGACATGAAAAGCCTGCAGAAAGAACTACAGTAGTTTGCCAAGCTGCTCAAACAGTAGAGAATCCCAGCCAATGTGGGGCTCACCCTTGGGTGTTCTTTTTGGAAAGGTTCAGCTAGCAAACCATTTGTCCCTTGAGGATCTGCGGCTCAGTTTCAAGAATGTGTGTAAGCTGTGGCTTCTGCTGCAGATGTGTGTGGAGGAAGCTGACAACAACCTTCAGGAGATATTCAGAGCAGAGACCCTGGTGTAGGCCGGGAAAAGAAACCGGAGGAGAACGGAGATTGAGAGGGAGCATGGAGAACATATTTCTGCAGTACTCAAAGCCCACCATAAGGCAGATAAGCACCACTGCAGAGCAACTTGGGCTGGAGAAGGATGTGGTCCCAGTATGGCTATGTAACCATCTCTAGAAAACCAAACAATTAAGTATTGATTATTGCCAACAAGAGGAATATAGGGTTGCAGCATCTCCTTTCCCTGGGCGGCCGGCCTGTATCTTTTCCTCTGCCCTTAGGCCCCATTTTGTTGCCCAGGGTTGCGATAGCCCCCACTTCACTCTTTTCTTGAGGGTGAACCTTTCACTCTGTGCCTGTAGCTACTCTGGGCTACCTGACAGAGGATGGAGCAAGCATAGGGAAGGAGGTAGACCAAGAGAACATGGAGCCTGTGCCAGCAGGGCTTAGGGATTAAGTAATTTACTTACTGAGGAGGTGTTGGAAGCATAGAGAATGATGCCAGGGAAGTGATAAAGAGAAGACGAAGTATTTATCACAATGCTGTTGATTATGAACCCATCACATCATTTTATTCTTAAAGAAGCCTTGGATGAGAAAGAGAGGGAAAGGGGGAGGAAGAGGGAGGGAGAGAGAGAGAAAAAGAGAGGGGAAGAGAGAAAGAGGAAGGGAAGGAGGGAGGGAAGGAGGGGAGGAGGGAGGGAAGAGAGAGAGAATTTATTTTTGAGCAATGAATGTCAGTCTTTGAAAACATGGGAATCATACCACTTGGGGACTTTTAACAAATGCTTGGTCCCACACTAAGTTATTCTGGTTTTGTTGGTCTGTGTGTCATAACTTGTTTTACATTTTCAAAAGTTCCTCTCATTAGGAAGGATTATAATTTCTTGCCAAAGCTGAAAACCACCGTGTGGTATAAACACTAACCAATGCTGACTGAGTCAGGGGGTTGGTTAGCTTGTTGTGAAGGCTAAAATTTAAAAAACGATTGAGACAGAGTTTTAAAAAAACACAGTGCCTTCCACATATACAATCTCACTGGAGTTGTTATGTTTTTTAAAATGTGAAAAAGAGTCAGAAATGCTTAGGAAATGCAATGAAAGGTTGTGCAAAATACAGCCCACAGTCTGACAAGAACTTGGGGCAGCTGTCCCTTTGTAAGCTGTCTGCTGTAACCTTACTGATGCCCTTGACATCTCTGGAGTCTTTCAGAATACATTTGTAAAGAAGTTAAAGATTTCTTTTTTTAAAAAAAGGTTGAAGTACAAAACATACAAATAAAAAATTACAATGATTCTTTTTTGAAAACTACAACTCTAGGTGTGAATTAGCACTGCTCACAGAGGTTTCTGGTCTGTTTGCCCAAGCTTCAAGGATTGGCTGTGTGGAAGAAGCAGGAAGTGCGGCTCACAGGCTTTATCAAAACAGCCCTATCACTCTTTCTAACAAATACAACTTTGCCTATGGTTTTATATAAAAAAATAAGAATATATTCCACTGGATGGATGGGAGATAGGAGGACGACAAAAAAAGTAAGACATGCCTTGCATGCTGCTTGGAACAGTTGGCAAATTCTTAGAGATTACAAACTGGTAAGTGAAGAAATAGGCTAAAGGAAGTTGTTGAAGTTTATTTTTTGAAAAGATATTAACTTATGGGACTAGTTCAGATCAGCTTACTACAGAGCTTTATTTTATTATAGAAATTTCCATATGGGCAAATTGATTGTGGAATCAAGAGTCCCATGGGATGCTTTTCAAAATCTATTAATGGTAACCATGACAGCTAGTAATAGTCTTGTGGGGGAGGAAAGAGAATACAGGTTTTTAAAGAAAAATATTCAAGAAACACACAGCATAGGGGCTGGAGAGATGGCTCATTGGTTAAGAGCACTGGCTCCTCTTCCAAAGGTCCTGAGTTCAATTCCTAGCAGCCACCTGGTGGATCACAACCATCTGTAATGGGATTCAATGCCCTCTTCTGGTGTGTCTGAAGACAGCTACAGTGTACTCAATTACATCAAATAAATAAATCTTTTTAAAAAAGAGAGAGATACATAAACAAAAATTTGGAAGAAAACTCAGAAATTGTGCCACAGGACTAATCTGAATGTTCTTTTTTGAATTAGCTTTGTGCACATTTTGAGAAAGAGAGAGAGAGAGAGAGAGAGAGAGAGAGAGAGAGAGAGAGAGAGGAGAAAAAAACAGTGTTTTTTCTGTTACCACTAGTCAAGAAAAAAAATCACTAAATTTTCATAGAAAGTGAAGAGGGAATTAGCAGCCACAGGAGTTTATGTAGAAGATCTACTCTTTGTAGGACAATGAGAATAAGGACAGAAAAGAATACCTGTACTAAAATTTTATCTCTACCTAGAAGATTATAAAGGATACTTCTTGGTTTATCTGGAAATTTCTGGAAGGGTTCTAGGCAGGTGGGCCTCACTCTTACTCAGAGAATCAGTTATTGTGAACAAGGCTGTGAGATCCTCTGCTCAGGCCTTCATCATGCCATGTGATGGGAGTGGGTTAGGGTCACTCCCACTTGAATGGCTTACATAGAGTAGATTCACTCTGGGGATATTCAGGATGAGGTTCACATGGTACCCTGGTAGCCTTGCATGTTTCCCATGAGTCCATACAGGCAGGATTTTACCACCATCTGAGCTGATTCCTGGAGGGATGCTTGTAGATACCTCATAGAGCAAAGCACACTGCAAGATACTTATTTCTCACCCATCTCCCGTGTTTGCTTCTAGCTGAGCTCAGAGTTTCCCGCCTAGCCACAGGCTGTACCATCTGAGAGTTCCTTTGTAGTTTGTATCCTCTCTAGCAGAGTGAGCCATTGCATCTGCTGTTAGTCATAATTGACATCCAAGTGGAATACCTTTCTTTCTGTGGGACTGGAGGCATGAGGAGCTGATCTGTTCTGTGTTGTCTAAGTAATAAACTCCCTGAATGTCTGTGGATTCTCAAGGACTCACGAGTCTGCTCTGGTTACGTGATTCCTTGCTGCTTACAGGTATGAAAGTATAACCAGCCAAGCTCAGAGCAGCAGCAATGACAGCTGTGATCCTGTTAGTCACGAGAATGTTTGGCCCCTGGGAAAGAAGCTCTGAAGGTGGCTATACATCATAAAGATGTGATTGTAGGACTGAGTCCATCCAATAGCCCATAAGCCCAGTGATGTATATCTTCTGCTTTTGAATTCTTTGACATCCTCCTCTGTGACCTGGTCAGTCCCTGCATGAAGCTTTGAGGTTGAGCTTAACTAGCATTATAAAGCTGTTCTATGTCCGCCTTTCCTGGACTGGCTTGATCTGAAAAGACACAGGAACTTTGCAAGAAACTACAAACCCCACATCAACCTCAATAGGGTCTTCACCGCCATTGACTCTATCCTCCATAGGGTGTGTCAGCTGTTTCTGTAGATCATGAAAACAGAACCATTTTCTGCCTCTCTCTTCATGTTCATACACTTTATGGCAGAGCAGCTCCTGTGTTGCCAGATCCCCAATTGCGTTCTTCTGCTGCTGAGGAATCTCAGATTGGTCCAAGAGCCACACTGGAGAACTTCCCCTGTAGCTTTCTCCTAGCCTGTGGCATGGAGGAAAGTTCAGCAGATGCTGTATTTGTGTCCCTTTAGATCTGAGAGCGATGGGCTCCTAATGATTAATTCTGCAACAGCTAGAGAAATGCTTTCTGTTTTTATCTGGTTTTATGAAACTAAAACTAAAAGCATTCATTAGGCAGTGAGCCAGTACGGATCACAGAAATCTTAAAAGACAGCCTGTGCTCGCCTCCTGGGAGAGGTGACCCTATGCTGTGCATCACTGGATACAAGATGCTTTAATATTCGTTGGGTTGTGTATCATATTGCCTGGCATCATCAGAAGGCCAGAGCAGCTTAAAAATAATATCTGATGCTGCCCTCTGGTGGCAGATGATGCTGCAGAAACTATTACAAGAACATAATAAGCTTTACATCTTGTTTGGTTTTTTAATCAATATTTTATGTTTATACCGACAGACAGATGCTATTCCCTGCCTTGCCCAAAGAAGTTTCGCTTTGTGATAAATGGTTGGTAGTGAGTGCAGAGACTCATGGCTGCTCAGGGTGCTGAGAGAAAATGACAATTAGTGTCAACTCTCAACAGTACCCATACCTCCCCTTCTGAGGCTAAGGGAACATCGCCAAGAAAGGGACAGCAAGGATGTAAGAGCTGGAAGATAAATAGGGAAAGGGACTGTGGGATGCTCCATTCTAGGCATGGTACAGCTCTAAGCAGTAATCCCACGGCAGCTGCCATTGTCTCCATTGGCTGAGCCTGCACAAGATTGGGCCTGCCATCAGTCAAGACTGGAAAGAGACTATGGGACCTTGGGGGAAGTAGTCCTTGTCTTCACTTGCATATTCACAGGTGAGCCTGCCAGGGTCCAAGAAATAGTTCAAAAACCAGGTTCTGGTTTTGAACACCACAGCTCTGGCTACCCAGTGGGTCACAAAACAAAATGCAAAGGCATGAGTATGAGAAAGGGACTTGTGAGGGGTAAAGAGGCAGGTGGAGGGAGGGCATGGACAAAGTTAGAAGGGAGATGGGGGGGTGAAAGTAGCCTATATATATATGTCAAATGAGAAAATGAATAGCAGACCCGGTTCTTATGGATTCCAATTTGACCTCAAAATGAAGTAAGTACTATGTACATATTTTTGCCTATAAACTATTACTTGGAAATTTCTTCTAATTCTGTACAAAAAGACACTTTTCTCTATTGGAATTGCAGTGCATATAAAGTCTCTGAGTGGTATAATCAGCAGAGGATAGCGACTGATGTTAAAGCCATCATTAAAATACTCAGTGTGACGTCCTCATTTGTAAGCCTGACAGAACACACCAACCCACTGCACAGGGATGATGTGAGAATGAGTGATTCTATGAGCAAAGGGGCTGAGAACTTAGGACCCTTTGCAAATACAGTTGATTGAGTGGTAGTATTTTGAATGTGTTTGCTTGTATGTAGAATAGGTTTGTGTCCAGTAACTCTGATTAAATGCTATAAAAAGTGCACTGTTGATAAATATGTCAAATATATACAAGAGGAATTTATATATAAAATGGTGCCAGTCACATAAATTTATAGCCTATTTGTATTTGACTTTGAACAAGCGACATGAAAAGTTATTTCTGTTCTTAAATTATAAGGGTTCAAACTGATCATTAGTGCTTAGCAGGCAGAACACAGTGCTGGTTGAAAATTCATTCCTGTTTCAGACTCTGCTCGGCCCTGGCCCTGATTGGGGAGCTGCCATTTACACTTGCTCCTGTTCCCCAAATCTACACTCAGACATGTGGGTGACCACAGCCCATTCAATGATGCTGCATCCATTTAAAGCCTTTCCTTATTGTGGTATCTAGAAACAATCAAGAATTTGCTCTTTATGAGGAGGAATTTGATTTCATCAAAAGCTCATGTAAGTGTCCCAATGAGCCTGATTCACGTATTGGCTTTCTTACCAGGTTCTGAGAAACACGGGTAATGCATGGTAGAATAACTTGAGGCTGTCTTTAAAGACAGAGGGAGCACGCCTTGAAAGTTAGTGCTGACCAGCTTCTTACAACAAATTAAGCCAGGATCTAATGAAATAAAAAGAGTTGAGCAAGATGTTAAAAGTTTTATTAAAAGTTTAAATTACCCACAACAGAATTACTTCATGTAATGTGTTTGCAGGATGCCAAATCTGTTGGTTAATACAGCGAACACATTATTCAAGATTCAAGTTAGATTTTCAGTATTGAAAAACAAGTTATCTGAATTTTGCAACTAAAGACACATTTTATTGTAAACCCAACACTCTGTTTTCAGCACAGAAAGTTGTCAGTAGCAGATAGGAAATTCTATAAAAATGTTTCGAATGAATCAATGAGTATCAATCATGTTGTTACCATAATAATATTTGGCACTGTTTAGAAATTAGCTATATTTAGCTTTATGGTGTACATAAGAATGGGATTTCATTTTGTCTTTGTTACTTTTGTATTGTTATGAAGAGGCACTGTAACAAAGACAACTTACGGAAGAAAGCTATAAAGCGTTTATAGTTCCAGGGATGAGTCCATGATCTTCAAGGAAGGGAGCATGGCGGCAGAAAGACAGGCATGTTGCTACAGCAACTGAGAATGGACTTACATCTGGAAATACAACCATGGGGCAGAAAGAGTTAACAGTCACACACCTCTCTTGATGGTCCTATATCTCCTAATCCTTCCAATGTAATTCTACTGGGTAACAGGCTTTCCAAGAAAGGAGCCCAAGAAGGCCACTCTCACTAACCAACCACGTGCCACACTCCTGTTGGCTTATAACTACATTATAATACAAAACTTCAAAAGTGCTTAGTCCAACTTCAAAAGTCCCCATAGTTTTCCAGTCTCAACACAGAAGTTTTTAGTTAATTATGTTATTTATTTACTTTATATCCCAGTGATCACAGTTTCCAGTCCCTCTTCTCCTCCCAGTCACTCCTTCTCACCACCCCCCCATCTATCTTTCCTCCCTTTCTCCTTAGAAAAGGGGAGCCTACCACAGATATCAGCAGATATCAAGCTATCCTAACTCCGGGGACTTCTCAGGTTCTGCCTAATATTTGGCTGTGGTCTCTGCATCTGTTTCCATCAGTGGCTGGGTGAGGCGGATATGTTTTTTAAAGCACAGAATGGTGTGGTGGGAGGGGGTGCCTTAGTGCCCCCCTCAAGGTACCAGTCATACGACAGGTCTGGTATAAAATAGAATTTATTTGGGGGCATGGGAAGTGGGTTGAGAAAAGAGTAGAGGCAGAGAAAGAGAAAGGACAGAAGGACACACACACTCAGAGAGAGAGAGGCAGAAACAGAGACAGAGACAGAGACAGAGAGGAGGAAGAGGCTGGCCTGGAACACAGTGGGGATGGAGGAGAGGCCAGAGACAGGCCTGAGGGGAGGGGGAGGGACAGAGAGAGAGAGAGAGAGAGAGAGAGAGAGAGAGAGAGAGAGAGAGAGAGAGAGAGAGAGAGAGAGAGAGGCCAAACAGTCCTTTTCATAGCAAGCCAGGCCTACCTGGGCTGTTGCTTGGTAACTGTTGGACAGAGCCTAAAAGGCATGTTAACATGTTAACAGAATCATCTCTGATGACAGTTATGCTAGGTTCCTGTCTGTAAATATAGCAAACTATCATTAATAGTGTCAGGGGCTGGCTCACTCTAATGGCATGGGTCTCAAGATGGAGTAGTCATTGGTTGGCCTCAAATTCTGCTCCATCTTTTACCCTTGCACATCTTGTAGGCAGGGTAAATTGTGGCTCTAAGGTTTTGTAACTGGGTTGGTATATATCATGTCTGTCTTTCTTGGTTATCTCACTCAGAATGATACTTTCTAGTTCCATCCATTTTCCTACAAATTTCATGATGTCCTTGTTTTTAATAGCTGAGTAGTATCTCATTTTCTTTAACCATTGTTCAGTTGAGGGACATGTAGATTGTTTCCAGTCTCTGGCTATTACGAATAAAGCTGCTATGAACATAGTGGAACACATGTCCTTCTGGTATGGTGAAGCATCTTTTGGGTACATGCCCAGGAGTGGTATAGCTAGGTGTTCAAGTAGAACTATTCCCAGTTTTCTGAGAAACTGACAAATTGATTTCCAAAGTGGTTGTGTATGTTTATTCACCTACCAGTAATGGAGGAGTGTTCCCCTTGCTCCACATTCTTGCCGGCATGTGCTGTCACTTGAGTTTTTGATCTTAGCCAATCTGGTGGTGGTAAGATGGAATCTCAGAAACTTTGATTTGAATTTCCCCAATGACTAAGGATCCTAAGTGTTTCTTTAAGTGTTTCTCAGCCATTAGAGATTCCTCTGCTTAGAATTCTCTATTTATCTCTGTACCCCAATTTTTAATTGGGTTATTTTGTTTATTGATGCCTATTTTCTTGAGTTCTTTACATATTTTTGGGCATCAAGCCTTCTGTCGAATGTAGGGTTAGTGAAGAGCTTTCCCCATTCTGCAAACTGCTGTTTTGTCCTTTTGACTTTATCCTTTGCCCTATAGAAGCTTTTCAGTTCCATGGTCCCATTTATTAACTGTTGATCTAAACATGAGTTGCTCAACACAGTTTTGAAGTCCTATGTGTCCACTGACATTCAAACCACCACATCTATTTTTGATATACATTGTATTTGTGCTTATTTGCTTCCAAAGAACAAAGACTCAGTTTACCTTAAATAAAATCAGGTGTAATGGCTCATGCCTGTGTTTCTCACACTCAATAGGTGGAGGTAGAGGCATGACCATAAGAGTGAGACTCTCTCAAAAAACTAAGAGACAAGTCTTGTAGAAACTGAAGTGGAATCCACAGCTGCAGCAATGAAGCTCATCAGGAAGAAAGTTGTGACTGTGTGACTCTCCATACGAGGTCTCATCCCTACACAACAAACTACAGGCAACTGAACAAAATTGGGAACAGGACAGGTGGCCTTCTCCAGGGAAGCACATACTAATTGGTTATTCGGTGCAAAACAATTAACCCTGAAAACATGCATACAGTTAATATTATACAGACTGAGCATTATATTTAGCAACATATATGTACATACATATATACATGCAATTACAGTTAGTGAAAAAAGAGGTCATATATTTGAAGGAGAGTTAGGAGCAGTATATGGGAGGGACTAGAGGGAGAAAAAGCAAGAGAGACCTATAATTAAATTATAATCTCAAAAATATCAAAATAAAATCTAAACCTGACTCTTTTTTCATTGTAATAAGGCTGTATTTCAATGACCTTCACATCACCAAAGAATTTTACCTCCATCGTAGCTAAACTGAGAGTTGTTAGTTCTGCTGCACCAAGAAATGAATTGTAGGCTCGATGTTTGGATACAGACTTCCTGTTATGGTTAAAGCTATTTGAGTTGAGTGAGTGACTTCTTTCTCAGCCCACAGAGAACAGGTTACATTCATTTAAGAAATGGTGTGGGTATTAAGATGGTCTATCCA
>NW_022196899.1:29865357-29867170 GCF_008632895.1 Mastomys coucha | reverse complement strand
TTATTGTTTCTATTTCCATTTTTAGATTCTGGATGGTTTTGCTCATTTCCTTCACCTGTTTGATTGTTAAACCTGACTTTTTAATGACATGCTTAACCTTTTCTTTTATATTTTTAGGGTTTTATACCCCATTCTTTACTATTGGGAGGATGAGTAAGTCCCAGCCCTCTCTGTGGCCAAGGCAAGGGACAGTGTCAAATTAAAAAAATGAAGTGTAATGAGTAAATGTAAACTAAGATTAGTATTACATTACTGTGTGATTTGGAACTACACCAAGCCTTTCTTCTTAGGTTCCGGAAGTTGTTCCAACATAAAGCTAAGCCTGGGGAGCAGGGCTTAGGGCCTGGATCCGAGCAAGGTCTTGGGCTCCTCAGTGTTTTCCTGGTGTTTAGATGAGAGCTTGATTACCTGCTACCATAGCTAAGAGTGATTTCATGCTATCAGACACAATTGGTCTGAAGTCTGGGTTGTGACTTTTAGAAGTTACAGTTAAACTTTTCCTCTTTCAAAGTGCTTCATCCCCTTTCTCCTGTCTTTCTTGTTCTTTCTCTACTCTCAGATTCACAGTGCTAGATTTATAGTGGATTGTCATTACCATTTGGGTAAAAATTCTCTCCCATTTTGTTCTCTCTGTCTCTGTCTCTCTCTGTCTGTCTCTGTTTATCTGCCTGTGTCTTTCTCTGTCTCTTTGCCTTTGTCTATCTCTCTATCTCTGTTTCTCTCTATCTGTCTCTGTCTGTCTCTCTGTCGATGTCTCTATCTCTCTATCTCTATGTCTCTGTCTCTGTCTGTCTCTCTGTCTCTCTCTATCTCTTCTGTCTGTCTCTGTATGTCTATCTCTCTCTCTCTCACTCCTACATGTCTCCTCTTGTAGCTTGCTGTAGTAGTGTGTTTTGTATATAGTCTTAAATTTGCTTGTGTCTTTCCTATGCCCCTGTGAAACAGCCCGCCATCTATTTCATCACAGACCTATGGTGCTCCTTTATACTCCTCCAATTGTCTAGCTCTCTGATTTGAAATGCTGTCTCATTGGCTAATCCCATAACAGTGTCTACTGTAAAACACTTCGGCTGTTCTAAATATTGCACAGAATAAGTTCTCCACTCCTCTGGGCATCTTTCCCAGAGTTGATTTAGTTATGTAAGAGGAACTTCAGTTTTCTGTGCTCATTAAAACTAACACTTTTAACTTTAAACAAATATGCCTGGCATTTTGACTGATGTTTGAAACTGTCCCACAGTTTCATGAACCGGGTTCTGCCTCAACCAAAGGGAGAAAAGGAGAACCTGAAACATAGAGTTAGAGAACAAAAGGACAAGAAGCCAAGTTGAGGGTTTCCAATCAAGGCTCACTACTTTACTTTTAGGTCTCAGCATTTATACATGAAAGCCAAACTGGATCTCTAGGTTGCAATGACATTTGCATAACATAAACATTGAGAAGTCAGGGAAGAGTCAGGAGGGAGTCTCAAGGGAAGGTCACCAACAGCTAGGACTGCTAGGGTGTCTGCGGATGTCCTCAGGCAATAGGCATTGTCACCAGCATAGTTCTATCTCAGCTGAACTTCTAGGGGAACTTCTTTCAGAGATAAGCCAGTAGTCTGCTAAAGGTCTTTCGGCTTAACTTCCTAGGTGACCACCTCCGGTGGAAGCCACCAAAGGCCTGAGGCTGAACTGGGCATGGGAGGCAACAGATGTTGCCCCAAATTTAACCATTGCTTTGGATAACATGGGTCACTTTTCAGAGTAGCTGAAAATGTTGAACAATTGTGGATAGGGCAGTGAATCTTTAAAGATCTCCATTTCTCAATTGC
>NW_022196899.1:29864156-29864651 GCF_008632895.1 Mastomys coucha | reverse complement strand
AGTTAATATTTGAACTAGCCAATCATGTATGACCACACTGATCCCTTTGTTCCCTCAGACCTTTTCCTTATAAAAACCCCTAACTTTCAAGCCTCGTGGTCTGCTCTATTATCTCCTGCGTGAGATAACTGTGGTGCCGAACCAGGGCGTCCTGAAAATTGAAATATACTTCTTGTAATTACATCAAGATGTGGTCTCTTGTGATTCCTTGGGTGTACGTCCTCCCGAGATTTGAGTTGGGGTCTCCCCCAGGGGTCTTTCAGTACCTGTGCAGCTTCCCCCTTGTCTCCAGTGGATCCCACAGATCTTCCCCTCTTATCCTCCCCTTCCTTCGTGGTTAATATGTCCCTCTTCCAACTCCAGCAGCACTCCTTGTCAACAGCCAAAAAGTAGGTCAGCTAATTGCAGATCTTCACCTCTCCCTTTGCTTCTCTAAAACAATCCCCTAGTTTCATCCCAGCTCTGCAGCAGACACATGTTGAGCCCTCCCTTCCT
>NW_022196899.1:29863709-29864145 GCF_008632895.1 Mastomys coucha | reverse complement strand
CTTCTCTCTTAGGTAGGGTTTTACTGCTGTGAACAGACACCATGATCAAGGCAACTCTTATAAGGACAGCATTTAATTGGGGATTGGCTTACAGGTTCAGAGGTTCAGTCCATTATCATCAAGGTGGGAACATGGCAGCATCCAGCTAGGCATGGTGAAGGAGTAGCTGAGGGTTCTACATCTTGATCTAAAGGCAGCTGGAGAAGACCGGCTTCCAGACACCCAGGATGAGGGTCTTAAAGCCCACTCCCACAGTTACACACCTACACCAACTAGGCCACACCTTCTAATAGTGCCACGCCCTGGGCTGAGCATATACAAACCATCACAGTACCTTTAAGAAAAATGAAAACTGTCATTTGTAAGCGGTCTTATGTACCTTGACTTTATTGTGTAGACTAGGATGGTCTAGAATTCACAGAGACCTGCCTGTCTC
>NW_022196899.1:29860969-29862492 GCF_008632895.1 Mastomys coucha | reverse complement strand
AGGTAGTCCTGGTCCACCTGCAGCTGCTTCTCTGGAGAGCCACTCCCACCTCTGCTCCATGGCTTTGGTCTAGGGAATGACTTAGGTGAAAGTCAGAGTCACAAAAGCAGCTGTCCATCCAAGTTATGCAAGTTCTCCCATACCATATACACCTCCTGTATAAAACCTTGGTGAGTGACCAGTAGGTACAAGTGATTCTTGTGCTTAGTCATTTGGGTAAAGATTCTCCCCCATTTTGTTCTCTCTGTCTCTATCTGTATCTCTGTTGCTGTCTCTGTCTGTCTCTGTCTGTCTCTGTCTCTATATCTGTCTCTCTCTGTCTGTCTCTGTCTCTATATCTGCCTCTCTCTGTCTGTCTCTGTTTATCTGTCTCTATTTCCCTCTGTCTCTCTGTCTTTGTCTGTCTCTCTGTCTCTGTCTCTGTCTCTTTCTGCCTGTCTCTGCCTGTCTCTTTCTGTCTCTGTCTGTCTCTATCTCTGTCTGTCTCTATCTCCCTGTCTGTCTCTCTCTGTCTGTCTCTGTCTCTCTGTCTCTATCTCTCTCTGTCTCTGTCTGTCTCTATCTGTCTTTATCTCTCCCTTCTCTCTCTCTTTCTGTCTATCTTTACCTCTCCCTGTCTCCCTCTGTCTCTCTGTCTTTATCTCTCTGTCTCTCTCTATTTCTCTTTCTCTGTTTGTCTGTTTGTCTCAGTCTCTCATTATCTCTGTCTGTCTCTGTCTCTGTCTGTCTCTATCTGTCTCTCTGTCTCTGTCTCTGTCTCTGTCTGCCTCTGTATTTATCTCTGTCTCTCTCTGTTTCTCTGTCCCTGTCTGTCTCTGTTTCTCTGTCTCTGTTTCTGTATGTCTCTCTCTCTCTTTCTCTTTCTCTCTCTCTCCTAAATATCTCCTCTCGTAGCTTGCTGTAGTAGTGTGTTTTGTATATTGTCTTAAATTTGCTTGTGTTAGCTGGGCGGTGGTGGCGCACGCCTTGAATCCCAGCACTTGGGAGCCAGAGGTAGGCAGATTTCTGAGTTCGAGGCCAGCCTGGTCTACAGAGTGAGTTCTAGGAGAGCCAGGGCTATACAGAGAATCCAAGTCTCGAAACACCAAAAAAAAAAAAAAAATTGCTTGTGTCTTTCCTATGCCCCTGTGAAACAGCCCGCCATCTATTTCATCACAGACCTATGGTGCGCCTTTATACTCCTCCAACCCTCTAGCTCTCTGATTTGAAATGCTGTCTCATTGGCTAATCCCATAACAGTGTCTACTGCAAAACACTTCGGCTGTTCTAAATATTGCACAGAATAAGTTTTCCACTCCTCTGGGCATCTTTCCCAGGGTTGATTTAGTTATGTAAGAGGAACTTCAGTTTTCTGTGCTCATTAAAACCAACACTTTAAACAAATATGCCTGGCATTTTGACTGACGTTGCCCTAAATTTAAACATTGCTTTGGATAACACGAGTCACTTCTCAGTGTAGCTGAAAATGTTGAACAATTGTGGATAGGGCAGTGAATCTTTAAAGATCTCCATTTCTCAATTGC
>NW_022196899.1:29852940-29856419 GCF_008632895.1 Mastomys coucha | reverse complement strand
CCTGACTAAGACAAATTGGTACCAGCATAGTGGGGTATTCCTGTGACAACCTGACCGTGTTTTGGGGAAGATTGTGGAAGGATTTTGGAATTTTGAGCTAGAAGAGCCACTGGTTGTTAAGAACTCTGTGGGATGCTCTGTAGAAGCTTGGAAGATGATGGTGAGAACAGTGCAGAGATGGAGACCTGGCTTGTGAAATTTCAGAGGGAAGATTAAAGACTTATCAGGGCCATGTTGTTTTGATTGTGAAGATTCTGTGGTTCTGGTTAGCTGGGGCTGAAGTATCATCTGTGATTAACAAGATACCAGAACTACTAAACTGAAAACTTTACATTACTGGGACTATTGATGCTGGTTAGTTGGAGCTAAGAAATTAGCGGTGATTAAGAAGAGACCAGCATCACTGAGGTAACGTCTTCTGGGAAGTGTTTTCTGAGAGTACAAAGAGGTTGTGTTCAAGAGATAGCCAAGATTGTACCTTGTGCTGCAGCAGGACTTGGTAATGTGTAAGAGTCACCCAGGCGGTACTGGTTTTGACAGCATGAAGGGGTCATGAAGAGCAGCTGAGGCTCGGCGCAGTGAGAGGCCACAGAAGGCCATTGGTGAAGGTGCAGCCTCAGTTGAAATTGATGGCCCAGGACTGAAGGTGTCATGCAAAGGAGTTGAGGCTTTGCACCATGAAGAGAGTCTATGAGAGGCTATTGGTAAAGCCTAGTTACAATAGTGTTTTGGGAATGCCAGTACCATGCAATGACCACCAGGGACAACAGCAGCAGTGGAGTACAGGCATCTGGAGCCTAGAAGGCAAGATCTGTGCTACAAAGGGCAGAGCTGGAGAAGTGACCAAAGCCCTTAGAGGAGCCCAGAAGATTGTGAGTTGGATCCCAGACATTGATTTTTCTTTTGATTGTGACTGTGCCCTGATATTTTTCCCTCTTGAAGGAAGAATGTATTTTAGTGGAGCCCACAGTTAAGAGACTTTGAATTTTAAAAGATATTAGACATTTTAAATGGATTGAACTTTTAATATGTAAAGACTGTGGGACTTTAGATCTTGGGAATGAATAAGAAAGTAAGAGTTGAGGCTTAATAGTGATGTATTTGTGTGTCAAGTTGACAAGGTGTCAATTGTACTGGCTGGTTTTGTGTGTCAACTTGACACAGGCTGGAATTATCACAGAGAAGGGAGCTTCAGTTGGGGAAGTGCCTCCATGAGGTCCAGCTTGGGGCATTTTCTCAATTAGTGATCAAGGGGGTAGGGCCCCTTGTGGATGGTGCCATCCCTGGGCTGGAGGTCTTGGGTTCTATAAGAGAGCAGGCTGAGCAAGCCAGGAGAAGCAAGCCAGTAAGAAACATCTCTCCTTGGCCTCTGTGTCAGCCCCTGCTTCCTGATTTGCTTGAGTTCCAGTCCTGACTTCCTCTGCTGATCATTAGCAATGTGGAAGTAAGCTGAATAAACCTTTTCCTCCCCTACTTGCTTCTTGGTCATGATGTTTGTGCAGAAATAGAAACCCTGACTAAGACAAGAAGTCAGCTGCTTCTGTCCATTGGTTGAATGCAAATATCTGCATCTGATTCTTTCAGCTGCTTGTTGGCTCTTTCAGATGGGCAGTCATAATAGGTCCCTTTTTGTGAGCACTCTATAGCCTCAGTAATAGTGTCAGGCCTTGGGACCTCCCCTTGAGCTGGATCCCACTTTTAGTCTCTTGCTGGATCTTCTTTTCCTCAGGATCCTATCTATTTCCATCCCCGTAATTCTTTCTGACAGGAACATTTATGGATCAGAGTTGTGACTGTAGGATTGCAAGCCCATCCCTCATTTGCTGTTCTGTCTTCCTGCTGGAGGTGGGCTCTATAAGTTCCCTCTCCCTACTATCAGGCATTTCATCGAACGTCCCTCTCTTTGATTCCTGAGTGTTTCTTACCTCCCAGGTCTCTGGTGCATTCTGAAGGGTCTCCCGAAACTCCTATCTCATGAGGTTACCTGTTTCCATTCTTTCTCTTGGCCTTCAGGGCTCCACTCAATACCAGATCAGGTTCCCTTACCCCCCCCCCATCCACTTTCTCTTCCAGATCCCTCCCTCCCTCCCCACAACCACACATCTTTTAGAGAGCTAATATCCAAGCTATAGAAAGAACTCAAGAAACAAGACATCAAGAAAACAACCAATTTAAAGTAGAGTACAAATCTAAACAGAGAATTCTCAATAAAAGAAATTCAGATGTCTAAGAAATACTTAAAGAAGTGAACAATATCTTTGCCATCAGGAAAATACAAATCAAAACTACTTTGAGATTTAATATTACATTTATAAGAATGGCTGAGATCAACAGAACAAGTGACATCTCATGTTGGCAAGGATATGGAGTTAGAGGAACACTCACTCATCAATAGTAGGAATGAAAATTCCTAAAGCCACTGTAGAAATCTGTGTGGAGGTTCCTCAGGAAGATGGAAATTAATTTATCTCAAGATCCAGCTGTACCACTCTTGGGTATAAAGAATGCTTCATCCTACCACCAAGACACTTGCACAAACATGTTCATTGCTGCTGTGTTCATAATAGCCAGAAATTGGAAACAACCTTGATGTCCCTCAAGTAGAAGAATAAAAAAATGGGGTACATTTATCTAGTGCAGTTAATCAGTCATTTAAAAAAAAATGACACGGGGAAATCTGCAGGCAAATGGATGAAACTAAAAAAAAAAATCATTCTGAGTGTGGTATCCCAGACACAGAAAGGTAAATATGGTATGTTTTCACTTATATGTGGATATTAGCTGTGAAGGGATTGATAACCAAGCTATAATCCATAGACTCACAGAGAGTAGGTATAGAGTAAGGGAATGGAGGGAACAGAGAGATAGATCTCATTAGGAAAAGGGAAATTATATAGATATGGCTGGGATGGGAGGGTCAAGTGGGGAGGAGAGAAAGGAGGAGTTGTGGGAGAAATACAGGGAGAGACATCTAAAATAAAGAGGCACTGAGGGACTGTATGAAAACCTAATACTGGTCTTCAAATGTATACATATATGAAGGCAGTCTAAATGAAATCACCAAATAATGGGGAAAACAGAGTCTCAACTCAACATCTCCTGTCATGAAAAGAAGCTTCCAATACCAGGAATGGGTTCCATCTAAGTGAGCTGTTGTTCAAAGGCGTCCCATGGGAACCCCAAACAAGCCAGGTTGTTGCCAAGACAATGGTAGGTTGCTTTCCACAAACTGACAACAAGGCCCTAGGAGTGAATGCAAATGGTTATTTTTTTTTTAACTTCTATTGCATTATGATGAGAAAAGTTACATTATTTCAATTTATCTGAATTTGTTAACATTTAAAAACATACTTTAATTAAATAGAATTGAATCACATTCTTGTTTCCGTTTTGGACCACTGCTCCTCCTATAGATACCCCTTCAATACCTACAATATCTTTTTTGTCATATTCCTTAAAATTTATAAAATATTATAACA
>NW_022196899.1:29844953-29850220 GCF_008632895.1 Mastomys coucha | reverse complement strand
GAGTCAAGCTGCCTCTGTGATCCTGTGGTTCTGGGATCCTGGGATCCTGGGCTTATTAGATCACCTGGTTGTGTGGCTTTCTCTGTGTGTTATGGGACTGGCTGCAGAGCTTGTGCCCAAGGTCTGCTCAGAACACTAAGCCAAACAGACCCAGAAGGAACCGGAGTCACTAGGCTGTCAGAGTTCCTAAGTGCTTGGTCCTGTTGGTCCCAGTTACTCCCAGTGTTGGGACAGATGTTGGTTCCTGCTAACCTCTGGTCCTGGGTGTGTCAGAGTGCCTGGGATTGGAGCTTCCTCTGGGTGTTGTGGGACTGGCTGCAGCGCAAATGTATATTGAATGGAGATGTTAAGCTGGTGCCCACATAGACCCTTCATCCCTATGTTCAGCATCTTCAGTATTCTTCATGGTATCATAAAAATGGCATAAATTCAGAGCCAGCCACACCCTTTAGCTACAATATTGCACTGCTTGCAAGGCATGTCAGGACAATGGTGGCACAAAGTTTGTGTCCACCTAAGTCATACCCAACTAAGACCCAATTTGACTTAAGGCCCATTCCATGAGATGTAACTCATACCCAACCCAGTCTGGGTGATCAGGAGCCTGAGACTAGTTAGCCCCGGGAACTGGGGTAGATCCAAATATTACTGATCTAAAAGAAGAAGAAAACAGTAGTGATGAAGTGACTCCTAATGATAGTCTGCTATACTTAGAGATCAGTGCCTGGTTCGGCCATTATAGGAGCTGCTTCCTTATCCAGCAGATGGGAACAAACACAGAGACCTACAGACAGACATTACACATAGAGTGAGAGACTTTGTAACACTCAGCCATGAGTGGTATGGGGACATAAATGGGATGAGAGATGTCCTTATCAAATTCCTCTCCCTCAGAGCTCAGGAAACCCTGTGGAAGAGGAGGCAAAAAGAGTATAAGAGGGGGAAAAGGACACCCAGAAAACAAGACCCTCTAAATCAACTGAGCAAAGTTCACATGAACTCACAGCGACTGAAGCAGCACGCACACGGTCCGCACCAGCTTCTCTGCATATGTATTAACAGTTTCCAGTTCACTGTATCTATGAATCTCCTGAGTGAATAAACAAGTGTGTCTCTGATTTGTGTGCTTTCTCTTGGGCTCATTTCCTCCTGTTGTTTTGTCTAGTCCAGTTCCTAAGTGATGGCTTGTTTTATATTATTATACTTCAGTTCGTTATATTTTTAAAAAATGGATGAATGAATGAATGAATGAATGAATGAATACCTAACCACTAGGATAAATGTTACCAATTGGGGCTGGAGAGAAGGCTCAGCAGTTAAGGGAACTGACGGCTCTTCCGAAGGTCCCGATTTCAAATCCCAGCAACCACGTGAAGGCTAACAACCATCCATAATGAGATCTGACTCCCTTTTCTGGAGTGTCTGAAGACAGATACATTGTACTCACATATAATATATAAATAAATCTTAAAAAAAAAAAGGTTAACAATTGAACAATCATTTATACCTGCTTAGAACGAGACTATCAGTTTTTCTCCAGTACAGTGCAGTGACACTGGGTATATCACTCCAGGATAACAGCCCTTGTACTCAGGAGTAGCTGAACAACACATTATAGACTCCACAGTTTTTTGTGTGTGCTTTCATTTGGTTAGAGTTTGATGTATTTTGGTCTTGGTGTTGGTTGGTTGTTTGGTTTTCTTTGGAGGCATGGCTTTATTTTGTTTTCTTGGGTTAATGGAATTTTAATGTTGTATTGGGTTTTTGTTTGTCTTTCAAGAAAAACTTAAAAGTTGGGAGGAAGGGAAGACCTGGAAGAACTTGTGGGAGGGAAAGAATATAAAATAAAAATAATGTGAGGTGCTCTTACACGCCCAGGATCATAGGATCAGAGGTGAGGACGACGCAACATCTGTCCCAACACTGGGATAACTAGGACCAGTGGGACCTAGGCACACAGGAACTCCACCAGTCCAATGGCACAGGTTCCTTCTGGTCTGTCTGGGCCAGTGCCTTGAGCAGACCTTGGGCACAAACTCCACAGTGAATCTCATAATAACCAGAGGAAGCTCTACTCCCAGGCGCTCTAACAGGCCCAGGATCACAGAATCACAGGATCCCAGAATCAAAGGATCATCCAGACAGCTTGACTCTGAGGTGTTCTGACACAACTAGGATCACAGGAAGGACAGGCTCCAGTCAGATTTAGCAAGGGCAGGTAGCACTAGAGATAAGAAGATGGTGGGAGGCAAGCATAAGAACAGAAGCAACAGAAACCAAGGTTACTTGGCATCACCAGAACCCAATGCTCCCACCATAGCAAGTTCTGGACATACCATCACACAGGAAAAGCAAGATTCAGATCTAAAATCACTTCTCATGATGATGATGCAGGACTTTAAAAAGGACATAAATAACTCCCTCAAAGAAATACAAGAGAACACAGGTAAACAGCTAGAAGCCCTTAAAGGGGAAACACAAAACTTCCTTAAAGAACTACAGGAAAAACAATCAAACAGGTTAAGGAAATTAACAAAACCATCCAGGATCTAAAAGTGGAAATAGAAATAATAAAGAATCATAAGAAAAACAACCCTGGAGTTAGAACACCTAGGAAAAAGATCAGGAGTCATACACAGAAGCATCACCAACAGAATACAAGAAATAGAAGAGAGAATCTCAGGAGTAGAAGACACCACAGAAAACATTGACACAACAGTCAAAGAAAATTCAAAAACCAAAAAGCTCCTAACCTAAACATCCAGGAAATCCAGGATGCAATGAGAAGACCAAACCTAAGGATAATAGGTATAAAAGAGAGTAAAGATTCCCAACTTAAAGGGCCAGTAAATATCTTCAATAAAATTATAGAAGAAAACTTCCCTAACCTAAAGAAAGAGATGCCCATAAACATAAAAGGAGCCTACAGAACTCCAAATAGACTGGACCAGAAAAGAAAAGAAATTCCTCCTGTCATATAATAATCAAAACACCAAATGCACCAAACAAAGAAAGAATTTTAAAAGCAGTAAAGGAAAAAGGTCAAGTAACATATAAAGGCAAATCGATCATAATTACACCAGACTTCTCACCAGAGACTATGAAAGCTAGAAGATCCTGGGCAGATGTCATACAGACCCTACAAGAACACAAATGCAAGCTCAGGCTACTATATCCAGCAAAACTCTCAATTACCATAGTTGGAAAAAGCAAGATATTTCATGATAAAACCAGTTTTACACAGTATCTTTCCACAAATCCAGCCCTACAAAGGATAATATATGGAAAACACCAACATAAAGAGCAAAACTACACCTTGGAAGAAGCAAGAAAGTAATCTTTCAACAAACACACACAAACATAATTCCACTTTAAGAAGAAAAATAACAGAAAGTAACAATTACTTCTCTTTTTTTATTAGATGTTTTCTAATTTACAATATCTCCTTCCCCAGGTTCCCCTCCAAAATAAGAAAATAAAATAAGAAAAAACCCTAAAACAATCCCCTGTTCCCTTCCCCCTCCCCCTGCCCAACTATCCCACCCCCTCCTGCATACTGGCCCTTGCATTTCCCTACACTGGGGCATAGAACCTTCACCAGGCCAAGGTCCTCTCCTCATTGATGGCCGACTTGGCCATCCTCTGCTATGTGCATACTGCTGGAGCCATGAGTCCCCCCATGTGTACTCTTTAGTTGGAGTTTTAGTCCCTGGGAGCTCTGAGGGTACTAGTTAGTTCATATTGTTGTTCCTCCTAAGGGGCTGCAAATCCTTCAGCTCCTTGTGTCCTTTCTCTAGCTCCTTCATTGGGGAGCCTGTACTCAGTCCAATGGATGGCTGTGAGCCTCTACTTCTGTATTAGTTGGGTACTGTCAGAGCCTCTCAGAAGACAGCTATCTCAGGCTCCTGTCGTCCAGCACTTGTTGGCATCCACAATAGTGTCTAGATTTGATGATTGAATATGGGAAGGATTCCCAGGTGGAGCAGTCTCTGAATTGTCCTTCCTTTAGTCTCTGCTCCATAGTTTGTCTCTGCAACTCCTTCCATGGGTAGTTTGTTCTCCCTTTTAAGAAGGAACTAAGTATCCTCACTTTGGTCTTCCTTTCCCTTGAGATTCTTATGGTTTCTGGTTTGTACTTTGTGTCTTCCGATCCTCTAGGCTAATATCCACTTATCAGAGAATGCCTACCATGTGTGTTTTTTGTGATTGGGTTAGCTCACTCAGGATGATATTCTCAAAAAATTAATATTACCAACATATCCTAATCGATGGAAATTCAAAAGTATGAGGAATTAGAAATTTGTTGGCCATCATCCGGTGGTCTCTCTAATTTGGTAATTGAAGAAAAAGGTCCAATATTGTACAATCCATATACACTTTCTCCTTGTTTGTATGTGACAGTGTCTTTCTCTATACCACATAAAATGGTCTTGAAGTCAGGCTTCTCCTATCTCAGCCTCTCTATTAGTAGAATTGTCTATTTGATGTTTTTCACTATACTATGGTTTTCAGAACAGCTTACATACTTCAAAATTATTTATACAGCCAAAAGAAGCATAGACAATTAACTTGGGAGGTTGCTTGTAAGAGAACAACAGAGAGTGAGACCGAATGCCTTGCTTGATATTTACAACTATTGTATCAAGTTTGAAGAAGAGGACTTTTATAAGTTACTCTTTCTCTAAGATGATTGCTTTTCAAAACCATCACAGCCAATGAATCAGATTCTTACCCTCCCCTAATGTCTGTGCCACCTTCCAAGCAGAACCATTGTTCATTGAAACAGTTGGTGAATGGCTTCATGGATAGACCATCTTAATACCTATATCATTTCTTAAATGAATGTAACCTGTTCTCTGTGGGCTGAGAATAAAGTCACTCACTCAAGTCAAATAGCTTTGACCATAGCAGGAAGTCTGTATCCAAAAATCATGCCTATGATTCACTTTTTGGTGCAGCAGAACTGTCAACTCTTAGCTTAGCTACGATGGAGGTAAAATCCTTTGGTGATGTGAGGGTATTTGAAATTCAGCCTTATTACAATGAACTCCAACGTCTAAAAATTGCTCATATTTTGGGCTTATACCACAGTAAGAGCCAAGATTTTAAGCTCTACTAAAAACAAAACAAAACAAGCTTTGGTATGACGTTGTTTGCTTCGTTGCTGCAGGTGCCTTCATCTGCAAGATGGTGCCATTTGTCCAGTCCACTGCTGTTGTGACAGAAATCCTCACCATGACTTGCATTGCTGTTGAGAGGCACCAAGG
>NW_022196899.1:29843650-29844359 GCF_008632895.1 Mastomys coucha | reverse complement strand
AGCTCTGAGTGCTGTGCTGAGGTTTTCATATCATTTGCATAGAGCTTGCAAGTGCCTGAGAGCAGTGAAGATTTCTTTCAGGCGCATTCCACTCTCTTCAGGCAGTTCCAGATGCTTAGCTTGCCATCATTGTCCCTGACTCAGTAAGACATGATGAATACAACATATCTGAAACAAAATGGTGAATTTGAAGCAATATCCTAACGTCCACCATGGTAATAGATTAATCATCTTTTTTTTCTTAGTAATTATCATTGAGTCTTTAAAATTCTTAAGATGCTTCATTCACAATGGTCTGAATTTATAATTACTACACAGCTGATAGGATCATCAAAGGTAGTGCATTTAACTAATATGCCATGTAAAATAACAGAAACAGTATTTTTGTTATAAAAATTTAGCTGGTACTGTATTGTAAGGAACACTGAAGATGGAGCACCTATAGGTGAAGCATGTCTCCACTGTACCTCATTCTGATGGTTATTGCATTTTTACAGATGTGGTCTGGTTGGTGGCCATCATCGTTGGATCACCCATGTGGCATGTGCAATGCTTTGAGGAACACAGGGTTGAGTGGCTTTTTATACTACTGAGATACTTCTCTGCATCCCTCATCTGTAATGATTACCCATCTCAAGAGCACTTCAGAAGTCTGTATGACCTCAGTTCCCTCACTGGAAATCTTTCAAATGAGATAAAATAGCTTTCC
>NW_022196899.1:29840374-29841832 GCF_008632895.1 Mastomys coucha | reverse complement strand
ATATCCTGACATCTGTCCATGTCACTGCATAGACATAGCTTTTCATTCACAGGCCAATAATTTATTAGAAGACTGTGTGATCAACAGTATGGTGCCTCATTACCTCCAATGTCTGTTTAAGAGTAACATTACCATGGCATTCCTGACCTTTGCCTTTTTCCCTTGGCCTGTTTTCTTCATTATGAAAAGTACCTGGAAGATGAATTTCTTGATCAGGCAGGGCACCTTAAGTGGATTCTGGGTATATGTCTGTGACAGACCTCTACTGACCTGCCTGGGTGTCTATTGCAGAAAGGATTTGTGTATGGCCTAAGCAGAATCAGACATCAGGCCCTGGCCCTGCACTCAGCAGCTCCCAACCTTGTCTGTGAGGTTTGTTTTATTTTGTTTTACCTTGTAGGTCATAACATGAGGTATATTTGGAAAACCTGACTAGAGGGATTAAGGGGAAAGATCTTGGTGAAGATAGGAGAAAGGTATTTGGAGAAGGAGCAAGAAGAACTAGTTCCTTGTAATCTACTATCTAATTGTACCATTAACCTGGAGCCCATTCCAGCCCTGGAAATCCTCAGGCCCAGAAGAAGACAAGGAGGCCTTGACTTCCTGGGAGTCACTAAGTCAGAGAATGTGCTGCAAGCAGCGTGAGTCAAGTGGGGGACAAGTGCCTCCCACAGCAACCTCCAGCCCAGTACTTCCAAACACTGAGGGCTACAATAGAGACTACTATACTTCATAGTAATGAAGTAGAAGTGAAAAGAATTTTATAGTTGAGGATAGCTACAGGAAGAACCGTATTAATGGGTCGCGGCATTCAGAAGGTTGAGAACCACTCCTTTAGGCTATTATAAATGGTACTTACTACCCACCCAGCTCTCCCAGGGAGTAGTCCATCCTTGGCTTCCAATCTTTCCAGTGTCTGGCAAGAGTTTGATAGCTAGCAGAAGGATAGCTATGGAAGAGTAGGTCAGGGTCTGAGGCCTGGGCTGAGTGGGGAGAGTGGGGAACTCCAAAACATTTTGCTTCGTTTCTTAATGAGGAATGGGCTCAGTCCTGAAATTACTGAACCCTGTCTCAGTCAGGCATAGCATGTACCCTTAAATGAATATGGGATACTGAGTGGACCCTTGCGTGGGAGTAGTAGATCTCTTGAGAAAGGCAGCTATGCAGTAATCAGGACTCTGCATTGAAGCAGGAGATTCTCCTTTTCCTTTGTTCTGTCCTTTCTTGGTATCATCTGGGCCAGAGAAGAGTGTGTGTGTGTATGTGTGTGTGTGTGTGTGTGTGTGTGTGTCTGTGTGAGTGCGTGCACGAGTATATATGTGCCCTTCAGGCTCTAAAAGGGCTCTCGTGGGTTCTGTGAATAGAGGTGAGACACCATGTATTTCATAACTTTCCCTGTAGCTGTGATCAAACACCTAAGAGGGCTTTATTTAGCTCCCAATTGCAAAGAATTCAGAC
>NW_022196899.1:29835774-29836561 GCF_008632895.1 Mastomys coucha | reverse complement strand
TAACCTAGAAAAGAGTGCATGCAAACTATCAGTTCTCAAAACAAATGTCCTTAGTTCCCAGTAAATACCACAGATCTTAAATCATCCTTTGCTTCCTTAAAATATGCTGTAGGCAAC
The DNA here is from genome assembly GCF_008632895.1 of Mastomys coucha. Lineage (NCBI taxonomy): Eukaryota > Metazoa > Chordata > Mammalia > Rodentia > Muridae > Mastomys > Mastomys coucha. Next base: position 29,836,444 of record NW_022196899.1, on the reverse strand, counting down.
TGTTCATAAGTTGCAATTTGGAACACAAGATGTATATAGTCACTTATAGAACGACGATTTAGGAAAGCATTATGTGCTTATAGAGTATTGTGAACCTGTGAGCTGGAGACTTCACATTATTTGCATTAATTGATGTAAGATCTAGAATTTGGATGTTGTTTCATCATTCAAATGTACAGATGTCAGAACTGACTGTTTTCTTTTCTTTCCATATCATTCATTTATTTTTAATACAGAGAATTAAGAACTAAACACCAGAGTATTTATGGAAACATAGGCTTAACGAGAAATCAAGGTGCCATCCTCTCAAATAATCTTTTCTTCTTTTAGGCCTGGGGAAATATTGTGTATGTTTTATGTGTATAGTCTGGACAACGTTTGGGAAATACATTTGAGAATACAACTATTAACACAGAACCAGTTGACAAAATGACAAAAAAGAAAAATATTACGTAATTAAACCAGGATGTGGTTCTAGAAATCCAGTTAGGTACTGCCACAGAACGTACCTTTTACATAATCAAACATATTACATGTTTTCAAAATAAATCGATCTATGTTTGCTAACTGGCTGTAATAGAACACTAAACTCACATATATTAGGGAAATGTTGTATCCTCGAAGCAGCTGCCTAATGAGGTGCACTGGTGTTCAGCAAGGTGGGAACTGC
>NW_022196899.1:29833441-29833953 GCF_008632895.1 Mastomys coucha | reverse complement strand
AGTAACTGAAGAATGAACTAGACCCTTTTGTGGCTTTTCCAAATTATCTTTGAAATAAGGGCTATGTTCCAAAAACTGACTCTGGTGTTTAATGACAGAAGCACATGTCTTTTCACACATAACTGGCATAACCTGAGGGTTTTCATGAGCCATTTCTTGTTCCTGATCTCTTCTGGGAGCAAAGCTTTGGTGGTTGTCAGCTGTCAGAAATGGATCATGCCCATTATAACAGGTTCTCATGATGTCACCCTCCTCTATACTGTCCCTTTCTTCTGGGAAGTACAAAGTGTCAAAGCTACACTCTCCATGAGGTCCACGGATGAGTTCCTGGAATGAATAGTTTATGTTCTGCTCTGGTGAAAAGTCTTGGTTATGATGAGGAAACATTGCTGAAAGAAATCAAGACAGACAGTTATTTCACTCACCAGACTCTCAAGAATACTCTTAGAAATCTAACATCCAAAACTGTGCTGAGATTAGCACATCAGCAAAGACCACAGTGGAAAATCTGT
>NW_022196899.1:29828961-29831561 GCF_008632895.1 Mastomys coucha | reverse complement strand
CCTATTTCAATACTACCTTCCTTGTTTTCTTCCCTGAAAACACAGGCTCCCAAGATATATTAAAAAAAGCAAGATGTCTTAGTTAGGGTTTTTACTGCTATGAACAGACACCATGACCAAGGCAACTCTTATGAGGACAACATTTAATTGGGGCTGGCTTACAGGGTCAGAGGTTCAGTCCATTATCACCAAGGCAGGAGCATGGCAGCATCCAGGCAGGCATGGTTCAGGAGGAGCCCAGAGTTCTACATCTTCATCTGAAGGCTGCTAGCAGAATACTGGCTTCCAGGCAGCTAGGATGAGGGTCTTATAGCACACACCCACAGTGACACACCTACTCCAACTAGGCCATGCCTTCTAATAGTGCCATTCTCTGGGCCAAGTATATACAAACCATCACATTCACTCCCCTATAGGCTTGTTCAAACATATGAGTCTATGGAGGCCTAAACAACATAATGCAAAATACATTTAGTCCAACTTCAAAAGTCTATAACAGTCTCAACAATGTTAAGTCTCTTCTGAGACTCATTCAATCACTTAACTGTAATCCCCAAAGCAATACAGGAAACCAGCTGGGCAAACTCCAAACTGCATCTCCATGTCTGATGTCAAAGCAGTCTTCAGATTTCCAATTCCTTTTTCATCTTTGTTGACTGCAACAAACTTTTCTCCTGGGCTGGTTCCACTCCCTGTTAGCAGCTTTCCTCAGCAGACAGTCCATGGTTCTGGCATCTCCAACATCTTGCAGTCTCCAAGGCAACTTCAGCTTCACAGCTTCTTGTTTCAGTGTCTGGGATCCACACATGATCTTCTGGGCTCACCCGAAAGGGCTGGCGTCACTTCTCCAGCTCTGCCCTTTGCAGCACTCGAAGGTCAGGTTGATCCACTCCACTGCTGCTGCTCTTCTTGGTGATCATCACATGGTACTGGCATCTCTTATACACTGGGGTCTTCTGTTGCAACTACACTTCACCAATAGCCTCTCATAGGCTCTCTTCATGGTGCCAAGCCTCAACTCCTTTGCACTGCCCCTTCAGTCCTGGGCATTCACTGCAACTGAGGATGCACCTTCTGCAATGGCCTTCTATGGTCTGTCACTGTGCCGAGCCTCAGCTGCTCTTCATGGCCCCTTCATGCCTTTAAAACCAGTACCACCTGGGTGATTCTTACACATTACCAAGTACAGCTGCAGCACAAGGTACAACCTTAGCTATCTCTGGAACACAGCTTCTTTATGCTTTCAGAAAAAAACTTCCCAGAAGATTTCACCTCAGTGATGCTGGTCTCCTCTTAATTTCTTAGCTCCAACTAGCCAGCATCAATTGTCCCAGTAGTCCCTTCTATTCTGGACTCTAAAGCCAGAGCCACATGGCCAAAGCTGCTGAGTTTTGCTGCTTGCTGAGGCTGGAACATGGCCCCCTTGTTCTATTACATTATCACCAGCTTTTTGTTTTCCAACTTTTTCATTGCCTAAGTTTGCCTGTCCTGGAACTTGCTAGGTAGACTGACTTTGAACTCTGCATGTCTGTCTCCTAAGCACTGGGATTAAAGGTGTGGTCCACCAAGCCTAGATTTAAGTTTTCCTTCACCTAGGCTGTTCTAGGCTGCCCTTGAACTCAGAGAATGGCTTGTCTTGGCCGACTGAGATTAAAGGATTGTACTACCATGCCTAGACCAAAACTTAGCTGAGTGAGATATTGTCCTAAGGTCAATTCCCTTAATTCAATTTAATATCCTTGAACACAGGATTCAGCTCCATTTCATTTCCCAGTGCTCCAACCATATATTTTATATTTTTCCTTTCTCAGCTTGCTAGCTTGTTTAAAATGTTCTTCATGAGATTTAACCAGAGAACAAAGCCTCTGATGGGTGTTTCTGAGACTTCCTTAGTCAGTACAATTAATAAGAGTCTCCTCACCTTAGCCTCAAGCAGACTCTTCAGACAAAGGCAAAAAGTAGGCACATTCTTCACCAAAATACCACAAAACCAGTCTGTAGGCCACATACTGAAATTCTCCAATGAAACCTCTTGGGCCAGGGCTGGACACTTCAATTCACTCTCAGTAACAAAGTCTTCCTTATTCCTACTAGGCTAGCCCATGAAGCCCCATTTAAAGCATTCCACTGCTTTCAAAATTCAAAGTCCCAAAACCCACATTCTTCTAAACAAAAGCATGGTCAGGCCTATCACAGCAATGCCCAAGTCCCAGTACCAACTTCTGTCTTAGTCATGGTTTTACTGTTGTGAACAGACACCATGACCAATGCAAGTCTTATAAAGGATATTTAATTGGGGCTGGTTTACAGGGTCAAAGGTTCAGTCCACTATAATTAAGGCAAGAACAGGGCAGCATCCATTTAGGCATGGTGCAGGCAGAGGCAGAGTTCTACATCTTCATCTGAAGGCTGCTAGCAGAATACTGGCTTCTAGGCAGCTAGGATGAGGGTCTTATAGCACACACCCACAGTGACTCACCACTCCAACAGGGCCACACCTTCTAATACTGCCACTCCTGGGCCAAGCAGATACAAACTATCACACAAGAAAAACAAATTTTAGTACCAAGTTAGAAATTCTGTTGAGAGGTTGTCCTTAC
>NW_022196899.1:29823142-29824864 GCF_008632895.1 Mastomys coucha | reverse complement strand
TTGGAATATCCTATTTCTAAACATAAAATTAATGCACATACTTTACAAAGTTGTAAAGATAGGGTAAATGTGTACATACCGTCAGGTCCAAAGCCCCTCCTCCCTTACCCCAAGTCAACAGAAGGTTTGTTACTGAGTAAACAAGCCTAAAAGTTTCTCTTCAGTGAGAAGCAGATCTCTTAAGGTAGGTTTTGTTCACAGAAGCCTACCACAAAGGGCCACAAAGTGTTAGGAAACCTGCACCCTGCTGGGGAGAAAGGATGCCCCATCCACCATCCTGGGCATCTCAACTGCAAGTCTCTTGATCTGCTTGGGAACGCCCCAAGTTGTACATGTCCCCATGGCACTTACTAAGTCTCTCCCATCCCCTTACTTTCCCCTGGCTGTCTCCTTTGCTGTCTCTCAGCTCTCTCTTTGGAACTTGCTCTCTAACTATGCTAACCACTTAGCTCTCCTCCTTTGCTGGCCATCTTTAAAAGATTCAAATGTCTTTGGAGGTATGGAGCTACTCTATTAAAAAGCTGGCTCTGTAGTTAATGGCCTGCTCTCTCCAGACCCAAGCATAGTTGTTTAAATGTTTTCTCCAAATTCTCCACGTCCTGGGTCTGGACAGCCACGTGACTGGGGTTGGGGGGAGGGAAGGAAGGCAAAACAGAAGAGCCCCCTGAAAAGACAGCATGTGCCTCAAGACAGCTAAAGAGTGAACGACTCCCAGTAGGGACTGCTGCTGCTTATCGAATACCCTGTTTTTTGGTCTTACTTAACTCTCTAAATACTCTCCTCTCTTATAGCTCAAAAACTTATGCTGAACCACAAACTTCACCTCATATCTGTAAGACCACTGTACAAACTTTATCTCAGGATTTGTAAGTGCTTTGGGTGTGGTTTAAGAAGAACCTGTGAAATCTGTAACAAAAAGCTTGAAACTTGTAACCAAAAAAGGTTGATAGTGAAGTAATAAAGCTAAAACCTAACTGCCTGGGAATGTAAGAATAAAGCTCTGGGAAACAAAGTCATAGAGATTTGAAAACATCTGCTTGTTTAAGTTCTGGGAACTTAAACAAAGTTCTGGTGGTCGTGATTTTAAGTCAGAATAACCAGGCTAAGACCAGCCAAAATAAAAAGAGAAGATAAGGTCTACAAAAATAAGATTAGCAATGCGGGGAATAACTCTCCCCTCCCCTCCCTGTGCTGATATCTGGGAAAAAAACACAAACTATCATACTGTCCTGACCTAACCACCAACATCCAGTAAGATAAACAACAGATGGCCAATGAGTCAAAAATATACTGCTGATTTGCTGACCAATTGTGCTATAACTGTTCAGCCCCCATTGTAAGGAGAGTATAAAAAGTGAATGCTTCTTGAACTCGGGGTATCAATACATGGGTAATCTTAACTTGCTACAGCATGCTTATATTGCAACTTGGATTCAACTCTTGTTTAGGAAAACAGACTGTTTTCAAAAAGAAAAAAATGTGTGCCTTATGGCTCACTTTAGAGTAAACAACAACCACATTACTGGCAGTCATCTTTACTAAGGTTAAAGAGAGGGCATATCATGACTTTGTCACCATCTTGGTTCACGTGACCACAGAGATAAACTGATCTAGTACCTGGTACCATAAAACTTCGTAGTCCTAGGGAGCCCTCTGCTCTCTGGAACCACCTCAGTGGGTTAGAGGTACTGGTTGCCACAACTGTCAACCTAAGTTTGGTCC
>NW_022196899.1:29821200-29823131 GCF_008632895.1 Mastomys coucha | reverse complement strand
AAAAACGGAAATCTTCTTGCTTTCCCTTTTGGTGTTGCTGAAGATGACCCCAGAGACAGGCTTCCACCAAGCTACCCACAGGCTACCAAAGCTCAAGATCACCAGCACTGATATCTATTCTGTTTCAGTCCTATCAACAGAAAAACGTCAAAATAACTGAGTCAGCTAACAAAGGCTTCCTCCACACTTAAAAAATAACACAGTTACATACTAACAAATGATACATCACACACACACACACACACACACACACACACACACACACACACACACAAGCAACTTGCCAAAGTGATCAAGGAGCTACTGTCAAGAACTTTTACATGGAACGATGTCCGAAGTTAAGACAGTGCTTCCTGGGCTTATTAAAAGTGCACAGTTGTTGGGTGGTGGTGGCTCGGGCTTTTAATTCTAGCACTCCAGAGACAGAGACAGGTAGATCTTTGTAAGTTCAAAGCCAGCTGGGACTACAGAGCTAGTTCCTGGACAGCCAGGGCTACACAGGGAAACCCTGTCTTGAAAAACAAAACAAAACAAAACAAAAAAGTGCACACTGGCAATCCTAGAACTGAGGGTGCAAAATTCCGAGTTGCTTATTAAAGAGATGTCATGTCAAAATGTAGACAGAAAACTGACACATAGCTTGGCTACACAAAAGTAAGCAAAGTTGTAAATGAAGAAGGCTTGGCTCCATGTCCTCCTTCTATCCATAAACAGCTAAGTGAATTTGCCACAGAGGGTGAATCGTATGAATCACAGTATATTTCCTTGGGAAATGAGCCTGTCAATTGAAAGCTTCTTTAATGTTAGCCAAAAAGAATGTGTCAATCTATGGGGGCCTCAGTCCTTTCTGTCTCATTGTCCACAAGTGGAACGGCTACCATTAATTAAGAAGCAAGTCATGTATTGGGTACTTACAGCTTTTTAGGAAGTACACTGGGTCTATGGTGGAGGTACTAACAATCACTTTTTATAAAGGGTGAATCTGAGGCTCGGAGTCTCTAATTCAATTAGTAAGGATCAGGGTGCATCCTGAAGTCTGGAATTCAGGTGATACGTGCCTTGTCTGATCATGATGGACAATATACATGTATATATATGTGTATATATATATATACACATATATATACATATATGTATATGTGTACATGTATATATACATATATATATACACACACATATATATGATAACACTGCAGTGAATACTCCAATAAAAAAAATCTAACTTTTGCATAGTTCAAACATATTGTAAAACAGGATGGCTCAACTGATAAAAGCACTCGCTACACAAGCCTGATTGCCTGAATTTGGTCCCTGAAGCTCACAGATAAAAGCCAGATGTCATGACATACGTCTGATCCCAGAATCATCAGGAAGCTCAAGGCCAGCTACCAGGAGATATGAAATGTGGCAGAAACAACAGAAGAGGTCCTGACTCAGCAAGGTGGAAGGAGAAAAACTACACCCAAATGCTGTCCTCTGCTCACATGTGTACCATGTCACATACACACATACACACAGAGCGATAATAATGATGATAAAAAATAGTATAAAAGTGGGGGAGTAACTGGAACCAGCAGGACCAGGCACACAGGAACACCGCCAGCTCAGTGACTCAGGTTCCTTCCGGTCTGTCTGGGCTGAGGTCCAGAGTAGACCTTGGGTGCATGCTTGCAGCCAGTCCCACAACACCCAGAGGAAGTTCCACTCCCAGGGGCTCTGATACACCCAGGATCAGAGGTGAGCAGGAACCAATATCTGTCCCAACACTGGGAGTAACTGGGACCAGCAGGACTAGGCACACAGGAACTCTGCCAGCCCAGTGACTCCGGTTCCTTCCTGTCTGTCTGGGTTAGTGTTCTGAGGAGACCTTGGGCACAAGCTCTGCAGCCAATCCCACAACACACAGAGAAAGCCACACTCCCAGGTGATCT
>NW_022196899.1:29819897-29820215 GCF_008632895.1 Mastomys coucha | reverse complement strand
TATACAAGAAGCCTACAGAACACCAAATAGACTGGACCAGAAAAGAAATTCCTCCCATCACATAATAACCAAAACACCAAATGCACTAACAAAGAAAGAATTTTAAAAGCAGTAAGGGGAAAAAGGCAAGTAACATATAAAGGCAGGCCTATCAGAATTATGGCAGATTTCTCACCAGAGACTATGAAAGCTAGAAGATCCTAGGCAGAGGTCATACAGACCTTACAAGAACACAAATGCCAGCCCAGAGTACTATACCCAGCAAAACTCTCAATTACTATAGATGGAGAAAACAAGATATTCCATGACAAAACCAAA
>NW_022196899.1:29816466-29818878 GCF_008632895.1 Mastomys coucha | reverse complement strand
TCACTATTGCTGTAGACGAGCATCTACATAGGACTGTTAAATTGATTGTTGTTTTATATCAAACAACTCTTATAATACTTATTTTTATTGTGATAATATTTTGTAAATTTTAAGGAATATGACAAAAAAGATATTGTAGGTATTGAAGGGGAGTCTCTGGGAGGAGCGGTGGTGCAAAAGAGAAACAAGAATGTGATTCAATTCTATTTAATTAAAATACGTTTTTAAGTGTTAACAAATTCAGATAAATTGAAATCATGTAACTTTTCTCATCATAATGCAATGAAAGTTTAAAAAAATAGTATAAAAGGAATAATTTTAAAAATATACTGATGATGCCCATCTCGTTAAAAATTTCTTCTGATATATTTTATAAACTATCTCACTGAAGGAATAGAAAATAATTCTGACTAAAATTTTAAAACCGTAAGGATTACTTGTAATATTTTACTCAAAGATTATACTTTATTAAAATGTCACATCCATATAAGATGTGGCATAGCTGATTCACTACAGCATAGTAAGTATTCAGTGAAATATATAAAGGCTAATTTTTGTACAGTAGCAGAAGAGGGTAGTTTACCTCGGCCAGTCTACAGTCTCAGTGTGGTCCAGAGACCTGAGGTCCAGAAGGGGGTGGTCAAATGTAGGAAAGTCATAGTCCTAGTGTTTACCTTGGGCAGTCTACAATGTCAGTGTGGTCCAGAGAAGTGAAGATTGAAAACCCATCAAATGAGCAGCTGTAGCAGTTGACAAGAAAAGCCTTAAAGATGACAGATACACAAGGAGCCAAACGCATGAAGGTTGAAACAACTGTTAGCTAGTGGACTCACTGAAGGGTGATGGGGTTTCAGCCTTGGGACCTCTCTGGGGTTCTAGGTCGGACTTTACTTGGTCCTAAAAGCAAACAATGTATGAGGTGGCTGATGGGCAGTGGGCAGACAAGAGGACTGGCTGGGGCAGGGGGGCGGTGTTCCTAACTGGGGTTCTGGGTTGGATTCACTCAATTCCAGAGCTGAGTAATGGGTGTGGTGGATGATGCATGGCAGGAGGACTGGCTTTGGAGGTTCCAACCTGCAATTCTGGTTCAAAATTTATAGTTCTACATTGGCATAGTGGATTGAGTAGCCGATTGGCAGGCAAATGGCTCTGGGGGCACACCTTTAATCCCAGCACTTGGGAGGCAGAGGCAGGCAGATTTCTGAGTTCGAGGCCAGCCTGGTCTCCAGAGTGAGTTCCAGGACAGCCAAGGCTACACAGAGAAACCCTGTCTCCAAAAAAAAAAAATCTATTTTTAATTTTAAAAACTACAAGAAAAGACATCCTTGTATAGAACTAAAAATAATTAGAATGGCCAATGGCTTAATGTACATATCAAGTTGGATAGACAATCTAAGAAAAATAAAAAATAAAAGAAAAAACCTGTGTATTGAGCTGGTGAGAGGGCTCAGCGGGTACAGAACGTGCTGCATGAGTGTGAGGTTTTGGTTTGAATCCCCAGAACCCATAAGTCAGGATTCAGTGACAATAGCCTGATGCTCTTATGGGAAGATGGGAGGTAGGGAGAAAAGAGTCCCAGGAGCCCATGTGTCAGGCAGAATAACATAAACAGTGTTGAGCAATGAAGAGACCCTACCTCAAGATGTACGTCAAGGACCAGCACCCAAGGCTGTCCTCTGACTTCCACATGGACTCCATGACCCGTGTGCATCTGCATCCACACACATGGAAACATGTGTATTCATGAGTGTACACATACAGATGCTTGCACAGAGAGGAGGGGAGAGATTAATAAACTAAATGTTGATGAGAACTACTCCTTTGTTATGACTTCGCACAAAGCCAAATGAAAAGAAAGACCAAAGGTTATTTTGTAGATCATATCCCAGTTGACCATTTCATTCCAACTTTGTTCTTCTGCAAATAATAGTCTCATAGCCTTTTCTATTCATGGTTTTTGAGTCATGGTTTTGCTATGTAGCCCACACTGGACTTAGATTCTCTCAACACTCCTGCCCCAGTCTCCTATGCACTAAAACTAGGAGTGTGTGCCACTTTACACATAAACTGTCTTACACTACCTGGCCCCAATTTGTGCCTCCCATTGTCTTATGTGCAATGCCATAACTCTTAGGAACATAAAACTCTAGTGGAAGAGACTAGACTTTGTTCCTTAGTTTGCATCTACAGCAGGGTTATAATCATGAAGCTTCTGAGAAGCAGCTCATGGTTAATGATCTGTAACACTTACAAAGATTCAGGTACGACATTTACGAGGCAGCTTTGGTATGACGTGGTTTGCTTCGTTGCTGCAGGTGCCTTCATCTGCAAGATGGTGCCATTCGTCCAGTCCACTGCTGTTGTGACAGAAATCCTCACCATGACTTGCATTGCTGTTGAGAGGCACCAAGG
>NW_022196899.1:29814860-29815568 GCF_008632895.1 Mastomys coucha | reverse complement strand
AGCTCTGAGTGCTGTGCTGAGGTTTTCATATCATTTGCATAGAGCTTGCAAGTGCCTGAGAGCAGTGATGGGTTCTTCAGGCGCATTCCACTCTCTTCAGGCAGTTCCAGATGCTTAGCTTGCCATCACTGTCCCTGACTCAGTAAGACATGATGAATACAATATATCTGAAACAAAATGGTGAATTTGAAGCAATATCCTAACGTCCACCATGGTAATAGATTAATCATCTTTTTTTTCTTAGTAATTATCATTGAGTCTTTAAAATTCTTAAGATGCTTCATTCACAATGGTCTGAATTTATAATTACTACACAGCTGATAGGATCATCAAAGGTAGTGCATTTAACTAATATGCCGTGTGAAATAACAGAAACAGTATTTTTGTTATAAAAATTTAGCTGGTACTGTATTATAAGGAACACTGAAGATGGAGCACCTATAGGTGAAGCATGTTTCCACTGTACCTCATTCTGACGGTTATTGCATTTTTACAGGAGTGGTCTGGTTGGCGGCCATCATCGTTGGATCACCCATGTGGCATGTGCAACGCCTTGAGGTACATGGGGTTGAGTGGCTTTTTATACTACTGAGATACTTCTCCGCATCCCTCATCTGTAATGATTACCCATCTCAAGAGTACTTCAGAAGTCTGTATGACCTCAGTTCCCTCACTGGAAATCTTTCAAATGAGATAAAATAGCTTTCC
>NW_022196899.1:29803577-29813744 GCF_008632895.1 Mastomys coucha | reverse complement strand
CTGTTGAGGGCTGAGTGCTCTGAGGTCTTTCCCTCTCTGCATATTATCTGGCTGTGGGTCTCTGCATTTGTCCCCATCTGTTGCAGGAGGATGTTTCTATGATGATAGTTTAGCAATGCTATGAGTTCAGTAGAATGTCATTAAGAGTTATTTTATTGCTATGTTCCTTTTGTAGAACAGTAACATTTGGTTTTTTCCCTTGGTTCCCAGGCTACCTTGTCTCAGGTTCGGTTCTTGGTCACCTAAATAGTGTTGAATATGGCTTCCACCTCATGGAGCTGCCTACATAAACGCAGAAATTAGCTGGTTACTCTCACAGGCTTCGTGCCATCATTGCCCTAGTGTATCTTGTAGGCAGGACATCACTGTAGATCAAAAAGCTTGTAGCTGGGTTGGAGTTTCTGTTTCTCCTTTGGTAGCACACAGAGTAGCTTTAGACAGTAGGGGTGAAGGCTTAGACAGTCACAGCTTCACGTCTCAGTGTTCAGTGGGTTGAGTGGGGGTTGTTTTCAGCAATACAGTCTTGCCATCAATGTGTGGAGAGAAACACAAAGCCTTGGTAACATCCTGGGTTATCTGGGGGTTCCCCTGGACTCCTTTGGCTAACAATACGATACAACCCGTTCCAAGTACTGGAAGCTTCCTGTGGTGATGAGGGATGTACAGTTGCTGCTGGCTCCTCTGACATTTGGTGATTTCAGTTAGGTCACCTTCATGTATGTACGTAACTTAAGAAAGCTGCTACTGTACTGTTTTCACACACACCCTTGAGTAGCCATAAAGTTTAGCTATCTCTGCCCATATTCCTCCCACCCTCTGCACTACTCATTTGATCCTCCTGCCCCTCTTTAGCTATTCTACTTCCCCTTCCTTCTCTATATCTTCTTTCAATGTTAATTTATGCAACACATTGTAATAGATTAGTGGATTCTCTTTCATAAGGCCTTTCTTGCCAGCCTTGTCTTCATTGGTAAATGGGAATTTGAGCAGGAAATGCATTCAGAGAGCATCTTATTCAATCTCTCTCTTTTCTCCACCTTGGTCTGATAGGTTCAGCCCTGGGTGAGGAGTCACAGTAAAGGAAGGTGGGTGTTGGTTTGACCCAACCTGTCTGTTGCTGTGAACTTTAACATCTTCTGTAGTCTAACACAGATAATAATCTTCAAAAGCAAGAGGGCATTGCTCACATAGCCCCTAACCAAATTTATAAAATCATATATTCTTTTCTACCTTTTTTAATCCTCTAAAAATTAATTAATTTTATTTCATTTTCATAGTCATAGGTAATAAAATTAATAGGACATAAAATGACTTATCAAAATATTTCTAACTAAAAACAAAGTATACCAGAAGCCTTATTATACTAATTCCTCTGGATTTCTTTGTTAGAAAAATTACTTTTTAATTAATCATTTTATTTATTTACATCCCAAGTGTTGCCTCCTCTCCTGGTCCCCCCTCCCACAGTTCTTCACCCCATGCCCCATCCCTTTCACCTCTGAGAGAGGCTCCCCTCAACCTCCTTCCCTGGGGCATCAAGTTGCTACAGAATTAGGTTCATCCTCTCCCACTGAGGCCAGATAAGGCCGTCCTCTGCTACATACGTGCTAGGGGTCATGGGCCAGTCCATGTATGGTTTTGGTTGGTGACTCAGTCTCTGCAAGCTCCCAGAGGTAGAGTGAGTTGACACTGTTGGTCTTCCTTGGGGTTGTTGTTGTCCCCTTCAGTTCTTTTCTTTTTCTTTCTTTTTTTTTTTTACTCTTTTAAACAGAAAAGCAAATATGGAATTTTACTAGGCTTGTCATACCCAGAAGCAAGGAATATCAAGTGAGCCATAAGGTAAAAGTAGATGTTACCAGCAGTATGGTTTTTATTCTAGGATTTGAGTATTGAGTGAGCTGAACTGTGTGCAAGCAGAGAGCAACTTTATGTGTTACAAACTTATGAAGTGCTATCTGAGAATGCCCCAACCCCCACATCAGCTCTGCCAGTATTCACTTCACTAAATTTCTCTGCTCACTTTCCACACAGAAACAGTCTTACACCTGTTACAAAATGTCCAGTCCACAGCCTTAGTCTCTTAAGTTCACATAATCAGTTTAAAACTTGGCACTTCTCTCCACTTGAATTACCACTGGCTCTAACAATGTAAAGGGTTGTGGCTGCCTTCTGGGTATCTCTGACCACCTTTTTCTCCTACAAGAGGTCTGGACACAGTGCCTCTGGGTGTCACTCTGACACCTGATGGTTGCTTCTCTTCTGGGTTTTCCCAAGACAACTAATGCCTCTGGCTGCTTGTCCATTCTTCAGCCCTCTCTACACCACAAACATGGCTAGCTCCTTTCTGCTGAGGCCACTCTTTCCACCAGCAGAATGAAAAGCAATGGGCTCTCTCATGAATAACACATTCCAATCATGAAGTCTATTTCTTAACCACAGAAAACAAGTAGATATGGCAATTAAAAGAAACATTACTCCAGGGTATAATTTAAATATACCATAAATTCATCACTCATTGGTAGAAAATGTCTACTGTATATTCTAGTTAACAAAACCATGCTCACTTTTAGGTCAGCCAATCACATTTGCTTCTTGTCCTGTATTAGCTTGCATCTCATGGCCACCTCATTCCTAAGCACTATTAGTGTATGTGTGAGTATATAGGGACCTGAGTTTCTCAATTGGGTGATAGGACTTGAGGCTTGGCCACTGGCATTTCTCTGTGTAGCCCTGGCTGTCCTGGAACTCACTCTGTAGACCAGGCTGGTCTTGAACTCAGAAATCCTCCTGCCTTTGCCTCCCAAGTGCTGGGATTAAAGGCATGCGCCACCACCGCCTGGCTCACTGGCATTTCTCACTGTGCTCACCTTAGCTCCTCAGTTCTCTCAGGTATGGCTTAATTCTCAGTTCTTGGGGGGAGGGATGGAGCAGAAAAGTGATCAAATGAACACTGTCACACTTATGTCCCCTCCCAGAACTCGTCATAATAGTATTTCCCCTACACTCGGCCTTTACACTAAGCACAATTACATTTAACACTGGGAAAAGCAGGAAGCTTCCCAATGGGTTGTTGACAACTGAATTAAGGGGACTTCATTAGTATCAGTGACAAACTGTCTCTTTCCTTGGTGCCCATGGTAACATTTGTATGGAGAAGAAATGTGACTCATACCTAAGCAGAAGCACAGTGGCAATATAGAAGAAGCACCATAGACCCAGAATAACTTCTCAAACCCTCGGCTCCATCTTAACAGTAAAATTATAGAGAAATGCTTGCTTAGAAATGCAGAATACATTGCTAGGGATGTACCATATGTGTTCTCTCTAGGGAGAGAACCTAGAATTAGAGTACACCTAGAGATTTGCTCATCCCCAGAGCTATGTGAACCCACTGGAGACTAGCATGGGGCTTTGTTATTTTGGAACCCCCTGTGGTCATTGTAGGGCATGCTTATATGAAGCCCAAATAGACTGTGTTTTTACCGTGGGTCTTCATGGGAAGTGCAGATCTTGAAATAGCTTTCCAATGGTTTATGTCATTCTCAGTTATTTTTGTCAGTAACACCTAGACCAGAACTTGGAATTTTTTGCCTTTTCAATTGCTACTGAAGGTTGTGATGGAATTTGCACATAAGCACATAAACATAAGTGAAGCTATGTTCAGACCCTGAGTAATGACCTGAAAAGATCCAGTCTGCATGGAGGACAGCATTCTTGGTAAATTCTCACTTCTCCTTCCCTGTTGAAGAGAGATGGGGCCTTTGGATATGCTTTAAGGGTTCAGTGCAACCTAGAAATGAGTCACACCACTTATTGTTGTTAATAATGTTTGAGCTTAAAACTGAGTCTGCCAGGAATAGTTCTAATAAATGAGCTAACAAAGGTCATTTGGATTATTTTAGGTTGGCCATAATTTGGATCTCATTTCTCATTTGCCTTAGAATTTGAAGGCTACCAGTTGCCTTTTTAATGCCACTATTAGCGTCTTATACTTAAAGGAAGTCTGGTGACTCTCCAAGTCTGTTTTATTCAACAAGTGACAAAGCAAAATATATTAGTTTAATTATTATTAAAGCAGAGAGCATACGGTATTATCAACAGTCAACATGGTGGGTGAGCTCTTTCAGCTCATTGCCAAGTTGTAAGAATCAAAACTAAGGGTTGAGAACCGCCAGAAATGAAAGAAAGGTGCACAGACCTCAATCCCATTTCAAATCTAAAAGCTCAAAGTTCTCAAAAGACCTAAGCAAGTGAGTGGAAAATTGCATTTCACTGCAACATAACAACAAAACAGTGAGTCACATTTGAAATAGTCGGTGACAGATGTGGAAAGTCTTTCAAAGGGTGTTCTGCAATGACACTTGCTGCTTCTGGTGTTGACTACTGGCTCTTGTAACCCACTTATTCTTGCCATAAAGATTAAGTATGACTTCCTATATGAAAAAGAACATGTCTGCTGCTTGGAAGAATGGGCCAGCCCCATGCACCAGAGAATCTACACCACCTTCATCCTCGTCATCCTCTTCCTCCTGCCTCTTTTGGTGATGCTTGTCCTCTACAGCAAGATTGGCTATGAACTGTGGATCAAGAAGAGAGTTGGAGACAGTTCAGCGCTTCAAACTATCCACGGGAAAGAAATGTCCAAAATAGCCAGGTCTGTCAACTCTGTGTAAAATGGTTTAGTTCACCGTACTAGAAGGCACCATTGGCAAGGACACCAAAATAGCCTCAGTTGAGAGTATTTAAACCCTTGAAGCCGTTTGCAAATTAACGTGTGGCAGAAAGTTAGACCGAAACCATCAGTCCTTAAATCAGAAGTGAAGTTGGTGTTATGAGGAGAATTAAGATCAGGATTACATTTCCATCTCTATATAAATATAATCTGCAGGAAGAACTATGAACCAGTGTCACAGCTCTGTGATCCAATGGGGTCTCTTCTCCTTTGCTGGCCATGTGACATAGATCCGAGTCTTTGCTCCCACCCCCCTCCTCGTTTCTTCATCTGTACAAAGTTGCAGAATGGTTCTTATAACCTACTTCTTCTTACTATAACACCCTTACTTCCTGCTACTCAAAGATGGTGCGAATACATACGAGATGGAATGTATAGTAAAATCTTTTTAAACAAGAGCATATTACTTATATTAAATGATTATTGTTGAAAATTAATTTTAAGGTAACAGCTATCTTTCTGACTATTCATTAGTATCCACTTAAAAAACATTCTGATGCCACATGTATTACACAGAAGATGGACTTTATGATCTTTATGGAAGCGAGTTAATGTTCAGACCGCCAGGGATTTAATGAGGTTTAGTTGAATCACGAATGTGCAGCGCCCTCTAGTGAACCATTTGTATACAGCCAGTTGAGAGTATTTAAACCCTTGAAGCCGTTTGCAAATTATCGTGTGGCAAAAAGTTAGATCGAAACCATTAGTCCTTAAATCAGAAGTGAAGTTGGTGTTATGAGGAGAATTAAGATCAGGATTACATTTCCATCTCTATATAAATATAATCTGCAGGACGAACTATGAGAGTCCCAAGACTTCATCATCATGCGAATTTTTATTAAATTAATTGTCCCTTTTTCTGGGGGTGGGGTGGGGTGGGGGTGAGGGGGAGAAGCTACTGAGTGAGGTGCCAGGTATAAACTTTTAAAATATAAAACAAATATATAGTTCTAGTGTACCTTATAAGAAGAATAAAGAAATGAGTTTGAATTTCTGGTGAACTAGAATTTTAATTCTATCCTTGAAGCTTACTGTATTTAATAAATATTAATCTTTCATTATCACAGACATGAGCAATATATAGTGAATTAAAGTCACTGAACTTAGACTCCTAAATCCAAACCCAAAGTACATCCATTACTAGCCATCTGACTGCAAATCATGGAGCCTTCTCTGTGCCTCAGTCTCTGCATTGGCCCATGGATTTGCTTGAATATTGATGGTATAATTCATGTCTGTAACCTAGTGGAATGCCAGGCCCACATGAGCACACACCATAAGCATGTTTATTACATGAAGACAGTGAAGACAGGGGTAAAACAAACAGGGAAAGATGATGCTGTTGTGTAGGAGTGGGCTAAGCTCAGCTTTTATTCCAGTCTTGCTGTTTACCACATTTCCATGGGAAAGTGAACCAACACAATTCCCTCTTGCAAGTCTAGGAAGAAGAAGCGAGCTGTCATTATGATGGTGACAGTGGTGGCTCTCTTTGCTGCGTGCTGGGCACCTTTCCATGTTGTTCACATGATGGTCGAGTACAGTGAGTATTTGGTGTTCTCATTTGGTGACTCTTTGGACCCTTTCCTGCTAGAGCAGACAGGAACAACTGTAAACCCCTTGACTGGCTTAATTAAATACCAAGCCTTGAGTTGGTTCTCTCCTGTTAAAGGAGCACCAACCTTCTGTGCGATGGGTGATTGTGTGTGATGACAACACTTGGGTACATAAGCGTACTTTAGTTGTCGCATACAATAAAGAAAAGCTCCCACAGTCTTACGTTATTCCTAAGGAGGGTGCAATGTGGCATCTTTTTACAACCTCGACTCCCACCTTATTAATTTAATAATACCTAGGATTTCAGTTGGCGCCTCAGAATTTCTCCCTGGTAAGCTAAGACTTCACATGGTTCTCTGTATG
Organism: Mastomys coucha; assembly: GCF_008632895.1. Classification (NCBI taxonomy): domain Eukaryota; kingdom Metazoa; phylum Chordata; class Mammalia; order Rodentia; family Muridae; genus Mastomys; species Mastomys coucha. Next base: position 29,807,095 of record NW_022196899.1, on the reverse strand, counting down.
GTTGTGTTTTCTGCAATGCAGGTGAATATTTGAAAGACCACTTCTAGTTTACATGACGCTTGAATTATTTAGTTGAAAAGCTGTGGGCACAGTAATGTACTCTTTTGTTTCTGGATAACCAGATTCCTCTCCCCAGATTGTCTTCAGACACTTATATGCCTTTTGCCTCTGACAACATCACATGATAAGTAGTTTTTAATTTTCTTGATAAAGACAATCAGTGTTCTAAAATATGGTTCTATTTTAGGTAATTTTGAAAAAGAATATGATGATGTCACAATCAAGATGGTTTTTGCTGTCGCACAAACAATTGGCTTTTTCAACTCCATCTGTAATCCCTTTGTGTATGCATTTATGAATGAAAACTTCAAAAAGAATTTTTTGTCTGCGGTTTGCTATTGCATAGTAAAAGAAACCTTCTCCCCAGCACGGAAGCCTGGGAATTCTGGAATTTCAATGATGCAGAAGAGAGCAAAGTTATTGCGACTAAAGTGTCCAGTGGAGGAAACCAAAGGAGACGCATTTAGCAATGCCAATAATGATGTCAAATTGTGTGAGCAGCCGGGGGAGAAAAGGCAGCTCAAGCGACAGCTTGCCTTCTTCAGTTCTGAACTTTCTGAAAACTCTACTTTCGGCAGTGGACATGAATTGTAATGGCATCTTCATAATTAATATCATTTGTATGGAAAGTTATTTTGAGCAAAGGTCAGGAATATTTTTTAAATGACAAGAAGAGAAACAAGACATGTTTTCCATTTAAATGGAAATAATATATAGCATTGTAACTGAAAAATTATTATAACAGCTTTGTAGATTTTTAAAGTAGATTTATGAAAGACTTTGTACATAATAAAGCAATGGTTTTGGAAGTAGTTTTATCCATGTAGTCAATGTAATGTGACTTTTGTGTATTGCTAAGCTGGATGAAAAATTATTAAAACTGTATCATCAACCTTGAATATTAAACATTTGAGCATCATAATGTAATTTATAGTGTGCTATTGAAGTTTGGAAAACAGTCCTTGCAACTGACATCTGTACCATAATTTTAAAAAATCAAAGAAGATGAAGAATCAGGCAAGTGACAACTAATAAAAGTTAAGAGACAAATGTCACATTGGAGCTGCACACTGCCTCTGTGGTGATTGATAAGTGACATCATCTTCTTAAGTCTCTATTGTTCTGTATGAATGGAGGTTCTACCTTGTTTACATCACAGAGTTGTGGTGAAACAATGTGTGATGGGAAAGGAAGGCATGTCTTACTCTAAAGAGATGAACTCTGAGTCGTGGCCCTGCCCCTCCTGTCTCCAGCCCCACTTTCCTTGCTAATATTAATTCCATTGCTGTCGCACTCTCCTCTCCTGACTGTGTTGTAACATAGTTCCCATCAAAATCAAAGTTAGGTAACTTCATTTATTGGTGAGAGAGAGAGAGAGAGAGAGAGAGACAGAGAGACAGAAACAGAGAGAGAGACAGAGACAAAGACAGACAGACAGAGAGAGGGAGATAGAGAGAGAGAGGACAGAGAGATAACAGGTGATGGATAGAACTATCAGGTGTTTATCTCTTTTGCCACTTTATTTCCTCTAGTGAGATGAAAGACTTTAAGAGAGACACTCTCTTAGTAGACTAATGTAGAAGGTCTGAAGCAACTCTAAGCCTGTTCAAGGCCAGCCTCCAAATGGTGGGTCAGGAAGAACAGAGCTCCCCACTAGCTCAGCCCCTGGCTTGTGTGCTCCACATGTCAGGAATCAGAACACCTCTATTGCTGTAGCCTTCCCAATAGTCAATGAACCCAAAGCCCAGCCACAGCCTTCTCACCTAACTCTGGTTTTCCAGCACTCATTTTCTATCTGAAGAACTCAGAATATTTCATAATTTAAGCTTTAAGATTTGGAAACTAAAGAGCACAAACTGCTTGTGTTCCCTCAGTTCCAGGCATTTCATGTCATGTGCATCAATGAAGTGCTATTGAAAAGGAGAAAGGGAAAACTGTGTAGAATAAGAAAGACAAATCACATGACACAGGAAAATTGAGGAAGTTGACAAAGAGATATTTGTATTTTATGGAGTGCCTTCATAACTTGTCACCTTTCTTGTCTAGTTACATTGTAACAAAACAGTGATCACTACATTGCTAAATCCTTAACAATGGGCCTAATGTGCTAATATCTTTTTTTAACTGATAAAAACTCATATGACTTCAATATGACAATGAAAAGTTGTGTGTATATTTATGCTTTTATCCATAAATAATAAATTCAAAGGAGATAGTCACCCTGATGACTTCCAACAGAAGAATGACTAAATGCTATTTCAACATGGTCTATATTTTCAAGGAGCATTGATGGATATGTGTGATGGGTAAAGTAATTTTAGTGACAAGAAACTACACATTCAAGAACCTCTGAGGGGCAGGGGGAACTGCTCACATGTCTGTGTACCATGTGCATGCCTGGGCCCATGGAGCTCAGAGGAGGGCATCAGATTGTCTGAGACTGGATTACAGATGGTAATTGTACTGCCACATGGGTGCTGGGGAAAGTATTGTCACATGGGTGCTGCCCTCTGCAAGTGCAGCCAGTGCTCCTGGACATTGGGGCATTCTTCTTTATGTTTAATTTGATCTTTAATACCACCACACTGCTAAAATTCCTTTATTGGGCATTCCATTAATAGTTATTTTTGCACTAATCTAACAACTTTCAGTTTTATCACCCAAACTTTACCATGCAGCCACTTAACTTCATTTCCTGTAAGAATAGCAGATTCTTCAGGAAAAAAATGGTGAGAAGTCATTGCTGAGTAAAAATAGAGGTGAGCGTGCTGCTAATCTTCATAGGTAGCATGCACATGATGCTACTCTTCACAGGTAGCATGCACATGATGCTACTCTTCACAGGTAGCATGCGCATGATGCTACTCTTCACAGGTAGCATGCGCATGATGCTACTCTTCACAGGTAGTATGCGCATGATGCTACTCTTCACAGGTAGTATGCACATGGTGCTACTCTTCACAGGTAGTATGCACATGATGCTACTCTTCACAGGTAGTATGCACATGGTGCTACTCTTCACAGGTAGTATGCACATGGTGCTACTCTTCACAGGTAGCATGCACATGATGCTAATCTTCACAGGTAGCATGCGCATGATGCTAATCTTCACAGGTAGCATGCACATGATGCTAATCTTCACAGGTAGCATGCACATGATGCTAATCTTCACAGGTAGCATGCACATGATGCTACTCTTCACAGGTAGTATGCACATGATGCTACTCTTCACAGGTAGTATGCACATGATGCTACTCTTCACAGGTAGTATGCACATGGTGCTACTCTTCACAGGTAGCATGCGCATGATGCTAATCTTCACAGGTAGCATGCGCATGATGCTAATCTTCACAGGTAGCATGCGCATGATGCTACTCTTCACAGGTAGCGTGCGCATGATGCTACTCTTCACAGGTAGCATGCGCATGATGCTACTCTTCACAGGTAGCATGCGCATG
>NW_022196899.1:29793038-29803538 GCF_008632895.1 Mastomys coucha | reverse complement strand
GCATGATGCTACTCTTCACAGGTAGCATGCGCATGATGCTACTCTTCACAGGTAGTATGCGCATGATGTTAATCTTCATAGATAGTATGCACACGATGCTACTCTTCACAGATAGTATGCACATGATGCTACTCTTCACAGGTAGTATGTACATGATGCTACTCTTCATACATAGAGTGTGCATGATGCTACTCTTCACAGGTAGTATGCGCATGATGCTACTCTTCATACATAGTGTGTGCATGCTGCTTCCCTTCATAGATAGCATTTGAAGGTTTTTATTGGCTATGCTTTAAAAAGGACTGTGGGTGCTATCATTTGTTCAGCTATCATTATTTTTCTTTAATTTTATATTTTATATTATAATAGATTTACACTTCTCCCCTTTTCTTCCTCCATACTCTCCCACATACCTCTTCCTACTCCTCTTCAGGTTCATGGTCTCTTTTTATTACTGATTGTTAGTGTATACATATATGAATATATACCTACACACACACACACACATACACATGCACGCACACACGCATGCACACTCGTTCTTAAATATAATCTGCTCAGTCTGGATAATGCTACCTATATGTATGTTTTCAGGGCTGACCGTTGGCACTGGGCAGCCAGTTGGTATGCTCTTCATCAGGGCAGACCACTTCTCCCACTTCTGTCTTTCCTCAGTTGCCTGCAGTTCTTTGTGTAGGGTTGAGACTTCGTGGGCTCTCCCCATCCACGTTAGCATGCCCATTGTTGCTGTCCTTGTCCAGCTCATGCTTGGGTAACCATATGGTGAGATGTTATGGGTGAAGCTTCTTACAGTACTAGGAGACACAATCTCATAACAAACCTCTCTGGCCTCTGGCTCTCATTATCCTTCTGCCCCCTCTTCTTCAGCGTTCCCCTAGCCTTGGGTATGGGAATGCAGCCAGTATTTCTGAAGCTCCTGCAGTGTGTCTGACCTAGACACCTTCTCTCCCTTACTAAATCAAGAACATTTCCTTCTCTAACCCAGATAATGCTGACTGATTGATTATAAGTTGACTGACCAATGAAATAACAGAGAAAACTCAGTGATAAAAATAATCAGGTTCAACCCATAAGTTTTAAAATGGAACATGTTTCTGATAATCAGACGTGTTTTCCTCTTGGCAAAATTCTTAGATTGCAAACATGGATCATGATTTATTTTATAGAAAAAAAAGGTTAGAAATAAATGAAGTAAGGGTTAGTTTTTTAAAAATCAGCCTATTTGAATATTGTACTTAGGAGAGGAAAGTAGAAAATTAATCACTGCTCGGATTCTAGCAGCTTCTGGTCAGTATGCCACAACCCTGGGATTCCTCTGTGTACGGTGATGTTAAATTAGAAAAATGTTAAATTAGAAAAATGTACAAAAACAGAAGGCCTCACAATTGAACCAATCCAAGGGGGGTGGGCAAAGGGGCATCTGAAAAGCCACAGGTGTGTTTCTTTTCTGCAGGGAGCACCCACATCACGTGTGAACTTGTTCTTAAAGATCCAATGACAGGGCTGGTTCACAAGTAATTGTGCAATGATTCCTGAGTCAAAATGGCAGGTTGTATAAACATTTATCCTACTAGGTTGCTAATAAAAAAGTAACAAATGCACAACACCACAACAATAATGAAGGTAGTAGCCAGAGTAAATGAGAAATCACGACAAATTTCTTAGAAACCAAAACTGACATTTGATGACAAATGTGTAAGTGTGAAGACAACGCCGGAAGCCATCAGGTATGCCAAGACAGAGAAGACAAATACACCAAAGAACAGTGTACTTCAGCAGCATCTTGGAGAAACTGAGGCTCTCTTAGGTAGTATCTCACTGTCTACAGAAGAGTTAGCCATTGCAGGGTATTCAATGGATGTGATGAATATAATTTTTTTCAGTGCATTCTCTGCTTATGCTTTATTGCTAAAAATATATACATACAGGTGCAGTTTCAGACTCTCAAAACAGTTTCTTTTCCAAGAAGTCAAATTTCTTCAAAACTCCCAAAGATGCATAGATTAAGAAGCTGCCTTTTGTAATGCTTCAAATATTCAATGAAGCTCTTTAAGATTATTACCTCATACACTGGAGGCTCAATAGAAGGGACAAGGAAAGGCAAGCAAACAGTGACACCTGTGCCTGAAAGGCAGAAAATGCACCACTCTCAAATAGAATACTACTCTTAATCTTTTTCATTAAAGGGATGCTTAGGTTTAAGGTTAATGCCCAGACTAGAAATGTTGTTTATAGACTGGTAACACACTGACTGGTAACTTACTTGTCTGATAAGGTGTCACTGCTGAGGACTGGCCTGAGTCTAAATGTTCTTCAAGAGCTGTGTCCCAGGCACAAAAGAACATTTAAATTAAGGGTACAGCATACCATCTCCAAAGATGTCAAAATGTTTGCAGCATCACCAGTGATCATAACTGCACTCTGCCTTTAAGGCATCTTACAAACCTGAGTCTCCAATGACACACCAGATCTTGCTGTCTGATGCTATGACTTTAGGGACTCTTAGGAAGAGAATGCTAGAAGGAAGAATTCTGAGCTTATATCTTTATTGGCTGGCAGATGTATCAGAAGTGACAAAGCACACTTCTATTTGGGTTACATCATAGCTGAGCACAATTTTTATCCAAAAGAATTAATTCTCGCTCTTTACCATTCTACCCTGTACATGTTTCTTCTCTAAAGAAATTGGAAGAGAGGCTATAGGGATGGCTCAGCAGTTAAGATCACTTACTGCTCTTGGAGGGGACCAGAATTCAGCTCACAGCACCTATGTTGGGCAGCTTGCAACCTTGTGTAACTCCAGCTCCAGGATATATGACACCCTCTTCAAGTCTCTTCAGGCACACAAACTCATGTGCACACATCCACACACAGACATACATGCATGCACATAATTAAAACTATTAAGGTGGCTATAGAGGTGCTTCAGTGATTAAGAGCACTTGCTCATGCTGAGGACCTGGTTCAGTTCCCAGCACCCATGTGGAAGGACACAATCATTTGTAACTCCAGTCCAAGGGAATCCAATAACCAGCACTCTATTGGCTCTCCACAGACACCTAGCTACACACATGTTGCACATACATACATGCAGGCAAACACATGCATAAAATAAAATAAATAAATCTTTGAAATACATAAGTACTCTTAACAACAACAAACCCTTGTGTGTACAGAGTTTCCCATAGTGGCCAGTGGAGTGCATCACTGGAATTAGAGGCAGTTTAAAACTTCTTGATATGGATGGTGGAAACAGAATATGGATTCTCTGCAAGAGCAGTATGCACTCTTTCTAGCTATCTTTCTGAGCTATCTTTCTAGCCTTCCTCCTACCAGAGAGAAGAAGAAGAAGAAGAAGAAGAAGAAGAAGAAGAGAGAGAGAGAGAGAGAGAGAGAGAGAGAGAGAGGAGAGAGAGAGAAAGAGAGAGAGAGAATGACTAATGACAGAATGACAGAATGAACCACACACTTTTTGAACCAAACTTACCAGATGATTGTCCTGTTAGGTTTTAAGGCAAAACTTGAGAATCTACCTATGTTCTCTATACATCATCCCAGGAATTTGGTCCATTTCAAAAGGATAGTTTGTAGAGAAGAAAGGCTATTACAAGTGAGAAGAATGAACCTGAGAGAGAATACATTTCCAGGAGTTACAATTGAATTTTGTAGACACTGTCTTAAGAAGATTGGAAATGAATAAAAGGATGGACAGATATAAAAGTGGAGATCTACATCTCAAAACTGTAGAGTAGAGAGGTGTATTGTAGAGTAGAGAGATGGCTCAGAAGTTAGGAACACTTTACCACTCTTGGAGGTGACCCAGGTTAGGCTCTCAGCACCCATGGCTGATAACTGCCAATAACTCCAATTCCAGAGGTTTGACTACCAGTGTGTATATAGTGCCACAATCTCTCATAGATCTTTTAGACGTCATGAAAGTAGTATCACACTTACACATTAATAACATCTGGTAGGGGAACCAGATATACTTTTGGTGAAAAGTAATGATAATTATACTAGCTTGATTCTTTATGAACTTTATGGAACAAATAAAGTTCACCAATAAGCAGAGATGACTCATGTCTGGACATTAGTGTGTTGCATGCTGGAGTAAGGGTTGCCAAGTCTACAGAGTATACCTGATAAGATCAAGAAGCTCCCAGGCAAGAAAGCCAGCCAGATGAGTGATCCTCCATTGGTTTCCAGATACAGAGGCATGGTGGCGAAGCCTCCAAACCTGAGAAGCAAGGATGCTCCAGAGTCTCCAGCAACATTTAGGCCAACCATGCCTGAGGGGCCAGATAGAGAGGAGCAGACATGGGCTAAGGTGCTGGTTATTGGATTCCCTGGAACTGGAGTTACAAATGATTGTGGCCTTCCACATGGGTGCTGGGAACTGAACCACTCCACACCAGGCCTTATTCTCAACTCAACGGAAATCCCCATTGTTTCCTCGAGAATTCTGCAGAGAAACATTAATGGCATCTTGGCTCTGTTTGAACAGTCTGAGAGACAACCACCTGTATTCTAGGGAGCACAAAGTGGGTTTGCTCCACTCAGGAAGTGACAGAGATGAGGTAAGCACCTGGAAAGTGTGTGAGGTATCTTCTGAGAGGAGAATCTTCCACTTCTGATCCACTCGTCCACTCTTCTACAAGCCACCCTCCTCTACCTTCAGTAAGTTTGTTACTGAAATTTGGGGGGCTCTCTGACATTTTTGTGATTATAGGACATCTACCCTGGTTGCCAAGCAGCAATCCTGTCTGGGAATGGCCCAGGCACCGCAGACCAGAGAAGTGACCTACATGATGGCAATTCTTTGTATCTGTAAAATAAACATTTTATTGAACTATTTGCTTTGTTCTCTTCCTATTTGCTTGACCACATATCCTGACATCTGTCCATGTCACTGCATAGACATAGCTTTTCATTCACAGGCCAATAATTTATTAGGAGACTGTGTGATCAACAGTATGGTGCCTCATTACCTCCAATGTCTGTTTAAGAGTAACATTACCATGGGATTCCTGACCTTTGCCTTTTTCCCTTGGCCTGTTTTCTTCATTATGAAAAGTACGTGGAAGATGAATTTCTTGATTAGGCAGGGCACCTTAAGGGGAGTCTGGGTATATGTCTGTGACAGACCTCTACTGACCTGCCTGGGTGTCCATTGCAGAAAGGATTTGTGTATGGCCTAAGCAAAATCAGACATCAGGCCCTGGCCCTGCTCTCAGCAGCCCCCAACCTTGTCTGTGAGGGTTGTTTTCTTTTGTTTTACCTTGTAGGTCATAACATGAGGTATATTTGGAAAACCTGAGTAGAGAAATTAAAGGGGAAAGATCTTGGTGAAGATAGGAGAAAGATATTTGGAGAAGCAGCAAAGAGAACTAGCTCCTCGTAATCTACTATCTAATTGTACCATTAACCTGGAGCCCATTTGAGCCCTGGAAATCCTCAGGCCCAGAAGAAGAGGACAAGAAGGAGGCCTGTGGGGAGCCGTGAAGGGGAGAGGCATTCGCCATGACAAGATGGCACCTACTTCCACTGTCGAGTAAACAACTGTTTGCGCATGTGCATAAAATGAAAACACGCCATGTCACAGCCCATTCTGGGGTGTCACGTAGGGTAATGAGCGAACAGCCAATCATGGGCAGACATGCCGCACTGTGGTGTATATAAGCAGTGCAGATTACTGGCTCGGCCTCTTTTTCCCTCTGGGAGAGGGCAGTAAACGCTCTGGGAGAGGGCAGTAAACATTGCTGCAGAAGGAACCTAGTGTGTCCGCGTGTCTTCTTCCCGGCGAGACGACTGCGCGGGCTACAGAGGCCTTGCCCTGACTCCTGGGAGTCACTAAGAGAAAGTGCTGCAAGCTGCATGAGTCGAGTGGGGGACAAGTGCTTCCCACAGCAACCTCCAGCCCAGCACTTTCAAACAGTGAGGGCTACAATAGAGACTACTATACTTCACCAGTGGTTCTTAACTTGTGGGCCACAACTCCCTTGGCAAACTTACATCTCCAAAAGTATTTGTTACCTCCCCCCTTCAGCTCAGCCATTGGACTCTGGCAGTCTCTGCTTGGAGGCTACCACCTGGGGAGCTAAGACAAAGGTTCTCTGCAGATTGTCAGTTCATCTTTGAAGAAAGCTGCCTGTAAGTTCACACCAAGATACAAACATGCCTACCACCTGAAGACATTCTGAGTTGCTGGTGACTTTGGCGTCTGACCTCTTCTGCAGTGTTTATGTTATGCAAATATCATGTAACCTAGAGATTAGATTTCGGTTTTTTGTGTACCTATAAATATTCTGGATATTCTAAGTAAAGAAGAAGCCTTGATTAGGACACAACTTGGCTTTGTGTTTTCTCTTGCATTTTGAACCCTCTATTTCAGGTCCTTTGGTCCTTCTCCCGAGAGAATTCAGTTCATGAAACTGCAGGCAGTTTCAGATGGTGCCCTGAACTCGTGGACTCAGACATGGAGGATAAATAAAGGACACACTGTCAAAAGCAGAGCTCTGCCTAAAGATTCAGAAGAAAAGGATAAAAGGTAGTACACCATTCTGCACAGTAGGCAATTTTGATGCTAGCACTGGCCTTATTTTCATATTGTAGAAGTATTGCCATGTAAGAAGGGTACGGGGCTAGGTTGAGTTGGCGCTGACCCAGAGTTTAATTCACCTAGGGGGTGCGACAGTGAAAATGGGTTCGAATGAGTCAAAAGTAGCGATACAGAGTGCAGATAAGTTGCTTCAGGCAAGGGGAATCAGGGTGGAAAAAATGCATTGAAAGATCTCTCAGATGAGATATAATCTTGTTGTCCATTGCTTCAAGAAATAAGAGTGTTAAATAAAAAGACTTGGGAAAAAATTTGAAGAGCTCTGAGAAATAATAAGGTGGACAGATTCACTCTCTGCCTTTGGGCACTTGTAAGGGAGATCATAGAGGAGAGAGAGAGTCAGAAAGCGAATCAAGCTCACAGGACTCAGAGAGCACAGATACAGAAAGAGAAGAGAGTCAAAATATTTCCTCAGAAAGCAGATCTACTAGGTCTCGTGGAGAGGAGTGGCTTTCATACGCATCATCTGTTCCTTCTAGGTCCACTATCGTAACATCTGCTCCTTCTAGTTCCGCTATGATATCATCTGCTTCTTCCACGTCTACTATGACAGGAGAGAAGGCTCAGAGAGATTTACAATTAAGTAAATTGGAGTTTGAAATCAAGTTGCTAAAATTGAATAATGAGTTGAATGAACTAAAGGCAGTATCAGGCAAAAGAAAGGACAGCAATCTAGAGACAGGTCATTCGCCTTTAAAGAGAGCAATTAATCAGGCTCGCGAAAATGGGCAAGACACTTCGGGAGTGCTAGTGTTTCCTGTAGTGGAAAGGCTTGATCAGCAAAACAAGAGATATAGACAATATCAGACCTTAGAATTCAAGGTGATAAAAGATCTAAAAGAAGCAGTGGCTCAATATGGTCCAAATGCCCCGTTTACGCAGGCACTTTTGGATAATGTAATAGAGTCAAATTTAACACCTCAAGATTGGAGAACTTTATGTAAGGCTACATTGCTAGGAGGTGATTTTTTACTTTGGAGTTCAGAATGGCGGGAAAATAGCAAAAGGACAACTGCGCAGAATGCTCAGTCAGGTAATCCAGAATGGAATCTAGACATGCTTCTGGGAGAAGGACAGCATGAAGGAAATGCTAGACAGATTGAGTATCCTGCTGGGGTATATGCACAAATTGTGATGGCAGCAAGAAGGGCTTGGATTCAATTACCTATGAAAGGTGAGGTTGGTGGAAGTCTATCTGGCATCCGACAAGGTCCAGAGGAGCTTTCTCAAAATTTCGTAGCCAGGTTACAGCAAGCTGCTAGCAAAATCCTTGGGGAATCTCATACAGACAGTCTATTTATTATACAGTTGGCTTATGAGAACACTAATGCAGCATGCAAAGCAGCTATTCAGCCACACAAGGGTCGGATGGATTTATCTGGATATTTTCACCTTTGTGCAGATATTGGACCTTCCTATAATCAAGGTCTGGCTATGGCAGCTGCATTGCAGGAAACTACGGTTCAAGAAATCCTGGTGCAAAGGAAGGAGAATAAAGGATGTTTTAAATGTGGAAGTCTGAATCATTTTAAAAATGATTGCCCTAGGAAATAAAGAACCACAAGCAGGCAGCAGTCAGGTGCTGCCCCGAGAATCTGTCCTTGTTTCAGGAGAGGGAAGCATTGGGCCAGAGATTGCAGATTTAAAAAAGGCTTCAAGACAATACCTGGTCGGGAAACGAGTGGAGGGGCCAGCCCGGAGCCCCCTTTTTAAAACAACAGGCAACGTATGGGGCCATGAGGCTGCTACCCAGCCAAGGAAATCCATCTTTGAACTTTTCAGGGAAGCCCTAGGAAGTGCAAGAGTGGACCTGTATTCCACCTGCCACACAGTATTAACACCAGAAATGGGAGTTCAAATTCTGCCCACTGGAGTTTTTGGGCCTTTGCCCACAGAGACTTGAGGATTTCTTACAGGGAGAAGTAGCTCAATTGTGAATGGATTGCAGATTTATTCAGGTGTTATTGACTGCAATTAACAGGGGGAGATTAAGATTATGGCTGATTCACCTTGTAGTGTTATTACAGTACCTGCCAATCAAAGAATTGCTCAGCGTATTTTAATCCCTCTGTATCCAATGCCCTCGAATTTTGTTAAAAATGAGAGAGAACAGAGTTGTTTTGGTTCTTCTAATGTATACTGAGTACAATCTATCACTACTAAAAGACCTAATCTTAAATTAATTATTGAAGGAAAAAGTTTTGAAGGTTTAATAGATACTGGAGCTGATGTGACTATCATTAGAGGCCAAGACTGGCCCTCAACTTGGGCTTTGTCTGAGATAATTACTCATCTCCAAGGAATTGGCTATGCTAATAACCTAAAACAAAGCTCTAAGCTTCCAAACTGGAGAGATGAGGAAGGTAATTCAGGACAAATTCAGCCTGATGTTATGTCAAATCTGCCTGTTACTCTGTGGGGGAGAGATCTGTTGTCTTGTGGAGCCCTAGTGAAATAGCTAATAAGCAGAGGTCAGAACAGGACATTAGAACATCTGGAGGCCCTAAGCTTCATCCTAATAGTAAAAGTTCAAAACATTTTCCATGATGGCCACTATCTTGCCTGCGCCCCATGCAGATAAAATTCAATGGATTAATACTATTCCAGTGTGGGTTGATCAGTGGTCTATCTCAAGAAAAGATAAAAGTTGCTTCTTTCCTAGTGCAGGAGCAATTGGAGGCAGGACATCTGAGGGAATCCAATTCCCTGTGGAATACGCCAATATTTGTCATCAAGAAAAAATCAGGTAAATGGAGACTATTACAAGATCTAAGAAAAGTAAATGAAACTATGGTAGTTATGGGAGCATTGCAAACTGGACTTCCATCTCCAGTGGCAATTCCTAAAGGATTTTATAAGATAGTTATGGATTTAAAGGACTGTTTCTTTTACAATTCCTTTGCACCCTGAGGGTTGTGAGAGATTTATTTTTAGTATTCCATCTGTTAATTTTAAAGGAGCTATGAAAAGATATCAATGGATATCTTTCCTCAGGGCATGGCTAATAGTCCTATGTTATGTCAAAAATCGGTGGCACAAGTTATTGATCCTATAAATCAAAAATGGCCAATGATATATATTTCCGACTACACAGAAGATGTCCTATTAGCAGGAAATAATCCTCAGGATGTACTTCAATGTTATAAGACTTACAAGTTGCCCTAAATGAGAAAGGACTGCAAATAGCCCCAGAAAAGGTGAAAACTCAGGATCCGTATAATTATTTAGGCTTTACACTCATGGATCAAGCTATTATTCCCCAAAAGATAGTTATTCATAGAGATAGATTAAAAACCTTAAATGATTTTCAAAAATTATTAGGTGATATCAATTGGCTTCGTCCCTGTCTAAAGCTTACTACAGGAGAATTGAAACCTTTATTTGATATTCTCAGAGGTAATTCTGATACAAATTCCCCTAGATTTTTAACTAGAGAAGGAATGTCAGCATTACAACAAGTAGAAAGAGCTATTGAAAATCAATTTCTTGAGACCATTGCTCGGCGTTGCTGCCGTAAGTCCTGTCGGCGGTTTGCCACATCACAAAATATGGCGTCCACGGCGGCTACGATGACCGCGACCAGTGTCTCGGGCTCCAGGCCCGAGGCCAGCTCAGGCGGGATCTTACAGGCGGCAGTGGGCATGTACGAGCAACTCAAGGACGAGTGGAACCGGAAGAGCCCGAATCTTAGTAAATGTGGAGAAGAGCTGGGTCGCCTGAAGTTGGTTCTGTTGGAGCTCAATTTCCTGCCAACCGCGGGGACCAAACTGACTAAACAGCAGCTCATTCTGGCCCGTGACATTCTGGAGATCGGGGCCCAGTGGAGCATCCTATGCAAGGACATTCCCTCCTTTGAGCGCTAC
>NW_022196899.1:29787978-29792554 GCF_008632895.1 Mastomys coucha | reverse complement strand
TTTTATGGGCCCTAGTCTCCCCAGTGGGATGGTGGAGATAATTGCTCCTGGAGAATTTGGGAGTTTGGAGGGCCTTTGGGTCCCCTGGGTGAGCGTTTCCCAGTTGTCATTGCTCTAGGTTGTAAGCATACATGCCCAGTGACCCAAAGGAGAGCACAGGCCCAGATTGAGGGACTCTTCTAGCCAGCTGTGGATGTATTTTGGTACTGGGCCAAGGGACTAGATTTTTTTTTTTCTAGTGAAGCACCGTGTGTCTCAGTTTTTAAAAAATGTTGGCCATGGATTAAATAATTTTTAAAATGAGAAAAAAAAAAGAAAATCAATTTCTTACTTACATAGATTATTCTTTACCCTTGCATTTGTTAATTTTCAACACAACTCATGCTCCTACAATGTTGTTATGGCAAAAAGCACCTCTCATGTGGATACATTCTAGGATATCTCCTAAACGTAATATCTTGCCATATTATGAGGCTGTAGCTCACATGATCGTGCTTGGTAGAAAGCGAGCACTGACTTATATTGGCAAAGAGCCAGATGTTATCATTCAGCCTTTTACTTTAGATCAAGATTCCTGGTTAAAACAGCATAGCACAGACTGATTGCTTGCTCAGATAGGATTTTGGGGAATTATACATAATCATTATCCACAGGATAAACTGATAAAGTTCTTAAATGTGCATGAAATGATATTTCCTAACATGACTTTTTTACAGCATTTGAGTAATGCCCTTGTGATATTTACTGATGGTTCCTCTAAAGGACGAGCTGGATATCTTATGAATAATCAACAGGTAGTCATAGAAACTACTGGTCTCTCAGCTCAGTTAGCTGAATTAACAGCAGTATTAAATGTGTTTCAGGCTGTGACTGATGCTTTCAATCTTTTCACTGATAGCCTATTCGTGGCACAGTCAGCTCCTTTATTAGAAACATGTGGTACATTTAATTTTAATACTACAGCAGGATCCTTATTTTCACAATTGCAAAATATCATTCTTGCACGAAAAAATCAGTTTTATATTGGTCATATACGAGCTTATTCTGGTCTTCCTGGACCATAGGCTGCAGGTAATAATTATATTGACAGAGATCTTGTAGGAGAAGTCTTAGTTTCAGATCCTGTTGCACTAGCTAAACAGGATCATAATAAATTCCATCTTTCTAGCCATACCTTAAGACTTAAACATAAAAATTCCAAAGAGCAAGCAAGAATGATTGTAAAACAATGCCCTAATTGCATTATTTTATCTTCAGTTCTGCATTTAGGAGTAAATCCAAGAGGCCTTATGCCTAATTGTATGTGGCAGATGGATATAACTCATTATGCAGATTTTGGAAAGTTTACATATATAAATGTCTGTATTGACACTTGTTCAGGATTTATATTTGCTTCCCTGCATAAAGGAGAAGCCTCTAGAAATGTATTTGATCATTGTTTACAAGCCTTTAATGTTATGGGCATACCTAAAGTCATTAAGACAGACAATGGACCAGCTTACTCTGGCAAAAATTTTATGTCATTTTTTAAAGGATTTGACATCAAACATAAAACTGAAATTCCTTATAACCCAATGGGCCAAGGAATTGTTGAACGTGCACACTGCACTCTTAAAAACTGGCTTCTTAGCTGGGCAGTGGTGGCACACACCTTTAATCCCAGCACTTGGGAGGCAGAGGCAGGCAGGTTTCTGAGTTCGAGGCCAGCCTTGTCTACAGAGTGAGTTCCAGGACAGCCAAGGCTACACAGAAAAACCTTGTCTCGAAAAAAACAAAAAACAAACAAACAAACAAAAAACTGGCTTCTTAGAACTAAAGGAGGGGATCTGTATCCTCCTAGATCTTCAAAGGCACACCTTGCCTTTGTGTTATTTGTTTTGAACTTCCTGCAGACTGACATCAAACGTCAGTCCACTGCGGACCAACACTGGCATCCTAACACTTCAAGTTCGTATGCCATAGTAAGATGGAGAGATCCACTCACTAATACCTGGAATGGCCCAGATCCTATTTTGGTTTGGGACAGAGGGTTTGTGTGTATTTTTCCTCAGAAAAAGGATGGACCGCATTGGCTTCCTGAAAGATTAATATGCCAGGTGGTCTCAGGTCCACAGCCTTCTTAGTAAATGTGCTTAAACACACTGCTGAAAAGTCTTTTTTTCTTTTTTCTTTTGTTTTTGAGATGACAGCTTTTTCTGTCACTCTGGAATTGCTTCTGCCCAATTAATTCAAAAATTTGCTTGCCCAAAGCTAAATGAACAATTCAATTTCACTTGTTCATGGCCAGAGCTAAGGCTTCTTTACCTCTGCAGTTTTTAGCATTCTAAAAGGCTAGTGCAGTCCTGGAGATGCTAGCCTGAAGTTACTAATTTGCATTTAAATTGAGGCCTGTTCTCTAGGTAAAGGTTCCCAGAGTCAGAGCTGGTATTTTGCAACTCAATCAGGTGCATACTCATCTCCAGCACATTGGCGCTCAGCTTTACAAGAACTTCAGAGAAGGCTGTTTTCAGAGAGACTGTGGCAGCTTTGTGGACATTGCAGGTGTTAAAAGCATGTCTTGGCAAGAAGGTGCATTTTGAAAACCTGTGTTCTATGAGCTAGGTCTCTAGCAAGTAATCAACCTAAGGCAGGGGCACATGCCGAGTGAATGTGTGTGTGTGTGTGTGTGTGTGTGTGTGTGTGTGTTTATAAAAACATGAAATGAGTCCGGTTTGTAGAATTCAAACTAGATGTACAAGTTGCCCAAAGACAGGTAAGATATTTGCAAGTACATATTATAATACAGGTGAGATTCATCAAGGCACTATGAAAATTCCTGTGCAGGACTGTGATGTATGATTATGCCTTAGTCCTGCTATTTTCTAAATAAAAAGGGAAGAACTGTTACCTCCTCCCTTCAGCTCAGCCATCAGACTCTGGAAGTATCTGCCTGGAGGCTATCACCTCCAAGTATTTACATTATAATTCATAACTGTAGCAGTATTGAAGTAGAAGTAAAATAATTTTATGGTTGAGGATTGCTACAACATGAGGAGCAGTATTAATGGGTTGCAGCATTCAGGGGGTTGAGAACCACTGCTTTAGGCTATTATAGAAGGTACCTACTGTCTGGCAGTGATGGGGCACATCCTTAATCCCAGCACTTGGGAGGCAGAGGCAGGTGGACATCTGAGTTCGAGACAAGCCTGGTCTACAGAGTGAGTTCCAGGACAGCCAGGGCTAAACAGAGAAACTGTGTCAAAAAAAAAAAAAAAAAAAAAAAGGTACGTACTACCCACCAAGCTCTCAGGGAGTAGCCAAGCCTTGACTTACAATCTTTCCAGTGTCTGCAAGGATTTGATAGCTATCAAAAGGATAGCTATGGAAGAGTAGGTCATGATCTGAGGCAGGGGCTGAGTGGGGAACTCCAAAACATTTTGCTTCATTTCTTAGTCAGGTATGGGCTCAGTCCTGAAATTAGTGAACCCTGTCTCAGTCAGGCATAGCATGTCTCCTTAAAGGAATATGGAATACTGAATGGACCCTGAAGAGATGTAGTAGATCTCTTGAGGAAGGCAGCTATGCAGTAATCAGGACTCTGCACTGAAGCAGAAGATTCTCCTTTTCTTTGTTCTGTCTTTTCTTGGTATCATCCTGGGACTGAGTGTGTGTGACCTTCATGCTCTTAAAGGGCTCCCTTTGGTTATGTGAATAGAGGTGAGTCACCATGTATTTAAACATTTTCCCTGTAGCTGTGATCAAACACCTAAGAGGGCTTTATTTAGCTCCCAATTGCAAAGAATTCAGACTCCCACAGAGGGGATGACACAGTGATGGACCACCATGACTTGTGCTTCTGAGCAGGAAGCAGGAACCTGCCAGCACTTAAGCTCATTTTATTTTTTGTCCTCTTTAATTTTCAGTCTAGGACTGCATATTTTTAACCTATGCTGACAACACAGGGCAGTCCTATTCTCTCAGCTAGTTCTCTCTCTGGAATCATTCACACTGAAATGATAAAAGGTGAGCTTTGCCAATGCCTAGACATTTCATAATCCAATCAAATTTAAACAACATGGACAGATGGAGTTCCACCTCATTCCTATGCTATCCTCCCACATCTTGTCTTCTGCTATTAGAAGAAGCCATCATCTTGGCTGTTCTAAATTGTGCACAGCTCAATGATTAGAAAAGATGGGAAGGGAGGAGTGTGTAGCTTTGGGCTTTGTGGGTTCCAGGAAGGGCAAAGGGTCAGCCATCTGCTGCACAAGTTTTGATTCTTGCTCTTCCTTTTCCTCGCTGGCCAACTGGCCCCAGGAGGTTGGCAACTGAAGCTAGAGCTGCCGGTCCAAGTCAGAAGTAGCCATTCTGCAGTAACTGAGACGTACGAAGACCTGTGCCCACACCTGCCTCTCATACATGGCCCTGGGGAGTCCACTGTGGTTTGGAGAGAGTGGCTGGTAATACCAGAACATGCCTGTATTATTTCCTTAAGCCCTCTCAAAGTACTGTAAACTTAGTGCCTTAGCAAAACAGTGTTGTCTCACAACTGTAGTGTCTAGCTATCTGGAACTAGGGTCTTTGCATCCTAGGGGTA
>NW_022196899.1:29786273-29787318 GCF_008632895.1 Mastomys coucha | reverse complement strand
TACATTGTTCACTTTTTCCTCTTTTTTTCTGCAGCCATTTGTGGAACAAACTCTTTGCTCTACTACAAATCCGCTGGGTATGTGGGTTGGTGTCTTCCAATGGGAGAACAACTGATTGCATTTCATTTACTGAGATGACCTTTGTAACGTTAACCCCACAGCCAGGGGGAATTCATGAGCTGGCTGTGGTTGTTCCTCTTGGTCCTGCTCTTTCTGCACCTAAGTACTTGATACAGCTATTGGCAATCTTTCCACTGGTGTCTTATACACTGACCACTTTATACACTTTGCACTGTGCAATAGCCAAATTCTAGGTCTTCTGTCAATTAAGGTGAAGTCTCTACACACCCCAACATCCACCCCAACTATTAACTGTTGGGCAAATGAAGGGGCTGGTCATGTAGATTCAAAGCTGCAGGATTTCCGAGACATAGGGCAAAAAGAAGATACCTGAGGGGCCATGGTGAGGATCCAGTATTGATGGTGTAGCAGAAGCCAGAGAACTATATCAATGACTCTTGCAATGAACATTTGCAAGTAAAGCTGTCTGGGCAAAAGGACACATTGTGAGACACAGTGACACACCACAGGATCCACATTGAGACTGCAACAGCAGAGAGTGGGATATGGAGGGATGGAGAGATGAATGGTATTGAGGTGAATGATGTAAAACTCACAAAGAATCAATAAAATATTTAAAAAGAAAAAAAATATAGACGTCCAGAGTAAAGCCTCACAAACAAACCAAACAAACAAACAAATAAACAGAGTAGCATGACACTCAAAAAACCAAACATGTTGACTACAGCTTTATGCTAGTGACCTTGCATTTGATGGTAAAAAAAAATAATGTGGTTATCATACAACCACAATCTAAGGAATTGTGACTGTGTGTTTGGTGGAACTAGAGGGAGCATTCATGAACTGGCACCTTAAAACACAATTCTTGTCAGCATTGAGATCCATCATCTGGATCACTAACCTAGAAAAGAGTGCATGCAAACTATCAGTTCTCAAAACAAATGTCCTTAGTTCCCAGTAAATA
>NW_022196899.1:29782050-29786262 GCF_008632895.1 Mastomys coucha | reverse complement strand
TAACCTAGAAAAGAGTGCATGCAAACTATCAGTTCTCAAAACAAATGTCCTTAGTTCCCAGTAAATACTACAGATCTTAAATCATCCTTTGCTTCCTTAAAATATGCTGTAGGCAACTGTTCTTAAGTTGCAATTTGGAACACAAGATGTATATAGTCACTTATATAACAACTATTAGGAAAGCATTATGTGCTCATAGAGTATTGTGAAACTGTGAGCTGGAGACTTCACATTATTTGCATTAATTGATGTAAGATCTAGAATTTGGATGCTGTTTCATCATTTAAATGTACAGATGTCAGAACTGACTGTTTTCTTTTCTTTCCATATCATTCATTTATTTTTAATGCAGAGAATTAAGAACTAAACACCAGAGTATTTCTGGACACATAGGCTTAACGAGAAATCAAGGTGCCATCCTCTCAAATAATCTTATTTTCTTTTAGGCCTGGGGAAATATTGAGGCTGGAGTATCCATCAATGCTGATGTTTTGTTCTTTTGAGGGGAGACTGCTGGTCTGCCTCACCGTGGGCAGGGAGGGACTCAGACTATTCTCTGAGCATCTGTGTAGGACCTGAATCAAGATGTAGGCTTTTGATTGCTGAATCGCCACAGTAGTTACTCTTCTGTTCTCCCTGAGCCTCCCTTATACTTTACTATCCTGGTTTGGTTTTACTATCAGTTTGACACACTAAGATCACATGGAAAGTGAGAATCTCAGTTGAGGGACTGAGGAAATGACCAGATCAGAAAGGCCTATAGCCATGTCTGAAATAGTTTTGATTGTTGACTAATGTGGGAAGACCCAGTTTGCTGTAGACAGTGCCACCCATAGGCAGGTAGTCCGGGGAAGTTCAGGGAAGCTGGCTGAGCATGAGCTACAGGAAGCAAGCCAGGAAGTACCTTTCTTACATGGTTCCATCCCCTGCTTCTGCTTTAGTCCCTATCCTCAACAAACCTTTTCTTTCCCGAGTTGGTTTTGATTGTGGTATTTGTCCCAGCAACAGAGAGCAAAGTACAATTATTTTCCCAACTTATCTCTTTAACTTTCTCTAAGATAATTATATTAGAGTCTAAATTTTTCAAGAAGGTAGAAACAACACAAATAGAAATAACAACTTATCTAGAAAATGCCTTCATGGAAGTGCACCAGGATAAGCAATACAACTAAAGAAAGCCTTCTCAAAGAAATCCAAACCTGTCAATCACTGCATTCCTCCCTCGTACTGATCAAATCATACAAAGTTCAATTACTTATCCACTTGTTTGGCATTAAAGTTTTCTAGAAGTTTCCAGCCATGACTGCTTTGTGATTGTTTTGTTGCCCTGGAAGAACTATGTGAAATTATTGAGTATATTTTGACTTTAGATGGCCAAAGGCTTCATCATTTGAGTACCAGAATGGTATGATTCCTATATAGAAACAAAAATGCTCCTGTGAAGGAATTCTGCACCATAATTCCTCTTCCCATGAAAAGGAAGAAGGTTGGCATATGGTTAACCTGACAAAAATGTGGGATCTAAACCCCTAAATACTTGCCAGGTACTAGATGCAGTGAGCAGGTCTCAATGATCCTGGTCTTACTGCCCAAATCCTGATCCAGGCAGGTGAGCCTTGGGTTGACTAGACCAACACAGAGAAAGAGCGAGCCCTGGTACAGACCCTAAACAGTGTGCTAAAACAGATTCTCCATCAGTGAGGAAACCAACACTCCCAGCATATAGCTTACAGGTAGTTGTTTTACAGCTCTGAATCAGGTGTTGCTCTCTCTCCCACCATTATCACCTCTCCTCTCTTCTCACAATGCATCACAACAGAGTACGATTCCAGCGTTTCTCTGCCTTTACAGAATCTGCACTCACCCTCATGAGGCTCACACAGCCTTCTATCACTTGCAACGTCTCACTAGACATGATACCTCAGAAGGCCTTTAGCTTTATTGAGTCTGTTTTGAACACTCAACATAAAAATGTCTCCCTGCATTTTCTATACATTCTCATTTTTAAATATGGTCATGTCTTCAAGTCACAGGGAGATTATATGCACCGAGATGCAACTGTTGTAGGTGGTCTGCCTAACTTTCTAATTACAAAAGGACAGAAAAGAGCAGGGTTCTGTGTGATAGAAGCCAGAAAAATCCCAGGCCCTAAAATCCAATCACCAAAGAGATAACTCAGCAGGTGAAGGCACTCATAGCAAAGCCTGATGAACTGAGTTCAAACACACGGACTGGCAGAAAGAATTGACTGGAAGCTGTCCTCTGATGCTCACATCAATGCTGTGGCACACAACACCCCCCCCCCCCAATGAAATTTAATTGTATAAAATTGTGGATTCTGCATGCACCATGTATATATTTGCAGTTTTTTTAGCAGCAGACTCAGAAGTCAAGATCCTCAGACCGATTCAATATATACCTTTAGGTTTTTTCTTTCTTTTTGCTATCTGGGCTCTATGGTTTCTGTTTTATGATTAAAGAAAAAAATACACATGCAGGGTTAAAGAGGCTTCTCTGGTTATTGTCATGAAAATCTCTTCTTAACTAGGCTGTAGAAGGGACAGTAAACACAAGTCTATGTGTTTCTAGGGGAGGACAGCCAAGCTCTATGCTACACAGTTCAATTGTGTAAATCATAGGGGGACCTGTCAAAGACTTCTCCAGTGTGGCACCTGTGTGCACTTTCATGTGTACACTGGACAGTGTGTATGTTTTATGTGTACAGTCTGGACAACGTTTGGGAAATACATTTGAGAATACAACTATTAACACAGAACTAGTTGACAAAATAACAAGAAAGAAAAATATTATTATGTAATTAAACCAGGATGTGGTTCTGGAAATCCAGTTAGGTATTGCCACAGAAAGTACCTTTTACATAATCAAATATATTACATGTTTTCAAAATAAATCCATCTGTGTTTGCTAACTGGCTGTAATAGAACACTAAACTCACATATATTGGGGAAATGTTGTATCCTCGAAGCAGCTGCCTAATGAGGTGCACTGGTGTTCAGCAAGGTGGGAACTGCATTTAAAGGTGCTGTCACAGTCTTTACATTTGTACAGCTTCTCCCCAGTATGAACTCTCTGGTGTCGGTTAAAGCTTGATCTCTGAGTGAAAGCCTTGCCACAGTCTTTACAACAGAAGGGCTTGTCTCCAGTATGAACCCTCTGGTGTTGAGTAAGGCTTGATCTTTGATTAAACGCTCTACCACAATCTTGACAATGGTAAGGCTTCTCTCCTGTATGAATTCTCTGGTGTTGAATAAGAAGTAAGTTGCGGCTAAAAGCTTTATCACAATCTTGACACTTGTAGGGCTTCTCTCCAGTATGAATTCTCTGGTGTCGAGTAAAGCTTGACCTCTGAGTGAATGCCTTGCCACAGTGCTTACAGAGATAGGGCTTGTCTCCAGTGTGAACTCTCTGGTGCTGAGTAAGGCTGGACCGCTGCTTAAATGCTTTGCCACAGTCTTTACAGTGGTAGGCCTTCTCTCCAGTGTGAATTTTCTGATGTTGAGTAAGGAAAAAAACACGATTAAAGGCTTTGCCACATTCATTACATTTATTAGGTTTCTCCCCAGTATGACCTCTCTGGTGTAAGCTGAGGCTTGATCTTTGATTAAAAGCTTTGCCACAATCTTTACAAGAATAGGGCTTCTCTCCAGTATGGATTCTCTGGTGTTGAGTAAGGCTTGATTTTTTATTAAAAGTTTTACCACAATCTTTACAATGGTAGGGCCTCTCTCCAGTATGAATTCTCTGGTGCTGAGTAAGGAGTGAGTTACGGTTGAAGGCTTTACCACAGTCTTTGCACTTGTAGGGTTTCTCTCCAGTGTGAACTCTCTGGTGTAGGCTAAGACTCGATCTTTGATGAAACGCTTTGCCACACTCTTTACAATGGTAGGGCCTCTCTCCAGTATGAATTCTCTGATGCTGAGTAACAGTTGACCTCTGATTGAAAGCTTTGCCACAGAATTTACAGCAGTAGGGTTTCTTCCCAGCATGAATGCTTTGGTGTTGTGTAAGGAGTGATTTATGGTAGAAGGCTTTGCCACAGTCCTTACATTTGTGCTGTTTCACTCCAGAATGAATTCTATGATGTTGTCGAAGGCTTGAACAATAGGTAAAGGCTTTGCCACAATCCTTACATTTGTAGGGTTTTTCTCCAGCATGACTTGTAGTAAGGCTTGAACTTTGATTGAAAGCTGT
>NW_022196899.1:29779281-29781028 GCF_008632895.1 Mastomys coucha | reverse complement strand
GCAAAGACCACAGTGGAAAATCTGTGGCCCTCAATGCTCCACTGACACTGACCACAGGGTCACCGAAAACAAAAACAAAAATAAAACAAACCACTCTTTTCTGTTTATAAAGACTGAATCTTACTTTTGTAAAATGGAAAGTTTATAAAGACATGTTACACAACAATTTGGATATACTTAACGCTATAAGACAGAATAATAAAATCTTTCAGACAATAAATTTCATTTTATGTGCTTTTCACATATAATTATGGTTAAAGGTTAAGTAAAGAAAAGCAATTAAATTGAAATTTCTCAGAAGCTACAATGAAATCAAACTATCTCTCAAACATGGAAACAGATTTATCAAGTCACAGATAACAAAATTAAGGTCATTTTCAAGAATATTAATGGACACAGGGTGAAATGACAATTGAACACAACCCAGTCAGAAAACATCCAAGTCATAAACAAAACAGGAGTACTATTTATGCAGGCAAATAAAACCACATGCACTGGAAATAGATATGTGTGTAACTCAATCTTATTTACTTCATCTTACACTGTCCTGCAATAAACAGTGTTCATAACTGACACTCAATAATAAAATACAGGATAAAACTAGTAATATTAATGGACATAACGAACCTACTCCAGAAACTGAAAACACAGAAAAAAGAAATATAAAGAAGGAAAAAAGAACTGTCACTTTATAAAATCTGGAACAACACGGGTGATGATAAAGATGTCTTTACATTAAACTAGTTCTCAGATTTGTCTCTCTATACCTGTCAGTCATCAGCAGTCAGTGTATAGTTAAAACTAAAGTCATAGAAACCCCATTAGAATGTTTATAAAAAGCTGAGACGATTAAAAAATAAATATACAAGTGTCAAGAGAGAACTTCTTAGTCACATTAATATATTACAGTACACTAACAAAGAGGTCATGAGAACTATCCACACATTTTCTGAGGCCCTCAAACCCTGCAAAAGAACTGCCCCCTTTATACCGTTCCCCGCAGGGGAAGACTTCAGGGGTCACTGTGAATACACAGGACAGGACTGCAGGACGACTAGGCTCAGAGGACTTAAAAGGATGGGGAACACAGGGTAGAAAACACCCTTCTGTGACAAAGGACAAACAGAACTGCATCTGTGAAAAGCCAATGCCACCGGACCAGAGCTTCCTACGCAGCTCATCTCTGCTCTGTGGGCTCTGCTTCGTTGGCTCCTACTCACCTGGGAACACCGCCGTGGGCTTTTGCCTCTTTACATTCCAGGGCTCTTTCCTTTGCTCCAGACAGGTAACCAGGTATGGCTTAGACACAGCAAGACCTGGTTAGTGGAAAACAAAACATGACATTTACTTGATATTTCCTCATAACTAGTAACATATCTGCTCTAGAATAGTGTTCATATGAAAAAACCACAATAAAAATATTTAACAATAGTCTAGAATATTACTTTTCCAATTGTTTCTCTACAGACAAAGAGTAATATATATTCAATTTATAGATTGTGAGCTGCACCTTTGTCTACTACAAAATCACAGTTAAAGGAGAAATAACTGGACTTTAAGATATAAATTACAATATTTCAATGCCTCTTGGCTGTTATAATTACCACTAATTTTAATTTAGGATATATATTACTTCAGAAGAGATGTAGAACACAAAGATTTTAAAACTACAAATATTTACCTATTTCAATACTACCTTCCTTGTTTTCTTCCCTGAAAACACAGGCTCCCAAGATATATTAAAAAA
>NW_022196899.1:29774776-29776798 GCF_008632895.1 Mastomys coucha | reverse complement strand
AAACTATCACACAAGAAAAACAAATTTTAGTACCAAGTTAGAAATTCTGTTGAGAGGTTGTCCTTACCCAGGAAGATGAGGTTCCTATAGTTTTCCAACATCACATCCGTATACAAATTCTGCTGTTCCGAGTTCAGACACTCCCATTCCTCTCCAGAAAAATCAATGGCCACATCCCTGAAGGTCAACTGTTCCTGAAATAAGAATACACAGCATAATGGTCATGTGGTCAGTGACTGTGGTCTTAATGTGAGCCAGGATGAACTGAGTCAGGAAAGAGTGTTTCTCCTAAGCTGAGTGATCCTAACTATTCACCAAGGCTCTTTAACACAGGGGTGTTTCTAATGTATTACTAGCTCTTGAGTAAAGATGAAGTAGACACTATACCTCCATGAAAAACTAAATGTAAAGGTATCAACATATGTATTTACACTTTTCAATTGTATATTAATGCGGGATGTCTATTTTTCAGACGAAAAGGACAATCTGAGAAAGGTACTTTACAAACCATGTATACTTCCCATCTATGGGAAAGTATTTACCATAGATGGGACATATTAGAATATAAATTCTGAATAGAATTATACTTGTATGACTTTTTGAAACATTATTACCTGTTTTTTTTGGAGAGGTGGGACATGGGGGGGGGTTAGACCAGTGCTTTATACTACCACAGTTATCTATAACTAAGCTATACACCAGCCCTAAAATCACATATTATAATTCAGTAATTCAAAACTGGAGCATAGATTTCTGCCGATACAGCAAACTCACTGGTAATGCCAATGTTAGCGGTCCTAAAACAACAAAAAAATACCAAACAGCAATAAGGCAGATACTAAGAGAACACATTAATGATTTGAAAGAATTTTAAGGAATCTGCATTTTATTATAGTAACAATACAGAAATGATCCTTTCTGATCATTTAAAATATACTAAAATTCACTGGGTTTTTCACACACTAATGCATAAAACCCCCAAATAATCCATGAGACCAGGGATGTTTTTCCTCTTCTATGACATTTTATCAATCATCCATAAATGTTAAAGCTGGGGTTTTATACAAACCTAGCCAGTCTAGAATTCATAGAATAAGAACATTAAAACAAAAATAAAGTGCAAATATTAAAATATCATTCAGAGTAGTTGAAAAGAGTAATAGACATATAAAAAGAATAGTAGAAAAAATAACAATTATATTTCATGTCCACAGACAAGTGAGTTACTTTGATTGTTATGACAAAATACCTAACAGAAGCAAATTAACAGGCAGATATTCTAGTAAATATTAATGATACACAATGGATTTCATTTCCTCACATGTATGTAGGTACTTGGATTCTATTTACCCTCCCTTATCCTCTCATGCCCTCCCACTCCAGCCTATCTTCTTTCTACCCAGTCCCCATCCATCTCCTCCTCCTGTTCCGCCCCTTCCTCCTCCCTTCCTTCTTCCACCTTCTCCTTCTTTTGATGATCAATTTCATTAGTTGATCAATAACTACACTTATACCCATGGACTAGTTCTACTATCTGCTTCTAGTTTGCTCTGATGGACACTTTAGTGGGTGCTAGAGTTATCCCCAGAAGATACATCCTAGACCTTCAAGACACTATATTAAGGTTGTTTTAAGTCTTCATGGATGAAGGTTGAGGCCTAGTCCAGAAGACAGCTCAGAGTTGCCAGGCTGGTTTGATAATAAAACAAGGATAAGATATCTAATTTATGTACATTAAAGACATCTACATTACTTCCAGAAACATCCCTCCTCCAAAATTGTCAAAGTGCAGAGGGCAATCCTATGTTCTCATTTATCACCATATCCTTTTCACTCTGGTAGAAACCCTTCCTCTCTGGTGCTTTCAGATGACCAGCAGCTCTTCCTTCAACCATCAGCCCCAGGGCCACAAAATGAAGGGGGAGAAAAGAACTGAGTGCTGGAATAAAGTAGAGGGAAGAATCCAGGAATCTACAAGTGAGAAATGAATGCCAGTGAGCTAGTACTGAGTGCATACTCAAG
>NW_022196899.1:29769277-29773895 GCF_008632895.1 Mastomys coucha | reverse complement strand
TATGATACTATACTATAATACTTTACATCATATTCTATAAGTAAATTAATTAGAACCGATTCTTCCTGAAATTTAAAACACAATGACAACCAGGAAGATGGCTCAGCAGGTAAAAATGCTTGCTACCAAGCCTTCCAACTTGAGTTCAACACCTGGAATATGTCCTCTGACCATCATATATGTATTGTGGTACATACATGTTCCATATACACATACACAAATAAATACATGCAATACAAATTTTTAATAACAATCACAGGGTTAGAAAACTGATGTAATGGCTAGGAACTACCTCTTCCACCCCTATTTGCTACTCAAGAATAAACTCACTCACTCATCCAGCCTATCTTCTCTCAAGCATTTGGAAGACACAATGCGACAGCTTCCTCGGAGGCAGGTAACCACTTGAAAAGCTCAGATGCCTGAGTCCTACAGCAGAGTTTGATCCTGCTGGCCCAGGAGTGGTTTTTAACACATACCTCTGTTTAATCTGTCTTTAATCTGCATCCTGAAGTTAATAATCCTGTAAATTATGTTCCTATGCTTCATTTTTTTCTGTTAATAGATTAGTATGGTTGTTAACAGTATCTCTTCTCCCCATTTTTTAGTGTTTTTGTATAATATTTATTCATGAAAAGTGACCATTACAATTGAGGCAAGATTCCCAATGATTTAAAATTAGTAATTATTAATATTATGCAGCAAACTCGGGTGTTGGAATATCCTATTTCTAAACATAAAATTAATGCACATACTTTACAAAGTTGTAAAGATAGGGTAAAATGTGTACATACCGTCAGGTCCAAAGCCCCTCCCCTTACCCCAAGTCAACAGAAGGATTGTTACTGAGTAAACAAGCCTAAAAGTTTCTCTTCACTGAGAAGCAGATCTTTTAAGGTAGGTTTTGTTCACAGAAGCCTACCACAAAGGGTTACAAAGTGTTAGGAAACCTACACCCTGCTGGGGAGAAAGGATGCCCCATCCACCATCCTGGGTATCTCAACTGCAAGTCTCTAGATCTGCTTGGGAACGCCCCAAGTTGTACATGTCCCCATGGCACTTACTAAGTCTCTCCAGTCCCCTTACTCTCCCCTGGCTGTCTCCTTTGCTGTCTCTCAGCTCTCTCCTTAGAACTTGCTCTCTAACTATGCTAACCACTTAGCTCTCCTCCTTTCCCTCTCCCCTCTGTGAGCTGCCTGCTCCATCTCTGCCCCATTCATTGGCTGGCTGGATCCTGTCTTCCCTCCTGGGCCTCTGATGTACCGGAACACTCCCTCTGCAGAGCTCCATTTTCTACTCTTTTCCCTAGGCCTCTCCCAGCTCTCTTCAGTCTGCTTCTTTCTGAAAGATGCCTTCATTTCCTACTTGCTAGATCTCTCAGCTCCTGTCTCTCACAATGGGCTCTTCCTGTGCAGTAGTACCTGCCTCCTCTAACCTGTCTCCTCACACTTGGGTTCCATTAAAGCCTCCCTGGCTTACTATATACAGTGTGGTCTCAGTACAGAAGAGATAATCAGTCTCAACGGTCAGAAAATGGCCAAATTCTCAGACTGTGACGACTTCTGCCACCACACAAACAAAAGATCTGAAAAGCGCCTTCTCCCCAAGCCCACTTTGCTCTCCCGGGTCTCTAGTCTCTCCCGCTGGCCACTGGATTCCATCTTTACAAGATTCAAATGTCAGCCTGGTGGTGGTGGCATACGCCTTTAATCCCAGCACTTGGGAGGCAGAGGCAGGTGGATTTCTGAGTTCGTGGCCAGGCTGGTCTACTGAGTGAGTTCCAGGACAGTCAGGGCTACACAGAGAAACCCTGTCTCAAAAAAACAAAACAAAACAAACAAACAAACAAAAATATTCAAACGTCTTTGGAGGTATGGAGCTACTCTACTAAAAAGCTGGCTCTGTAGTTAATGGCCTGCTCTCTCCAGACCCAAGCATAGTTGTTTAATTGTTTTCTCCAAACTCTCCAAGTCCTGGGTCAGGACAGTCACGTGACTGGGGGTTGGGGGGAAGGAAGGCAAAACAGAAGAGCCCATGTGCCTCAAGAGAGCTAAAAAGTGAATGACTCCCAGTAGGGACTGCTGCTGCTTATCGAATACCCTGTTTCTTAGTCTTACTTAACTCTCTAAGTACTCTCCTCTCTTATAGCTCAAACATTTATGCTGAACCACAAACTTTACCTCATATCTCTAAGACCACTGTATAAACTTTATCTCAGGATTTGTAAATTCTTTGGGTGTGGTTTAAAAAGAACCTGTGAAATCTGTAACAAAATGCTTAAAACTTGTAACAGAAAAGGTTGATAGTAAAACTAGTATCAATACAAGGGTAATCTTAATTTGCTACAGCATGCTTATATGCAACTTGGATTCGATTCTTGTTTAGGAAAATAGATGTTTTTAAAAAGAAAAAAAAAAGTGTGTGCCTGATGGTTCACTTTAGAGTAAACAACAACCATGCTCCTGGCAGCCATCTTCACTAAGGTTAAAGAGAGGGCATACTATGTGTGGTTCAAGTGAGCACAGAGATAAACTGACTGGCAATACCATAACACTTCCTAGTCCTACAGAGCCATCTGCTTTACCTAACCACTTATGTCTTTGCTAACTGTGTTCAACATCAAGCTCCTTAGAAAATATGTTTATGGCTCTTACTCTCTTACTCTTGCCTCTCCCTCCCTTCCTCGCCCTCTCCACATTCCCTTCTCCCCCTCTCCTTGTGGCCATGGCCGGTCTCTACTTCTCTACTCTCCCCTTCTCTCTGCCTTCCTCTGCCTCTTAGCTCCCCTTCCAGCCAGCTATGAAAATAAACGCCTTAAAAATTTTTTTAAAAAGGAACATGTTTATGAATTCCTAAGGTCTACTCAGGCTAACAAAAACTACCTTGAAGATGTCTAGCCTTTTTCTCTTTGGTAACTTTGTTAAGCTTTAGCTTTCGGATAAACTGACTCATAGAAGAAACTGTGATAGTCTACAAAGGTATATATAAAAGGGTCAAAAAAGCAAGGTCTCAGTTTCTCTGTGAACTGTACTCATGGTTTAAAGTTTTATTTTGATGTTAAAGGATCTTCAATTAAATCTCCAATTCCAATTTTTTTAAAGATTTTTTTTTATTATTATTATATGTAAGTACACTATAGCTGTCTTCAGACAGCACCAGAAGAGGGTGTCAGATCTCATTACGGATGGTTGTGAGCCACCATGTGGTTGCTGGGATTTGAACTCAGGACCTTTGGAAGAGCAGTCAGTGCTCTTAACCGCTGAGCCATCTCTCCAGCCCCAATTGCAAATTTTTAAGGCTTAAACTTAACAAAGATAACACTGCAAAATCCTAATCTTACAAAAGCCAAGACCTCTTAAGCTGTTAAAGATAATTAAGACATGTAAGTTAATGGTCAGTCACCTTATAAATGTGTCAGTCTTCAACGTGCTCAGAACTACGCTTGCAGTCATGCTAAGTATAAATGGGATTCATTTAAAGGGACAACCTTTAGCCTGATGGACATATCATCAAAGTTAAGCCTAACTGGAGTAATTGAAAAGAAGTACAGTTTTGTTTTGTTTTTTAAAATCAGGTCCAGATAACAGATTCAATGATAGCCCTCAAACCCATCAGCGAGATCTGCTGAAATATGGCACTTAAGGTATTTAATGAAAACAGCAGAAATCCTAGCTCCTAGCCACAGCCCTACCCTCCAGCAAAGAAGAAGGGCAGTGCACTTCACCTGGAACGGAGCTGCAAAGGTAACTGGACAGAGAACTGCATTCACCTCCCCAGCCACCAGGACCTGCCCAAACTGTGGACAAGTGCAACCCTGGACAATCTACTGCCCCTCTCCTGGCCTTGTCCAGGTAGCTCAGTCCCCAAATTCCTCCTCTTCAGTAAAGTTTCTTGGATTTTCTCGGCCTGAGGACCAAAGACTGATACTGCCCTGGGAAGTCTGCCTGCAGCAAAGCTATCAAGAATACCACGGGGAAGCCCAGGTGGCCTGTCCAGGTGGCGGGTTAGGCTCTGTCATTCTTAACTGACAGAGGCCATTTGGTCTATACTTTCTACCCAAACGTATCCTTCTCAGATCTCAGTGGTGGCCTTGGGAGTGGGCCCTGGCTTACCTCTGGCTGACTGCAGCCAGCCCCTCCCCGCGAGGCTGCAGCTGCCAGATCAGTCCATCCATACCTAGAAAGTCAGTTTCACTTTACAAACATTCTGGCCTTACAATAACTTTAGGTACAAAAGTTGAACTTGTTGATGATACAAATTTAAAAATGTTAAAAAGGTTTAAATTATCTACTTAAAAAAGGTTTAAATTATCATAGTCTCTTAAGTAATAAAGGCTTTGAGGTAGAGGTTGAGGCCTAATTGCCTGCCATCAAGATGTGGTTTCATTTGTAAAAATCAGGTCATTGTTCTTTGCTTGCTTAGAGAGAGCTACAAGGTCTCCTGCAAGAAAGGCCAAAGCCCAGGCAGGTTTACCTTGCTGACAGGCCTCACCTGAGAAAGGTAAACCCCCAAGGCAGATTTCCAGGCTAAAAAGAAAATGCCTTAAAGATTGCTCTCTGGAACCACCTCAGTGGGTTAGAGGTACTGGTTGCCACAACTGTCAACCTAAGTTTGGTCC
>NW_022196899.1:29766479-29768684 GCF_008632895.1 Mastomys coucha | reverse complement strand
GGGCGCGGCGGGGTACCGGGATCTCTCCAGCACAGGCAGTGCGGTGACACACGGCCCACCAAGGGGGACCTGGGACTAGCCGATCCCAGGGCCGGCCGCAGGAAGGCGGGGTCTCCATCGC
This sequence comes from Mastomys coucha, assembly GCF_008632895.1. Lineage (NCBI taxonomy): Eukaryota > Metazoa > Chordata > Mammalia > Rodentia > Muridae > Mastomys > Mastomys coucha. The sequence goes on along the minus strand of NW_022196899.1, from coordinate 29,768,563 downwards.
CCCCCTGCTGTCGCGGGCTCCCCTCGGCTCCACACAGCCCCCCTCCAGCCTCGCCACACCAGGCACACATTCACCAGCAGGCTTCTGCAGTGCCCTCCGTCCTCCCACGTCGACCACTGGCCGCAGCCGATCCCCACCGGCTCTACACAGCCTCCCGCCAGTCTCAGGGCATCATGCACACTCACCATTGTAGCTTGACTACTGCGGCGTCAGCGTCCTCCCGGTGGATGGCCCAGCTCCAGCCAGACACAGGGCAAACGGATGCCACAGGGCCCAGCGACAGGCTACACCGGAAGAGACCCAGCCTGAGGAGGATTCCAAGATCCTGGACTTCAGAAACATAGCCCGCCCCCTCCATCCTGTCTAAACGTCTGATTGGAAGGTCTCACCACCTTGCTGCTGATTGGATGACGTTCAGGTCCCGCCCCATCAGGCCCCAGCACTACCCTATGGGCTGAAATGACAAGTTCTTAGTACAGCTGTAGTACAGCTGACTCTAAATAGGGAACATTCGCATTTAATATTGTATATAAGGTCAGATCCATTTATGATCATATATCTGTATATTATTTGCAATAGAGAAGAGCTTTGGGACCATTTTCCCCCCTGAGCTCCGTTCTTGAATTCTAAATTTTAAAAAGGGAAAAGAAAATACGCTGAATCAGCAATACTCAATATGGAAAGTGGGAGTCATACTCAAGTGTTGCTTAATTTAAAATTTTCTACTATTCATATTAAAATTAAAAAAGAAGGGAGTGATTGTAATAAAACCCAGTATATCCAAACATATCAACATATGTAGAATTCTTGTTACACACATTGTGTATATATACATACATACACACACACACACACACATAATACATTTCTGGTACTGTACTAAATCATCAAAATTCGAGTTTTTAGCAGGTTTGAGTTCAGGTCTGTCACCATCCTCTTCTGAGAGCCATAACTTTCCTGACCTCAAGAAGGGGGAGTCAAGGTGCCTGACAATCTCTCTCATTTATGTCAGAAGTGAAGAAATACAGTTTCCTGCCAATATTCTTTTAGGTCCCAGTGAATGGGAGTAACCGTGACCTAAAACAGATCAGGGGGCTTCAAACAGGAGGTGTTAAAAGGTAAGCACATGATGAGAGAAGCCTATCTCTTGAGCCCTCCACAGCCTTGGTTGTGGTGTAAATACATTACAGGCAAAGCTACCACCCCCCTTTTTAGTTTGGCCTGGGACCTAATGGTAAGCCTGCAGAAGCTGGTTTCCATTGGCAACAAGCAGTGTACACTTAAGTACCCAGCCACATGCACACATGTCTACAAATGTTCTGTTTAATCAACACCATCTAGCAATAGATCATCCAGCTCTAATTAGTGGGAAAGGAAACTAATACATAGACAGATAGAAGCTACCATTTTCTAGGTAACTTATGATTAAGATGTCATTAAGTTATGGTATCATGCATGTAAGTGTGCATTACTTTTCTGTCTCTGGGTAACAAACCACTCCAAAACTTAGTAGTTGGTGATGAGGCAGCTCCTCAGTTGAGGTTCAGTTGGACTCCATCGGGTGCACCTGGTCAGCTGATGGGTGTCAGATGGTGCAGCCCCAGGGGAGTGAGCAGTTTCATCTTTACTCTCACTGCTCCCATGATGCCTCACCTTTCCACCTTCCCAGTGTAGTCTTGTTCTCAGAAATGAGGAGGTCTGGGGAGAAATTAAAAAAGGCCCTGACAGCTTAGGTGTCAGACTAATAATTCCATAGAAACCAGGTTAAGTGAGCCATGGCAGGAAGAGACCAACTCAGTTCAACATACAGAAACAGATACACCTTTTGATGGGATCTACAGAAAAATCACATGGCCTGAGTCTCGGAAACAGGAGGAATCAAGACCTGCTGACACTTTTGCATTTAGTATCATTATGCATCTTCTTATCAATAAGGTTCATGGAATCATTCCAAGTTACGGAATTTACCCAAGTGAGGCTAGGATTTCACAAGACTTTCTGAGTTCCAAAGCCCAGACGCTTACCCGAGAATGTGTGAGCACCCATTTCTTATGGTCCTTTTAGGACTTGAATGTAACACGGAT
>NW_022196899.1:29740460-29741268 GCF_008632895.1 Mastomys coucha | reverse complement strand
AGGGTTTTACTGCTGTGAACAGACACCATGATCAAGGCAACTCTTATAAGGACAACATTTAATTGGGGATTGGCTTACAGGTTCAGAGGTTCAGTCCATTATCATCAAGGTGGGAACATGACAGCATCCAGGTAGGCGTGGTGAAGGAGTAGCTGAGTGTTCTACATCTTGATCTAAAGGCAGCTGGAGAAGACCGGCTTCCAGACACCCAGGATGAGGGTCTTAAAGCCCACTCCCACAGTTACACACCTACACCAACTAGGCCACACCTTCTAATAGTGCCACACCCTGGGCTGAGCATATACAAACCATCAGAGTACCTTTAAGAAAAATGAAAACTGTCATTTGTAAGCAGTCTTATGTACCTTGACTTTATTGTGTAGACTAGGATGGTCTAGAATTCACAGAGACCTGCCTGTCTCTGTCTCCTGTGTCTGTTGTGTTTTAGCTCAGAGGCTAAGTGGCTCCTGGCTATGCCCCATCCTTTTGTTTATGGGGAGAACATTTTGGCCTTCAGCCAAACTTTGATGTAGCAGCCAACCTAGAGCTTCATTTCTGCACAGCATGGCTAACCTGACTTTCCCCCACCTCTCACTCAGGTGTTTTTTTTAGGCTGTCAGCTTGGGTTCTAATTGCTGTAAATTGGGTGCCATTTGTAAAGTTTGGTCTGGTTCTTCCTCCCAGGCCCATGCTCCTAGAAATAAGACTCAGACTCAAATTATATCTACAAATACCGTGGTCATAAAGCTAGGCTCTTCTCTGACTACATCATAATTTAAAATAACCCATTCTGCCATGTGGCTGGTTA
>NW_022196899.1:29724728-29739893 GCF_008632895.1 Mastomys coucha | reverse complement strand
AGGTAGTCCTGGTCCACCTGCAGCTGCTTCTCTGGAGAGCCACTCCCACCTCTGCTCCATGGCTTTGGCCTAGGGAATGACTTAGGTGAAAGTCAGAGTCACAAAAGCAGCTGTCCATCCAAGTTATGCAAGCTCTCCCATACCATATACACCTCCTGTATAAAACCTTGGTGAGTGACCAGTAGGTACAAGTGACCCTTGTGCTTAGTCATCGTGCTAAAGCGGTTGTTTTGAAGAATGACACTAAGTTCATCTTCCTTAGCAGTTGCTGTGAGCCTGTACAGGCCATGGTAGGTCAGCTCTGCTGCAGTGGTCTCCAGGAACTGCTCCGCAGTCAAGCCTTCTGTCATGAGGTCGGAGTCACTAGAGTGTTGACTGGTGATGGTCTTCTCTACCAGCTGGTTGTAACTCAGCTTTCCAATAGCACTCAAGCCTCAGGACTCTGTGGATCCACAAGCCAGTCATGGTATTGAGGTATCCCCAGCAAGTCAAAGATGCTGCATTCCAGTGTATACTCAAAGTCTGAGATGCCTGTGAAGTGCACATTGACATCCAGATCTGTGGCCAGTTTAGGGAGCACTGTCATTGCATCGTCCACATTCAAGATGTGTCAGGAGCTCATCTGATGTGATCACTCCCTTCTGAGGTGGCAGCTTCACCACTGTAATCCCAGTATGGAAGAAGCAGAGGCAGGAGGAATGAGGCCAACGTGGCCTCAGTGTAAGACCTTGTCTCAAAAATAAAGCAGGAGTGTGGTGGCATACATCTTTAGCCCGGAGGCCAAGGTAATGCATCCATACAATACACAAGATATTCTCTCTACAGAGCAACTGCTTCCTCTGCACCCCTCTGGGCTGCTCCCCTCCTCCCCAGCAGCTGTGCCTCTGTCTGACTCTTTTAAACATCAATCTGTCCTGCCACTTCACACATCTGTCAACCCAAATCCAGGGTGCCCCTGCCTTCTGGGGTCCTCCAGATGCCCTGCGTTTCTTCTGCTACTCAGGTTCCCATACCCTCTGTACACCACCAAACCACCATCAACACCCATCCCCTACCACTGGCCTCTTTTAGTGCAATGGAACTTCATTTAAAAATCTCTCACCAGAGTCTTATCTGAGCTCCCCATCTCTATGCCTCCAGTAACCTCGGTTCTACAGATAACCCTATATGGACAGGCAGAATTTGCTGTGTGTGTGTGTGTTTTTTTTTTGTCCCTCCCCCACACCCAGTGGGGTTCATAAAGACCTTGCTGCTTTCCTTCTGGTCATAGTAGGCATCTCTATCACAGTATCTCTCGTATTGTCCAGGAGTACTGGGTCACTGAACTAAAACAACTGTGTGAAAAATATTGAGAGATCATGGATGACTCTGCAGAATCCCTCCCATCCCTCCAATGACAGGTTCTTTCACTGGCCCAGGTTGCATTGCAGAACAGCTGATCATTACTAGATCTTCTCACTGCAGACAAAGGAGGCACGTGCTTGTTCCTGGGAGAAGAATGCTATCATTACATCAATAAGTCCTGCCTAGTAGAGACCTGGATAGAACCACTCCACACACTGGGGAAGGACCACAGGAGATGAAATCTGGGCATCTTCCCGACTTCCAATGGTTGTAGTTTGTAGGCTTAGATTTTTTCAAATCCTACTCTTAATACTCTTAAATGCTTTAACCTCCCTTCTAGATCACTACCCAGTAGAGGTAGTGGAAAAGAAAAGTTATTAAGATACAGGGAAGAGAACCTGTTTAGAAATTGTTCTTTGGAGCAAATCCAATCTTCATGGTCAGGAAATCAGCAGTTCAGTTCACAAAATCAACAGCAGCAGCTTGATACACTCATAAACACTTCATGAATACACCAGCAGTCCAGTTCAGTAGTGTCAGGATAGCAAACATGAATCAGCAGTGGTGGCACCACCTAGCAGAGACAGCCAGGCCTCAGTAGAATCAGCACAAGTCAGCAGGAGCAACCAGGACCACCAGGCACACCAGGAGAAGCTCCCAGCTGTGCCTCTCTCATCAAAGACATGAGACCAATGATGCATTGCAAAGTTAGCTATGCAAGCCCTCATCATTGTCCATTGAGTCCTATTTATACTCCCTCCAAACATCACATCCATCCTCCATAGGTCTTTCCTTACCATGTGAGTCTGTCTTAGCAAAACTTTATGTGAGTCTACATTATCTGACATCATTCTGACAATTGGCCGGAGTCCACGGAAGCAGCAAGAAGCCACCAGAACACCACCAGAAGTTTTTTGGTGCATTTCTCTCTATGGAATCACTATAAATGGAGCTCAGCTATACAACATAGGGCAAACCAATTCATGGGTGTTGTTAGTAAATAATCCTTCATCACATGTTCCTTCATGTGCTTGCTTTAGCAAAATGTCCTTTCATCTGTGTCCATTTCAAGAAACCACTCCTTCACTTGTTTGCCCCAGCAAAACACCATCCAACACAACTGACTTTCCATCGAAACCAAGTGAAGTTTTCACTTCAGCAGCCTTCCCGTTTTTTAATGGCTCATCCTGATTAGTACCCCTCATTATCATTTGCCTATTTTTTTCTTTTTGCCCCTAGTATCTTTTGCTTTCTCCAGGAACAGATTAGCAAGATTTCCCTGGTAATGGTCAGCCAGGGACACTTCTTCACTCAGTATCTCTCACTCAGTACAAATTCACCCTCTCATGCTATCCTTCTTTAGCAGGAAGTAGCCAGACATGATCCAGTGCCTATATACCCAGATGTTTGGTTGGAGCCTCTGGCTACCCTCTGTCCCCGTCCCCCGCACACACATCCTGCATAGTCCTGTAAACACTTCCATACTCTTCTACTCCCCACTTTTCTCCCTCCTTCTGAGTCTTGTGTTTTGTCCTGTGGGTATAAGTATGAGTAGAGGGTCATGGTCCAATCCCACTACCTTCAGGCCTGACATGGGAATGAGGAAGACAGACAAGGGGACATGTTGGCTGTAGACCAGTAAGCCACACTCTATCTACCTTGACCTTTGCTCATAGATACTCACTTTAAGAGTCTGGTTAAGAGTCTCTCTTTAAGAGTCTTTAAAAGTCTTTTAAGAGTCTTTAAGAGTCTTTCTCTCTCTCTCTCTTTCTTTCTTTCTTTCTTTCTTTCTTTCTTTCTTTCTTCCTTCCTTCCTTCCTTCCTTTCTTCTTTCCTTTCTTGCTTGCTTGCTTTTTGTATTAATTGGTTATTTTATTTATTTACATTTCAAATGTTGCCCCCTACCCAGTCTCCCCACCCCCTGCAAACCACCCACTCCATCCCTCCTCCCCTTTGCCTCTAAGAGGGTGCTCCCCCACCCACCCACTTTCTCCTTCTAGCATCTCCCTATGCTGGGACAACAAGCCTCTACAGGACTAAGGGCCTCTCCACCCATTGATGCCAGATAAGGCAATCCTCTACTACATATGCAACTGGAGCCATGGACATATCCATGTATACTCTTTGATTGGTGTTTTAGTCCCTGGGAGCTCTGGCAGATCCAGTTAGTTGATATTGTTCTTCCTATGGGGTTGCAATCCCTTTAGCTCCTTTGGCCTTTCCCTCTAACTCTTCCATTGGGGTCCCCAGGCTCAGTCCAATGGTTGGCTGTGAGTATCTGCATCTATCTTCGTCAGATGCTGACAGAACCTCTCAGAGGACAGCCATATTAGGCTCCTGTCTGCAAGCACTTCTTGGCATCAGCAATAGTGTCAGGGTTGGGTTTCTGCAGATGGAATGGATCCCAAGGTGGGACAGTCTCTGGATAGCCTTTTTTTTCAATCTCTGCTCCATTTTTTTTTTGTCCCTGTTTTCTTTTAGATAGGAACATTTCTGGGTTAAAATTTTTTAGATGAGTGTGTGGCCCCATCCCTCAACTGGGGGCCATGCCCTCTACTGAAGTTGGTCTCTTCAGGTTCTATCTCCTCTCTGTTGGGTATTTTCACTAAAGTCATCCCCAGTGGGACCTGGAAATCTCTCAGTTCCCTGGCATCTGGGACTTTCTAGTGGCTCCCCTTCCCTGTTCTTCCCTCCTACTGCTACATATTTCTATTCATTTTCCTGACCCTCTGGACTTCTCTCCTGTCTCTTCCCATACCTAACCCTGCCCCACCTTTTCCCTACCCCTCCTTTCTCCTTCCCAGGTCTCTCCCTCCATCTACCTCCTGTGATTATTTTGTTCCCCCTTCTAAGTAGGATTGAAGCATCTGCAGTTTTAGTCTTCCTTCTTGTTAAGCTTCATATGGTCTGTAAGTTGTATCATGGGTTCTGAGATTTAGGTCTAACAGCCGCTTATCAATGGGTAAATATCATGTGTGTCCTTTTGGGTCTAGGTTACCTCACTCAGGATAATATTTTTAGTTACATCCATTTGCCTGCAAAATTCATAAAGTCTTCATCTTTTATAGCTGAGTAGTATTCCATTGTGTAAATGTACCACATTTTCTGTCTCCATTCTTCCATTGAGGGAAATCTGGACTGTTTAGGGCTTCTGGCTATTACAAATAAGGCTACTATGAACAAAACGGAGCAAATGTCCTTGTGATATGGTGGACTTAGTGGTATAGCTGGGTGTTAAGGTAGAATTATTTCTAATTTTCTGAGGAAATGCCAGATTGATTTCCAAAGTGGTTGTGCATGTTTGCAATCCCACCAGCAATGGAAGAGTGTTCCTCTTTCTCCACAACCTCAGCATCTGCTGTCACCTGAGTTTTTATCCTAGCCATTCTGACTGGTGTGAGGTGGAATCTCAGGGTTGTTTTGACTTACATTTCCCTGATGACTAAGGATGTTCAACATTTGTTTAGGTGCTGCTCAGCCATTTGGTATTCGACAGTTGAGAATTCTTTGTTTAGCTCTGTACCCCATTTTTCAATAGGGTTATTTGGTTCTCTGGAGTCTACCTTCTTGAGTTCTTTGTATATTTTGGATATTAGCCCTTTATCAGATGTAGGATTCGTAAAGATCTTTTCCCAATCTGTTGGTTGCAGTTTTGTCCTATTTATAGTGTCCTCTGTCTTACAAAAGCTTTGCAATTTATGAGGTCCCATTTGTCATTTATTGATCTTAGAGCAGAAGCTATTAGTGTTCTGTTCAGGAAAATTTCCCATGTGCCCATGTGTTAGAGGCTCTTTCCCATTTTCTCTTATACTAGTTTCGGTGCATATGGTTTTATGTGGAGGTCCTTGATCCACTTGGACCTGAGCTTTGTATAAGGAGATAAGAATGGATCTGAAAAGAAAAAATTCAGCACGAACTTGCCCACATAAGCCTGGGATTGAAAGAGTTAAATTTGAGACCGGTGTTAGCAAAGGAAAGTATTACCTAAAACCACAGGGGTCAGATCAAAATGGAGATGAACAAGCTGTTAGGGGACTGAAAGGTCAGGGAGACATAAAACCACGAAGATAGGGCAAAAATGCAAGGATATGCCCATAGCCCAGGTCAGGAAGACATAAAACATGGAGATAGGGCATGTCCAGCGCCTAGGCGCCTGGGATGCGCCTAGGCGGACATTGAATAATGAGCCATCTGGTCCCCTTAGGTATTAGCTAAAGGTCAACTAGAAATCTTGAATAGCACTCGTTTTTCACTCCCTTTTTTTTAGAAATTTTCAACTCTAATCTGCTCGAACTACATTTAAAATAACCAATCATGTATAGCCACCCTGATTCCTTTGTTCCCTCAGACCTTTTTTCCAATATAAACCCCTAACCCCTTAGCCTCCGCGTGATTCCTTGTCTCCTGCATGAGGTTGGGGGTCCGTCTGGAAACCTTGTGCACTTTGCATCAAAGCAGCCTCTCGTGTTTCACTGGGTGCACGTCTCCTGGGACTTGAGTGAGGGTCCCTTTGGAGGGTCTTTCAGATCGATTTCATTCTTCTGCATGCAGACTGCCAGTTAGACCAGCACTATTTGTTGAAAATGCTGTCTTTTTTTTCCCCACTGGATGGTTTTAGCTCCTTTGTCAAAGATCAAGTGACCATAGGTTTATTGGTTCATTTCTGGGTCTTCAATTCTATTTCATTGATTTAACTGTCTGTCTCTGCACTGATACAAAGCAGTTTTTATCACTATTGCTCTGTAATACTACCACAGGCCGGCCGATCTGGGCCTTCCTCAACCCGCGGGAGAAACGAGGTCCTAGTCAGGTCGACAAGGCATAGGCGAAGAAATGATGGCAGAGACGACACATGAAGTACAGGATCTGAATGTATTTCTTAAAAATGGCATCAGACTTTTACAGTCATTGCAAAACAGAGATGGTAAATCTGGCAGCTCAGCAGTTGAGGTACATCTGAGGCCATCTAAAACACACTGGGTCTAAAGCAGTAGCTATCTCCTCTGAACTGGTGCTGCATCCCCCAGGCCCAAGTGCTCTGGGCCCGGGAGACTGCGGATTGCATGAGTCTGAGTCCTAGCCCATCGAAGTTTTAGTGCAAGTCCTTCTGCGAGTCCATAGTGCTAGTCCTACATGCGAGTCCAAGTCCTTCATATGAGTCCAAGTCCTAGTCCTTATACAAAGTGACAAGCAGGCTTAAGTAGCATACAGCAGGCAGATGACAAGAGTCATGTAGGCAGGTGACAGTCACATCAAGGTCAGTGATCTTACTGACGAAGATCACGTATCCAGTTGTGAAGCAGGTGGAAGAGCAATGGTGTCTTCCCCGCTGGGACTAATTTGGTATTCCTATTCTAATTCTCTGGTTTTGCTGGAGGCAATGACTAGGATTCTGACCTAACACTTCTAGCTAATGTCCTTGAGTGGAAGCCCTTCATTACTCTCTAGTATGCAAAACATTTCTAACTATTGTGAACTATCTATTACCCTAAGGAATGTGCTAGACCTCTGTTGCTAGCTCTGGCGAGGCAGATTCCTTGAGAGAAATTCCAAGTTATGGACAGCTTGGTATTAAACTAGGATATATTGGTAACATTGTTTTGGCCAGGAAACAATGTCCAATCTTAGCCATTTACGAATCATTTCTTGGGGTACCTTTATGTCTAGTTATGAGGGCATGTTGACGATTGGAAAGACTGATCTGGAACACGTCTGAGTTAGGAGATACCAGCGACTGTCTGAATATCCAGGAGGCACAGAACTCCTTTTGGATCTTTATTGCCTCTTATCCTTAATCAGGATTTTATCCCCGATATTTTGGATGTGACTGGAGTAGACGAGTGTGGGTGGCATAATACAGCTTGAGGTCAGCAATGGTGATTCCCCCAGGAGTTCTTTTATTGTTGAGAATAGTTTTTGCTATCCTGGGTATTTGTTATTCTGGAAGAAGTTGAGAATTGCTCTTTCTATCTCTGTAAAGAATTGAGTTGGAATTTTGATGGGAATTCCATTGAATCTGTAGATTGCTTTTGGTAAGATAGCCATTTTTACTATGTTAATCCTATGGATTCATAAGCATGGGAGATCTTTCCATTTTCACAGCTCTTCTTTATTTTTTCAGAGACTTTAAGTTCTTATTATACAGATTTTTCACTTGCTTGGTTAGAGTCACACCAAGGTATTTTATATTATTTATGACTATTGTGAATGATGTTGTTTCCCTAATTTCTTTCTCAGCCCATTTATCCTTTGTGTAGAGGGAGGCAAGTTTTGTCAAATTTTTAAATTTATCCACTTTATTTATTTATTTACTTTAGATATGATCACATCCCCACTCCTTCCTCTCCTCCCAGTCCCATTATCACATAGCCCTTCCCCAGTACCCCTCTCCTCCTCAGAGAAGGGGAAGCCCCTCATGGGTACCAACCTGTCCTGGCACATCAAGTTGCAGCAGTACTAAGGGCATCCTCTCCCATTGAGGCCAGACAAGGAAGCCCAGTTAGGGGAAGGGGATCCAAAGGCAATCCATAGAGTCAGAGACAGTCCCATGCTCCAATTATTAGGAGACCCACATGAAGGCCATGCTGCAATCTGCTACAAGTGTGTTGGGGGACTAGGTCCTGACCATGAATGTTCTTTGTTAAGTGGTTTAGTGTTTGTGGGCCCCAGTGGGCCGGGGTTAGTTGACTCTGTTGGTCTTCTTGTGGTGTCCTTGACCCCTGTGGCTCCTTCAATCCCTCTCCTGACTCTTCCACAAGACTTTCCATGCTCCACCTAAACTTTGGCTGTGGGCCTCTGCTTCTTCTGGGTGAAGCCTCTCAGAAGACATGCTATACTCCTGCCTGCAAACATAGCAGAATAGTATTAATAGTGACAGTGGTTAGCTCTATTCCATGGGGTGGGTCTCAAGTTAAGCCAATCATTGATTGGCCATTCCCTCAGTCTCTGCTCTATCTGGATCCCTGCACATTTGTTGTAGTAATTATTTAAATCCCAGTACAAGGTTTCTTACCCCCCCTTTGCTATCTAAGTTCCTGCATGAAAGATACAGGCAACCTTTTTATTTACAATAAGACTTAAATGTTCCAAAAGCTGGGCAGCTGCCTATCCTCTATCCTGTTAAAATCCACTTTCCTATCAATAACCCCAAGTTGTTGGAAACCAAAAGCACTCTCTAGCTCAAACCCGCTGATGATCTCAGCTCTGGTGGAGACACCCAGGGCCAAGAGGCCTGGGAACCAAACACCTTTTTCCCTGGGAGAGTGACAAGCAGGCACTTCCCTTCCCTGGAAAAAGTTTTACAGCTTCCTTCCCCTCTGAGAAGGTATTGAATCAAGCAGCTTCTCCTGAGGAAACGTTTACTTTGCCCTGCTGGAAGATGCTTGGTTTCAGTTTCCCAGAGACAACTTACTGAGATAAGGCTGCAAGACGTCTCGGGACCCCTTATCAGACATCCATCCAGATGTCCCCTTTCTCATCCTTTGTTCCCCTCACCCCCTCCTCATTTTTTTCTTTCTGTAATGCATAAATACTGACCACTGGCTACTATTAAACGGGGCTTTGGCAAAAGAACTTGCAAGGCCTCCCTCTCCTTTGTTCCCGCCCGTTCTTCTTTTTCCAGGTACAGCTCCCCTCGTAGTTCACAAAAATTACTAGATCCTGCGGGACGGGATACCAAGTTATTACTTACTATGTTTCATCTGGGCTTCTCTTAACTCCAACTGGCCTGCCCACTGAACCATGTTCTCTTGACTCCTAACCCATGGTGGTTTCTCCTTCCTCCTTTCCTGCACTTCCTTCTTCCCCTCATGGTTCTCCTCTGACCCAAAGCCAGGTAAACCTCAACCCCACCTATGTCTCTTCTACCCAGATGTTGGCTGTGGGCATCTTTATTTACTAATCAGAAATAACTTAGGGGCAGGGTCACAGGGGATATTACAGGGGATATGTGCATACTCCAGGTCTTTGGGGCTTACACTCAGAATTACAATCAACAACAAAAGACAAAATCTCAACACACATCTTATATGCAGGACTAATTTTGGTTGAAAGGTTTTGTGGGTGGGTTGGTGTCCTCCTCTTTCCACTGGAAGTCCTGCCTGGGTACAGGAGGCAACCACTTCAGACTCCACAATCCCCAGCTACTAGGCCTCCTTCATACAAATGATAAATGAGCTGAGAAAGAAATTAGGAAAACAATAACCTTTACAATAGCCACAAATAATATAAAATATCTTGATGTAACTCTATCTACGCAAGTCAAAGAACTTCAAAAACCTGAAAAAAGAAACTGAGGGAAGTAAGCCAGTAAGAAACATCCCACCATGGCGTCTGAATCAACTCCTGCTTCCTGATCTGCCTGAATTCCAGTCCTGACTTCCTTTGGTGATGAACAGCAGTGTGGAGTGACAGCAGCGGGTCCACAGCCCTCTCTGCCCCTTCCGTGCAAATGGAGAGCTTGCCTCCTGGGAGTGCTCTAACCCAGGGACTCAGGTGAGATCCAACATTTTCTCTCCAGTGACTCTCTAAGGCAGGACCAGACAGAAGGCACAGGCCTCACAAGTTGCAGGGCAGTCTGGTCAGGATCCTTTCTACCTCAGACCACACCTAGGAGGGGCAGTATATCCATAGCCCTCTCTGCACCTTTCCTGCAAGTGGAGAGCCTGTCTCCAGGGTATGCTCTGACGCCAGGACTTTGGAGGGACAACTGATCCACAGCCATCTGCACCTGGGTTTTACCAGAGGAGAGCTGATCTCCCAGAAGTGCTGACACAGGCTTACAGACCTACAAGAGGAACAAGCTCCAGCCAGACACAGCAAGAATATCTAACACCAGAGATCAACAGATGGCAAAAGACAAACACAAGAATCTTACCAACAGAAACCAAGACTACTTGGCTTCATCAGAACCTAGTACTCCCATCACAGCAAGTCCTGGATATCCCAAAACACCAGAAAAGCAAGACTTGGATCTAAAATCATATCTCACGATGGTGATAGAGGAATTTAAGAAGGACATGAATAACTCCCTTAAAGAAATACAGGAGAACACAGGTAAAGAGGTACAAGCCCTTAAAAAGGAAAAACAAAAATCCCTTAAAGAATTACAAGAGATCACGAGTAAACAAGTAGAAGCCCTTAAAGAGAAAACACAAAAATCCCTTAAGGAATTACAAGAAAGCATGACTAGGTGAAGGAATTGAACAAAACCATTCAGGATTGTACTGGCTGGTTTTGTGTGTCAACTTGACACAGGCTGGAGTTATCACAAAGAAGGGAGCTTCAGTTGGGGAAGTGCCTCCATGAGACCCAGCTATGGGGCATTTTCTCAATTAGTGATCAAGGGGGTGGGGCCCCTTGTGGGTGGTGCCATCCCTGGGCTGGAAGTCTTGGGTTCTATAAGAGAGCAGGCTGAACAAGCCAGGGGGAGCAAGCCAGTAAGAAACATCTCTCCATGGCCTCTGTGTCAGCTCCTGCTTCCTGACCTGCCTGAATTCCAGTCCTGACTTCCTCTGGTGATCAACAGCAATGTGGAAGTGTAAGCTCAATAAACCCTTTCCTCCCCAACTTGCTTCTTGGTCATGATATTTGTGCAGGAATAGAAACCCTCACTAAGACAAACTGGTGCCAGGAGTTGGGTATTCCTGTGACAATCTGACCATGTTTTGGGGAGGACTGTGGAAGGACTTTGAAACTTTGAGCTAGAAGAGCCATTGGCTATTAAGAACTATGTGGGATGTTCTGTTGGATCTTGGAAGAACATGTTGAGAACAGTGCAGAGATGGAGGCCTGGCTTGTGAAATTTCAGAGGGAAGATTAAAGACTCTTATCAGGGCCATGTTGTCTTGATTGTGAAGATTCTGTGGTTCTGGTTAGCTGGGGCTGAAGTATCAGCTGTGATTAACGAGATACCAGAACTACTAAAGTGAACACTTTACATTACTGGGACTATTGATGCTGGTTAGCTGGAGCTAAGAAATTAGCAGTGATTAAGAAGAGACCAGCATCACTGAGGTGACATCTTCTGGGAAGTGTTTTCTGAGAGTACAAAGAGGCTGTGTTCCAGAGATAGCCAAGATTATACCTTGTGCTGCAGCAGGAGTTGGTAATGTGTAAGAATCACTCAGGTGGTACTTGTTTTGAAGGCATGAAGGGGTCATGAAGAGCAGCTGAGGCTCGGCACAGTGAGAGGCCACAGAAGGTGGTGAAGGTGCAGCCTCAGTTGAAATTGATGGCCCAGGACTGAAGGTGTCATGCAAAGGAGTTGAGGCTTAGTACCATGAAGAGAACCTATGAGAGGTTATTGATGAAGCCTAGTTACAGCAGAAGACAGTGTTTTAGAGATGTCAGTACCATGAATGACCACCAAGAACACCAGCAGCAGTGGAGTACAGGCATCTGGAGCCTATAAGACAAGACGTGTGCTACAAAGGGCAGAGCTGGAGAAGTGACCAAAGCCCTTAGAGGAGCCCAGAAGATCATGAGTTGGATCCCAGACATTGGTTTTGCTTTGGATTGTGACTGTGCCCTGATATTTTTCCCTCTTGAAGGAAATTATTTTAGTGGAGCCCACAGTTAAGAGACTTTGGATTGAACTTTTAATATGTAAAGACTGTGGGACTTTAGATCTTGGGGATGAATAAGAAAGTAAGGGTTGAGGCTTAATAGTGATTTGTTTGTGTGTCAAGTTGACAAGGGGTCAATTGTACTGGCTGGTTTTGTGTGTCAACTTAACACAGGCTGGAGTTATCACAGAGAAGGGAGCTTTAGTTGGGGAAGTGCCTCCATGAGACCCAGCTGTGGGGCATTTTCTCAATTAGTGATCAAGGGGGTAGGGCCCCTTGTGGGTGGTGCCATCCCTGGGCTGGAAGTCTTGGGTTCTATAAGAGAGCAGGCTGAACAAGCCAGGGGAAGCAAGCCAGTAAGGAACATCTCTCCATGGCCTCTGTGTCAGCTCCTGCTTCCTGACCTGCCTGAGTTCCAGTCTTGACTTCCTCTGGGGATCCACAGCAATGTGGAAGTGTAAACTCAATAAACCCTTTCCTCCCCAACTTGCTTCTTGGTCATGATATTTGTGCAGGAATAGAAACCCTCACTAAGACAAGGACCTAAAAATGGAAGTAGAAACAATTAAGAAATCACAAAGAGTGAAAACTCTGGAGTTAGAAATCTTAGGAAAGAAGTCAGGAAACATAGATGCAAGCATCACCAACAGAATACAAGAGATAGAAGAGAGAATCTCAGGTGCAGAAGATACCATAGAAAACATTGACAGAACAGTCAAAGAAAAAACAAAATGCAAAAAGTTTCTAACCCAAAACATCCAGGAAACCCAGGACATAAAGAGAAGATCAAACCTAAGGATAATATGTATAGAAGAGAGTGAAGACCTCCAACTTAAAGGACCAGTAAATATCTTCAACAAAATTATAGAAGAAAACTGCCCTAACCTAAAGAAAGAGATGCTCATGAACATACAAGAAGCCTATAGAACTCCAAATAGACTGGACCAGAAAAGAAATTCCTCCCGCCACATAACAGTAAAATGCCAAATGCACAAAACAAAGAAAGAATATTAAAAGCAGTGAAGGAAAATGTCAAGTAACATGTAAAGGCAGACCTATCAGAATTACACCAGACTTCTTGCCAGAGACTATGTAAGCCAGAAGATACTGGGTTGATGTCATACAAACCCTAAGAGTACACAAATTCCAGCCCAGGCTACTATACCCAGCAAAACTCTCAATCACCATAGATGGAGAAAACAAAGTATTCTATGACAAAACCAAATTTACACAATATATTTCCACAAATCCAGCCCTTCAAAGGGTAATAAATGGAAAACTCCAACACAAAGAGGGAACTACATCGCCGAAAAAGCAAAAAAGTAATCTTCCAACAAAACTAAAAGAAGATAGCCACATGAACAGAATTCCAACATTAACAACAAAAATAGCAGGAAGCAACAATTACTTTTCCTTAATACCTATTAATATCAATGGACTCAATTCCCCAATAAAAAGTCATAGACTATCAGATTTGGTACGTGAACAGGACCCGACATTTTATTGCATACAGGAAACCCACCTCAGTGACAAAGACAGACACTACCTCAGAATAAAAGGCTGGAAAACAATTCTCCAAGCCAATGGTCCCAAGAAAAAAGCTGGAGTAGCCATTCTAATATAGAATAAAATGGACTTTCATCCTAAAGTGATCAAAAAAGATAAGGAGGGACATTTCATACTCATCAAAGGTATGATCTACCTAGATGAAATCTCAATTCTGAATCTCTATGCTCCAAATGCAAGGGCATCTACATTCATAAAAGAAACTTTACTAAAGTTCAAAGCACACATTGCAACATACTCAATAATAGTTGGAGATTTCAACATACCACTCTCTGCAATGGATAGATAATGGAAACAGAAACTAAACAAAGACACAGTGAGAACAGAAGTATGAAACAGATGGATTTAACAGATATCTATAGAACTTCATATCCGAAAAAAAAAAAAAAAACTTTTATTCCTTCTTCTCAGCATCTCATGGTACCTTCTCCAAAATTGACCATATAATTGGTCACATATTAGGCCTCAACAGATACAAGAAGATTGATTTTATTCCTTGCATCCTATCAGATCACCATGGACTAAGGTTTCTCCTCAATAACAACATAAACAATAGAATGCCCACATACACATGGAAGCTTAACAATACTCTATTCAATGATAACTTGGTCAAGAAAGAAAGAAATTAAAAACTTTCTAGAGTTTAATGAAAATGAAGCCACAACATACCCAAAGATATGGGACACAATGAAAGCAGTCCTAAGAGGAAAACTAATAGCTTTAGGTGCCTCCAAAAAGAAACTGGAGAGAGCACACACCAGCAATTTGACAGCACATCTGAAAGCTCTAGAAAACAAGAAGGAAATTCACCCAAGAGGAATTGAAGGCAGGAAATAATAAAACTCAGGGCTGAAATCAACCTAATAGAAACAAAAAGAACTATACAAAGAGTCAACCAAACCAGGAGCTGGTTCTTTGAGAAAATCCACAAAATAGATAAACCCTTAGTCAGACTAACTAGAGGGCACAGAGACAGTATCCTAATTAACAAGATCAGAAATGAAAAGGGAGACATAGCAACAGACACTAAGGAAATCCAAAAAAAAAAACCATGAGATCTTAATTCAAAAGCCGATACTCAACAAAACTGGAAAACCTGGATAAAATGGACAATTTTCTAGACAGATACCAGGTACCAAAGTTAAATCAAGACAAGAGCAATGATCTAAACAGTCCCATATCTGCTAATGAAATAGAAACAGTCATTAATAGTCACCCAAGCAAAAAAAGCCCAGGACCAAATGGGTTTAGTGCAGAGTTTTATCAGACCTTCAAAGAAGACTTATTCCCAATATTCCTCAAACTATTTCACAAAATAGAAACGGAAGGTACTCTACCCAATTCGTTCTGTGAAGCCACAATTACTCTTATACCTAAACCACACAAACACCTAACAAAGAAAGAAAACTTCAGACTAATTTCTCTTTTGAATATTGATGCAAAAATACTCAATAAAATTCTTACAAACCAAATCCAAGAACAGTTCAAAATGATGATCCACCATGATCAAGTAGGCTTTATCCCAGGGATGCAAGGATGGTTGGATATTTGGAAATCCATCAACGTAATTCACTATATAAACAAACTCAAAGAAAAAAACCATATGGTCATCTCATTAGATACTGAGAAAGCCTTTGACAAAATCCAACATCCCTTCATGATAAAAGTCTTGGAAAGATCAGGAATTCAA
>NW_022196899.1:29707936-29724047 GCF_008632895.1 Mastomys coucha | reverse complement strand
TTGTGATAAAAACTGCATGGTATTGGTACAGTGACAGGCAGGCAGATCAATGGAATAGAACTGAAGACTCAGAAATGAACCCACGTACCTATGGCCACTTGATCTTTGACAAAGGAGCTAAAACCATCCAGTGGAAAAAGGACACCATTTTTAACAAATGGTGCTGGCTCAACTGGCAGTTAGCATGTAGAAGAAGGCAAATTGATCCATCCTTATCTCCTTGTACAAAGCTCAAGTCCAAGTGAATCAAGGACCTCCACATAAAACCAGATACACTGAAACTAGTAGAAAAGAAAGTGGGGAAGAGCCTCAAACACATAGACACAGGGGAAATTTTCCTGAACAGAACACCAATAGCTTATGCTCTAAGATTAAGAATTGACAAATGGGACCTCATAAAATTACAAAGCTTCTGTAAGGTAAAAGACACTGTCAATGAGATAAAACGGCAACCAACAAGTTGGGAAAAGATCTTTACTAATCCTATATCTGATAGAGGGCTAATATCCAATATATACAAAGAACTCAAGAAGTTAGACTCCAGAGAAACAAATAACCCTATTTAAAAAATGGGGTATAGAGCTAAACAAAGAATTCTCAACTGTCAAATACCAAATGGCTGAGCAACACCAAAAGAAATGTTCAACATCCTTAGTCATCAGGAAAATGCAAATCAGAACAACACTGAGATTACACCTCACACTAGTTAGATTGGCTAGGATAAAAAGCTCAGGTGACAGCAGATGCTGGTGAGATTGTGGAGAAAGAGGGAACACTCCTTCACTGTTGGTGGAATTGTAAGCTGGTACTCTGGAAATCAGTTTGGCGGTTCCTCCGGAAATTGGGTATAGTACTACCAGAGGACCCAGGGTATATGCCCTGGGTATACCACTCCTGGGCATATACCCAGAAGATGCTCTAACATGTAATAAGGACGCATGCTCCACTGTGTTCATAGCAGCCTTATTTATATTAGCCTAGAAGATCGAAATACACAAAGTACAAACCACAAACCATAAGAAACTCAAGAAGGAAGCCTAAAATGAGGATACTTCGTTCCTTTTTAAAAGGGGGAACAAAATACCCATGGAAGGAGTTGTAGAGGCTAACTATGGAGCAGAGACTAAAGGAAGGACAGACAATTCAGAATCTGATCCACCTGGGAATCCTTCTCATATTCAATCAACAAATCTAGACAGTATTGTGGATGCCACCAAGTGCTGGCTTACAGAAGCCTGATATAGCTGTCTCCTGAGAGGCTCTGATAGTACCCAACTAATACAGAAGTAGAGGCTCACAGCCATCCATTGAACTGAGTACAGGCTCCCCAATGAAGGAGGTAGAGAAAGGACCCAAGGAACTGAAGGGTTTACAGCCCCTTAGGATGAACAACAATATGAACTAACTAGTACCCTCAGACCTCCCAGGGGTCTAAAACTCCAACCAAAGAGTACACATGGTGGGACTCATGGCATGCATATACAGCATGCGTATAGCAGAGCATTGCCAAATTGTGGTCATCAATGGGAGGAGAGGACCTTGGTCCTGTGAAGGTTCTATGCCCCAGTGTAGGGGAATGTCAGGGCCAGTAAGCAGGAGGGGGTGGGATGGTGAGCAGGAAGAGGAGGGAGGGAACAGGGGATTGTTTTAGTTCTTGTTTTTTTTCTTTTACTTTATTTTTTTCCTTTTTTTTTTTTTGAGGGGAACCTTTGAAAAGAGATATTGTAAATAAAGAAAACATCTAAAGAAAAAAAAAAAGCAGCAGCAGCAGCAAACGGAATGCACTTCGTCTCAACAGCGCTCTCTCTACTTCACTCTCCAGAGCCTCGTCCTGCTTGCCCCTCAAATGCTCACCTTCAAAGGTTGTTTGGATGATCAACCTTTGACTATATAAGACTCTGTTGCTGTGACAAATGCTGCAAGTTCAAGTAATTTAAGAGAGGAAGAGATATTTGACTTACACTTCTAGGTTACAGCCCACTTACGGAGGAACTCAACAGGCACTTTAAATCAGATCTGCTTGATATTCCATGAAAACTTACCTCTGGCCTAATCAGGAAATGCTTACAGCCAAGGAAGCATATCAGGAGCCATGGAGGAATGCTGCTTACTGGCTTACTTGTTCAGTCTCTTGGTGATCTATATGTGTATCCCAAGACCACCTGCCTAGGAGTGGTCCTGCTCACAATAGGCTGGATCCTCTTCCATCATTTAATAAAGATAATCTCTCTCCCAGACATGTCCACAGGCCACTCTGATCTAGAGGATTCCTCAATTGAGGTTTTTCTTTTGCATGATTTGAGGCTGTGCTATGTTGACAATCAAAGCTAACTAGAACAGCATCTAGCTTGACAGAATTCTGCCTTATCCTCATGAGTGCTGAGATTATAAGTGTGCTCCAGCATACTTGGCTGTGTGTGTGTGTATATGTGAGATAGAGAGAAAGAGAGGGGGGTAATATGTGTGTGTGCAGTCCTCTTTCTGAATAAGTATGGAGTCAACATCTGATGAGTCTCTGATAAGTGGATATTGGCCTAGAAGATCGGAATACATGAAGTACAATCCACAAACCACAAGAAACTCAAGAAGGAAGACCAAAATGTGGACACTTCATTCCTTCTTAAAAGGGGGAACAAAATACCCATGGAAGGAGTTGCAGAGACTAACTATGGAGCAGAGACTGAAGGAAGGACAATCCAGCCTGATATAGCTGTCTCTTGAGAGGCTCTAACAGTACCTGATTAATACAGAAGTAGAGGCTCACAGCTGTCCATTGAACTGAGTACAGGGTCCCCAATGAAGGAGCTAGAAAAAGGATCCAAGGAGCTGAAGGGTTTGCAGCCCCTTAGGACAAACAACAATATGAGCTCCCAGGGACTAAACCACCAACCAAAGAGTACACATGATGGGACTAATTGTTCCAGCAGCAGATGTATAGTAGAGGATGGCCAAGTCGGTCATCAATGGGAGGAGAGGCCCTTGCCCCTGTGAAGGTTCTATGTGACAGTGTGGGGTAATGCCAGGGCCAGAAAGTGAGAGAGGGTGTGGTGGGGAGCAGGGGGAGGGAGCAGGGTACAGGGGTTTGTTCTTGTTGTTTTGGGAGTTTTTTTTTGGAGGGGAAATTGGGAAAGGAGATATTGTATGATATGTAAAAATTTTTTTTAAAAAAGAAAGAAACTGAGGAAGATATCAGAAGATGAAGAGATCTCCCATGCTCATGCCCATGGCTACCTAACAAAAGCAATCTATAGATTCAATGCAATCCCCATCAAAATTCCAACTCAATTCTTTATAGAACTTGAAAGAGCAATTATCAACTTCATATGGAAAACAACAAACAAACAAACAAACAAAACAAAAAAACAAAAAACCTAGGATAGCTAAAAACAATCCTGTACAATAAAAAAATTTCTGAAGGTATCATTATCCCTGATTTCAAGCTATACCATAGAGCAATAGTTGTAAAAACTACATTGTATTTGCATAAAAACAGATATCTTGATCAGTGGAATAGAATCAAAACCCAGAAATAAACTCACACACCTATGGACACTTGACTTTTGACAAAGATGCCAAAATCATACAATGAAAAAAAGAAAGCATCTTTAACAAATAGTGCTGATCTAACTGGATGTTGGCATGTAGAAGAATGCAAGTAAATTGATATTTATCACCCTACAGGAAACTCTAGTCAATCTTCTTTATCTCAAATATTTGTAATTTTCACTGACTTTTTTTTTTTAAAGATTTATTTTTATTTTATGTGTATGGGTGTTTTGTATGTATGCTTATGCACTGTAGTGGCTATTCTTGGTTGTCAATTTGACTATATCTGGAATGAACTACAATCCAGAATTGGAAGATTCACTCTTATTCTGATCTTGAGGCTGGGAGATAAAAGTTTCTGACCTGGATCTTGGCATGGAGATCTTAAGGCATAATGGCTATGAATTCCAGGAGACTAAAGCAAGGATAGCTCTGAGTTCAGGGTCATCTGGGACAAAGCAAGTCCCAGATCCCATCCAGGTGTGGTGGTACACACCTTTAATCTGGGCCACACCTTCTGCTGGAGACCTACATAAGGTCATTGAAAGAAGGACGATTCTTTGACTGCTTTCCTTGTGGGCTAGATCCTTGGACTTCTGGTCAGCTGTTGCTGACCATTGTTGGGGAGTTGGACTACAGATTGTAAGTGTTGTGGCCCACCAGTGTCGGTACCTGTGTGAGAATGTGCTGGGTCATTTTTAATACTTCCAGCAACAGGCTGGAACCTGGAGGCAATAGTTAATGCAGAAACTATGGAAGGGTGCTGCTTACTGGCTTGCTTCACATGGCTTGCTCAGCCTCCTTTCTTATAGAACCCAGGACCAGGTATGGCACCACCCACAATGGATTGGGCCTTGCCCCATCAATCACTAATTAAGAAAATGCTCTATGGGATGATCTTCAGCCCCATCTTATGAAGGCAGTTTCTCAATTGAGATTTTATCCTCTCAGGTGATTATACTCTTCGTCAAGTTGACATAATCTAGACAGCACATCTTCCCATTTCAGAATCAATCATGTTTGTCTCAAAATGTCCTCTAAGACCTCATTTCCAGGGATATGTTGGCACTGTGACAAAGTGAAAGGATACCAGCAAAACAACCCCAGAGTAAAAACACTGTTGTCTTAGTTATTACTGCTGTGAAGAGACACCATGAGCAGGGCAACTCTTATAAAGGAAAAGTTGGGGCTGGTTCACAACTTCAGAGGTTTAGTCCATTTTTTATTATGGCAGAAAGCATAGCAGCAGACATGTAGACATCATGCAGGAGAAATAGTTTAGAGTTCTACATCTTGATATACAGGCAGCAGGTGATTGAGACACGCTGGCCAGACTTGAGCTCCTTAGGCCTCGAAGTATGATTGTTCTCCATATAGAACACCATAGCATAATATAAAATGAATTAATTGCATGTCAATCTCCACAGCCTTAGAGTCCTTGGCTTGTTCTCCTGAACCATTTGTCCTTGTTAGGTGGGTGAACACCCAAGCTATGTAGAGGCAGGAAGCTTCATCTGTCACCTCCAGATAGGAATGTTGTTTCCCCTTTAGAAGTCAATGTTCTTGCCATTCACTGACAAATGTATCTGTAACTTTTTAAAAAGATTTATTTATTTGTTTTATGTACATGAGCCCACACTGTAGTTGTACCAATAGTTGTGAGCCTTCATCTGGTTGTTAGGAATTGACTTTTAAGACCTCTGCTCGCTCCAGTAGATCCCGCACCCTCAGGCCCAAAGACTTATTTATTATTATATGTAAGTACACTGTAGATGTCTTCAGACACACCAGAAGAGGGCATCAGATCTCATTATGGGTGGTTGTGAACCACCATGTGGTTGCTGGGATTTGAACTCAGGATCTCCAGAAGAGCAGTCTGTGCTCTTACCTGCTGAGCCATCTCACCAGCCCCATATCTGTAACTTTTATTTAAGAAATGTTTTATAGAGTGTTTGCCAGGCACACACAAGGCCTGGACTTGATTCACAGCACCACCAGAGAAACCAAACAAAACATGAAGAGAAAAGCCAAAACCAAGAGTGGGCTGGAGGTCTGTTGTCTATTGGTATTAAGTTATACCAAGAAAAAGCAGATCAAAACAGATGGAGAAAACATGAAGCAAACAAGATGGCCAATAGCAAAAGTCAGTTGGTATCCTACATAGGAGCAGTATAGTAATTATTGAAACTTGAAATTATAAGAATGGCATTGAAAGAACAGCCCAACATTGAAGTAATAAAGTACGTCTTAATAAAACATAAACATACATTCATGGCCTCTTGAGACTTGGTTGAGAGAGAAGCTGAAGGGGCCCAAGTGAGGATGCCTTAATCCCACTTGGAAGGGAGAAGAAAGCAATCAATGAAGGCAGAGGGAGGGAGGGACCTGGGTGGGAAAGTGAACAGGGAGGAGAAAAGGGGAACATGGCCAGGTATTGGGGGGAGGGGGGGAACAAGAGTAAAGCTCTAAGGGCCAGTAGGAAGAATGGAAACTTAATTCCTGGGACCAAGTATCAAGAAAATAAACTTTACTGTTCTGGATGCTTGAAATGGCTACATCTCCTATAGGATTGCCTACTAGTGTCGTCTTGGGGTCTTGAGGTAATGTTAGACACCACACAGTGAGACCCAGTATGATAGACAGCCACTTTATAATGCTACTTAAACATTCCATTGATACAATGGTTCATGAATGCTCATAAATTATGATGTGGAACATTAGTATTGAGTTTCAGAGCTTCTCCACAATCCTAGGAAAGTTGTCAACACCTGCTTTCTGGAACTTTCTGCTCAGGATCAGGCTTTGGGAGATGCCTGGGAAGCCAAGGAAGAGTCAAGCAGGAAACCTTGCTGTTCTTACTTTGTCTTTTTTTTTTTTTTTTTTTTTTTTTTTTTTTTTTTTTTTTTTTTTTTTTTTTTTTTTTTTTTTTTTTTTTTTTTTTTAGCATGATGGATGTTGCAAAATGTCCTCTCACTAAAGTTTTTGACTGCTCATTGTAACATACCAATTCCAATTTGTTTTCATACATGTTTTAAGATTTTATATCTAAGCATGTCTGCATGAATGTGTGTGTGTCGGTCTGTCTGTCTGTCCCTGGAGGCCAGGAGAGGTGTCAGATTCCTTGGAGTTGGGGTAACAGGCAGTTGTGAGCTTCCTGACATGGCTGCTAAGAACCTCAGCTCTCTCACAAAACTCAGGTCTCACAAAACTCAGGTCCTTGAGGAGAAGAGCAGAATGTGGTTTTTACTGCTAATTATTATTGAATATTAATTATTAATTATTATCATAGCCCCCTTTATTCATGTTTTAATGGTTCATGTTTTAATGTTGAAAATTTTGAAGTTGGTATTTAGAATTTAATGCTCTTATTTCCACTAGAGCTTGAATCCATGTCTTTCTTAGAACTCCACTCTTCAGCTTGCATTTGTATGGCACACAGCATGAGTGCATGGAGTATTACTTGTGTCCGAGCATATAAGTGGAGGCTAGAGAAGGTCATTGTGTATCCTTCCCCATCACTCTCAGCCTTACCCTCCTAGAGATAGGTTTTCTCATTAGACTTGCAGCTCTCCATTTTGGAAGTAGGCTGGCTACTTGGAAGTGACCCCCATCCTAGCTGCCTGGAAGTCAGTATTCTGCTAGCAGCCTTTAGATGAAGATGTAGAACTTAGTTACTCCTGGACCATGACTGCTTGGAGGCTGCCATATTTCCACCTTGATGACACTGGACTGAACCTCTGAACCTGTACGCCAGCCCTAATTAAATGTTATCTTTTATAAGAGTTGCCTTGGTCATGGTGTGTGTTCACAGCAGTAAAACCCTAAGACACAAATGTAAAGCCCCAATGTGGGGCTCAAGTACAAGAAGTACAGTGAAGGGCACCAGAGAAGGGAAGCATGGGCAAAAGATTTGGGCCAGTGGCCAATAAACCCTATAAGAACGGTACAAGGTAATGGTAGAATGCTTTTTGTATATGTGTTTAGAGTTATGTTAAAATCTAGAGAAGCAAAGATAATTCTCATAGATACTTTTAGTCTTTGGACTTTAATTAGAGATAGTTTATACCCTAGACATGAGAGGGAGGGTGGGTTTCAGAAAAGCAGTCCTCCTCGCTATCCAGGGATGCTTTGGTGAAAGAGAAGGAAGATGAAAGTAAGCTGTTCCAGAGCTCTCCTAGGGACAGGAGGAGGTTCCCACTGGGGAAATGCCTAGTTCTGGTTCTGAGTCCCTTAGTTAGGATATCTGGGTCCCTCTGGTGGCACATGTAGTTCCCTTCCCTTTCTGTCTATTGTCTTTCTTTGGTGCACTAGTCTGTCCATGTTTGTCAGTTTATACCTGTGGTTTTCGTTTTGCTGCTTAATTGTTGCTCTGTTTCGTATTCAAAAGAGAAAAAAATGGTTAAAATTTTATCTGCTTGTCTTTCACCCTTTGATTTAGTTTTAACTCATTTCAAAAAAAAAAAAAAGCAAGCAGTCTCAATTGACACACACACAAAAAAACCCTGGTAAGTTGCCCTGTACCTAGGAGTCTAGCACAACAAGCCACTCTTAAAGGGGCCATCAGCTTCTCGGCTGTTTCTCCTACGAAAATCTCTGTGACTGTGATTATTGGGTTCAGAAAGTGACAAGGTGCTCCTTTCTTGAAATTTCAGCAGGAAAAAGTACAAAAATTTTGTCTAGCCTAAGTAAGTAAAATGTGTGTGGTCACTTCATGTTTTGTTTCTGACTGATCCTAAATGTATAAATATGTTCTGCATGTCTTGGTTATAGATTGTTGGCTTACAAGTTATTGGGTATTGTTAAAAATTTGTAACATTGATAACAAAAAGTTGGCTTAAAACTGGTAACTCAGGGTTGAACTCATTCTGGGCAACAACAAATGGCATGAGCCAAACTAGTGAAACAAGTCTCTAAAGATACCTCTAAATTGAGATATTTTATGTAATTCCTGTCCTATAAACCAGACAAAAGATAGGATTTAAAAGAATGTTTCTTTAATGAGGTATCAAAAGCTGCACTGTCATACACAAAGAAACTGGCATCCAAACTGTGTAACATGAAAGTAATACACTTGGTATTGATTTTAGAGAGACTGGATTGTTTACATTGTTAAAAATTGGTTTTGCAGGGAACCAAATACCCACAGAAGGAGTTGCAGAGACTAACTATGAAGCAGAGACCGAAGGAAGGGCAAGCCAGCCTAAATATAGCTATCTCCTGAGAGGTTCTGACAGTACCTGACTAATACAGAAGTAGAGGCTCACAGCCATCCATTGATCTGAGTACAGAGTCCCTAGTGAAGGAGTTAGAGAAAGGACCAATGGAGCTGAGGGGTTTGCAGCCCCTTAGGACGAACAACAATATGAACTAACTAGTACCCTCAGAGCTCCCAGGGTCTCAACCACCAACCAAGGACTGCACATGGAGGGGTCTGATTGTTCTGGCAGCATGTGTATAGTAGAGGATTGCAATTTGATCATCAATAGGAGGAGAGGAGCTCAGCCCTGTGAAAGTTCTGTGCCCCAGTGTAGGGGAATGCCAGGGCCAATAAGTGGGAGAGGGTGGGGTGGCAGGCATGGGGAGGGGGGAGGCAACAGGGGTTTGTTTTTGTTGTTTTTGTTTGTTTCTTTGTTTTTTGGAGGGGAAACTGGGAATGGGGAAATTTACATGTAAATAAAATATCTAATAAAAAAATTGGTTTTGCTTTCCAAAATTAGGGTTATGCTTTGATATTGCAAAAAAAAAAAAACTTTTACAAAAAATATAGTTTAATATACATAAAGCTAATGGAACATTGTCAGTTTACAACTCAATCACAAGCTCAAGATTTTAATTCCCCTTAGAATTCACTCATATTTGTAATTAAGAAAAAAGTCAGGCAAGTGTAAATTATTGCAAGATTTATGAAAGGTTAATGAAACTATGGAACTTATAGGAGCACTACAACCTGGCTTACCTACTCCAGCTGCAACTCCAAAAAATCTCATATAAAATTATTATAGATTTAAAATATTGCTTCCATACTATTCCTTTGCATCCTGATAATTGCAAACTGCATTTAGTGTGCTTGCTTGTAATTCTGAAGAACCCATGAAGCGATATCATTGGAAAGCTTTGCCTCAGGGAATGGCTAATAGCCCTACATTATGTTAAAAAAATTGCTGCTGCTTCAGTATAAGAAGTTGGGACTTTGTACCCTTCTGTGTATTTTTTATTACATGGATGATATCTTATTAGCTGATCCTTCTGGAGGAGTTTTATTATAAGTCTTTGCTCTTACATAAGCATTAAAATCTTGGGGATTAGTTGTTGCTACAGAAAGATTCAAAATCAATATCCTTTTCAATATTTGAGATATCAGTTATATCCTAAACAAATTGTGGCACAGAAAATTCAAATAAAAAAAGATAATTTACTTACCTTACAGTTTTCAAAAGCTTCTAGAAGATGTTAATTGGCTAAGACCTCATCTAAAGCATTTTCAAGGGGGATGCAAATCCTAATTCCCTTCAAGAATTAACTGATGAGGGGTGAATAGCTTTGCAGAAAGTAGAGGAAGCTATTAGCCAACCACAGATACATTGTACAGACTATGATCAATTCTTGGCTGTTTGGATTCTTGATACTTCACATGCAAGGGGTCATTAATGTGGATTCATCTTTCTTCTTCTCCAAAGAACGTCTTAACACCCTATTATGAAGCTGCTACCATGTTAATACACTATTTTAGAATAGAATCATGAAAGTATTTTGAGAATGAACCTGATGAAACATTCATACCTCATTTCAAATAGCAATTAAGTTGGTTAATGCAGAATACTTATATTTGGCCTATTGCATGTGCAAACTTTTCAGGAAAAATTCATAATCATTATCCAAAAGACACGTTGTTACAATTTACCTCTGTGCATGCTTTTGTATTTCCTGTAAATTTGTGCATGCAGTCCATAGAGAATGTGCTTACTCTATTTACAGACAGCTCATCTAATGGTAACTCCATATATATAACTAGATCACATGTTTACTCTCTTGAGTTTTCCTTGCTTCAGCACAAATAACTGAATTAGATGTTTTAGCTGCTGTTTTTGAAATGTTGAAAAAAAATCAAGCTTTCAATTTGTTTTTTTAAATCATTATATTCATTTATATTTCAAATTATATCCCCCTTCCTGGTTACTCCTCCACCAACCCTCCATCCCATTCCCCTCTCTACCCACCCCTTTGCCTCTATGAGGTTGCTCCCCCACCCATTCACCTACTCCTGCCTCACCCCTCTAACATCCTCCTGTGCTGGGGCATCAAGCCTTCCTCCCCTCCCATTAATGTCATATAAGGCCATCTTCTACTACATATGTATCTGGAGTCCTGGCTCTCCCCATGTATACTCTTTGGTTGGTGATTTAATCCCTTGGAGCTCTGGGTGATCCAGTTAGTTGACATTGTGTTTCTTATGGGGTCTCACTCAATCCCCTTTCAGCTTCTTCAGTTCTGCTCCTAGCTCTTCCACTGGGATCCCTGGGCTCAGTCCAATGGCTGGCTATAAATATATGCATCTGTATTGGTCAAGTGCTGGTAGAACCTCTCAGATAACATCCATATCAGTCAGGTTCCTGTCAGCAAGCTTTCAATTTATATACTGATACCCAATATATTATAGCTCATGGCTTACAATTGCTTGAAATTATTCCTTTTTTTTAAAAAAAAAAAGATGTTGCTAATTTTCAAATTTTGCAATTATTTATGCAAATACAACTCAATTTAAAAGAACATACTGTTCCTTACTTTAGAGGACATTTAAGAGCTCATACTGGATTGCCCAGACCCCTTAGTGAGGGCAATGCCACAACAGATTTGCATACCAGGCAGATTATAGGCCTTATACAGGAAGAATTAGCCAAACAATCTTATTCCTTACATCATCAAAATAGTAATAGCTTGAGACAGCAATTTGGTATTTCTAGAGAATATGCACATCAAATGGTAAAGACTTGTCTTCAGTTTCTTCCTGTACTACATAACGGTGTTAATCCTCAAGGACTTGTGTCTAATCAATTATAACAAGTAGATGTTATTCCTGTTTCTGATTTTGGAAAATTAAAATATGTGCAGGTAGACTATTGCTACCTTCTCAGGCTTTCTTGTTGCAGCTGCTTTAACAGGAGAAGCAACTAAAAATGTAATTACTCATTGCCTACATTGTTTCTCTAAGCTGGGTGTTTCAAATCAGATTAAAACAGATAATGGAACTGGCTATTGCAGTTAAGTATTTGGACGTTCTGTTGACAATTTAATATAACCCAAATTACTGGGATTTTTACAACTGTCAAGGACAAGGTATTGTGGAATGGGCTCATGGAACTTGAAAACAATCTTCATAAAATAAAAAGGAAGGAATTATATCCCTGTATACCACAAATTTATTTAAATCATGCCTTTTATTTTAAAAATTTAAAAATTTGGAGGCCAAGATACCCTCTGCTGAGTGCCTATGGCATCCTACAACTGGGCATACTTATGCCTAGGTGAAATGGAAGGATCCACTTCCATGCATATGGCATGGTCCCAATCAGGTATTAATATGGGGAAGAGGGCATGTTTGTGTTTTTTCTTCAGGACAATGAAGGAGTGTGGTAACTGTCAGAGCAATTGGTGAAACATGTTGATGCTGGAACAAAGAATGATGCTGACTGTGAGCTTGCTGAATGCCTGGACAATGGTGACAGGGAAGCTGTATTGGGCATATGTTCCTGACCTACTTTTACTTGCCTATATCCCAGATTGAACAAGCTGCCTTGCCTCAAGCTTTTAGACCTTGTGGGACAAAGAAAAGGGAGACTGTGAAAACTGCCTTCAAAAATTAATCAAATAAAGAAGTTGTTCTAATGACCCTGCTCTTTCCTTTAATGTGAAGTATTGAAGGAAAAGACAGTGGACATTTAGAGGGCTGGTTCTGTACATTTTCAGAGACATATTTGAAAACCGACAACTACCTTGTATGAAGTTACGTTGACAGTGGATAAAATTGGGATAGAACCTGGATTTAGGAGAATGACAGGATCTAGATTTTGAACAAATGTTAGTGTATGTGTTAAGGCTCCTAATCTTTTATTAAATGGTCATGTTAAAATTATTTTATTTCTCCTACAGTATTTAATGTAAGTTGTGTAGATTGTACACTTTCTAATTGTGTTGGTGTATGGAAACCTGGCATATCTGTTACAGTAGTCTATCAACCAGCTTTTGTTTTCTTCCTTGTGAGTACAATAGGGCCTTGGTATTCTGAGAAAAGCTTGCAGATATTGGAAGAAGTGAGTCAGGCTTTAAGGAGAAGCAAGAGGGTAGTGGACTTGATTATTGATGGTATAACAGCTTTGATTACATTAATAGCTAACACCATTGCTTCTGTAATTATTTTGACACAAGAAGACAGCTACTTTTGCTAATCATTTAGCAAAAAATATTACTAATGCTCTGAGAGAGCCTTTTAGAATAGAAAACTGATGCTCTCAATAGCAAATATGATACTACTCAAATTATTAGAGAGGACGTTGAGAGTTTCAGAGTAAGAAGTCATCTCGAGTGTCATGCTAAATATCAATGGATTTGTGTCACTTCCAAAATTCATAATGACAGTCATTATAATTGGCATAAAATTCAAAGATACTTGCAAGGTATTCGGCACAAAATATTCATGATTTAAGGTCAGTATTTCCATCTTGGTCAAGCTTCAAGAATGGCATATATAGTTTGATCATGCTGGCTCTTCTTGCCCTGGGAATACTTTTATTCCTGCCTATTTTGATAAAACTTGCCTTTACCAACATGAACATGTTGGCGGCCAAAATACATGACTCGAAACTAAAAATGGATCCCCAGACAGTTATTAATTTAACAGGCTGGCAGTCAAAGATGGGTAAGATTCTATACAGAGCCTTACCAACCTAAGACAGAAATGCATTGCTTTTGATAATGCATATTCCAGGACTGGTAAGGAAGGCTTTCTTGTCAGAACAACCTCAGACAGACGAGGTCTTGTTTATGAAATAGAAAGGGGGAAGATGTGGAGAGCTCTTGGTCTCTCCTTGAGACTCTGTTGGCTGGCTGAGCTGACTGGGAGTGGTCATCCACTCCCAGTGACACACTTCCACCAACGAGGCCACACCTCCTAATGGTGCCACGCCCAGATGACTAAGCATTCAGACAGGAGTCTGTGGGGGCATTCTTAGTCAATCCACCACAGCTGTCACATGCTAGGCTTCCAGGACCAGACCACAGTGAAGTGGAAAGATGTATCAGGAAAAAACTTACAGCATCCCCTCCCTTACATACCAGAACTCTTAAGAACAGACTACGCTTCCATTCTCCCCTCTAACCCTACACAAACCATCCTGGAGCCAGAGGGAACTTCACCTTTCAGTTCATTGCAGTGGTGCCAGTAATTCATAAATATTCTTTTTCTTTTTTTAACTTTTATTTTGAGACAGGGTCTCTCTATGTAGACCAGGCTGGTCTCAGAGGCTGGTCTCTGCCTTTGCCTCCCAGTCTCTGTTGGGATTAAAGGTGTGTGCCACCATTCTTTGGGCGCATAAACTATATGTGTGGCTGTGCACATGGGTACAGATGCCTAGGAAGACCAGAGGTATTGGATTCCTTGGAGTGTTAGGTAGTCGTTAGCTGCCTGGAAACTGAACTTGGGTCTTCTGCAAGCATATTATGTGCTCTTAACCACTGAGCTATCTCTCCAACTCCACTTCCTAATTATAAACTTCCACAGCTTTAAAAATCTATATAATCTGTGGGTCCTAAAGGTATTCCAATGTTTTCCTCCTAATTACTTTACCTACTTCAATTGTTTTTTCATTTCAAAGTGGATCTCATATTTAATAATTATTCTTTCTCTTTTATTTTTAACTATGTAAATATGTGTTTATGGGTACGTGCATGAAAATACAGGTGTTCAAGGAGGCAAGAGAATGCTTCTGGATTATAGACAGTAGTGAGTTACCTGACAAGCAGGATGAAAACTGAATTATGGTCCTCTCTGAGAGCAATACATACTCTTAACCACTGAGCTATCTTTCCATCGCCTTAACCCTTATTCTGATCTACTCTACCTACATTCCACTCCTAAGCTTACTAAAATCTGAGTATACCCCACCCTATCTTTGGTTGTTTATTCTCCCACAACTACTGAAATTAAAGGGGACACTGTTATTGGATAGCATGACAATTGCATAGTGATAACATCAAATGGCTGTGGTTGATTCTGCAATTAATACTCTACACAGAGTTTACACAGAGAACTTATGCCACGCAGTTTGAGCTCCTATCTGAGGTATTTTCTAAACTACACAATACTGCCACATTGAGGTCTCACCCATATACTACAAATACTTCAACAGAAAGGACACATCTAATAAAAATGCAAACCAATATACATGTAAAAATACCAAACAATAACTTAAGAAATGTGAAAACCAGGTTAATGACTCTTTGATAACCATAGACAGCACAAGTCTGGGAGGCAACGGTGCATCTATGTCCTTAGCAAAAATGGTAAATGCTGAGACCTTCATGAACAAAGGCTATGAGCCAGCTTGTCAGAAAGATATTAAGGAGATTTGGGGAGTGGTGATTATAGGGCAAGATCCCACCCAGCTAAATTTATTGTTTGTGCTTTCAAAGGCAGGTTGATTCCTGAGTTCAAGGTCAACCTGAGAAAGCTAGTTTAGGCCCAGGAGTGGTGGGAATGGTAATCTCAAGACAAGATCCCACCCAGCTAGTTTACTGTCTGTGCTTACAAAGCCAGGGAGATCTCTGAATTCATGTTTTGTTTTGTTTTAAATGTGCTTGCTGTCTCTAAGAATCAAGGGGCTGGGATCATGAAATGCTGATTCGTGGGATATTCAAAAGAGAACCTGGAGTAAATGACTAAGTTGATATGTAAATAAAAGACTGGTTTTTTTGTTCTGCAAGAAATGAGCTATCCAGAGAGCTTTTAGAATTTTTTCAAGCAGAAGAGGGTTGTCTGGAAAGCTGTATTGAGCAGAACACATGCCATCATTTTTCTGCTGCTCTCAAACAACCCTTCTGTCAGGGAACCCCCTGAAAGCTGAGGCTGGTCTCTAGTGATAGTGTATTTTTAAATACTTAAATAATTGCCATGCTGGTGAGAATGTGGAGAAAGGAACACTTCCATTGCTGGTGGTATTGCAAACTGATAGAACCACTCTAGAAATTAACCTGGAGGTTCCTTAGAAAATTGGAACTAGTTCTATCTGAAGACCCAGCTATATCACTCTTGGGCATATACCCAAAAGATGCTCCACCGTATCACAAGGACACATGTTCCACAATGTTCATAGCATCCTTATTTGTAATAGCTAAAAGCTAGAAACAACCCTTAATGGAAGAATGGAT
This sequence comes from Mastomys coucha, assembly GCF_008632895.1. Lineage (NCBI taxonomy): Eukaryota > Metazoa > Chordata > Mammalia > Rodentia > Muridae > Mastomys > Mastomys coucha. Next base: position 29,708,081 of record NW_022196899.1, on the reverse strand, counting down.
ACAGAAAATGTGGTACATTTATACAATGGAATACTCTCAGCTATGAAAAATGACTTCATGAATTTTGCAAGCAAGTGGATGGAGATAGAAAATATCATTTTGAGTGAGATAACCAAGACCCAAAAGAATATACATGGTATGTACT
>NW_022196899.1:29676750-29707926 GCF_008632895.1 Mastomys coucha | reverse complement strand
AAAAAGCTCAGAATAGCCACAATACAACTCACAGACCATATGAAGCTTAACAAGAAGGAAGGCCCAAGTGTGGATACTTCAATCGCACTTAGAAGGGGGAAACAATCAAATCATGGGAGGCAGTGGGAGTGAGGGACCTGGGTGGGGGAGAAGAGGAGGAGGGAAAAAGTGAGGCAGGATCAGGTATGGGGGGCAGGGAGACAGGAGAGAAGTGCAGTGGTACAGGATAATGAATGGAAATATTCAGCAGTATTGAGTGGGAACCTCTCAAAAGTCCCAGACACCAGGGATGTGAGAAGCTCACAGAACACAGTAAGGATGACCTTAGCCAAAACACCCTAGATAGAACCTAAAACGATTACCTCCAGTAGAGAAACATGGCCCCCATTTGAGGGATGGGGCCATCCACCTATCTTTAAATTTTTTGACCCAGAATTGTTCCTGTCTAAAAGAAATGCATCAACAAAATGGAGCAGAGACTGAAAGAAAGGCCGTCCAGAGACAGTCCCAACTTGTGATCCATCCCATGCACAGGCATCAAACCCCAACACTGTTACTATTATGCTTGCAAACAGGAGCCTAGCATGGCTGTCCCCTGAGAAGTTCTACAAGCAGCTGACTGAGACAGATGCAGATACTTACGGCCATTGGATTGAGGTCAGGGATCCCTATGGAGGAATAAGGGGAAGGATTGAAGGAATTGAGGGGATAGCAACCTCATAGGAAGACCAACAGTATCAACTAACCTGGACCTCTGGGAGCTCCTAGGGACTAGGCCACCAAACAAGCATACATGGGCTGGTCTGTGGTACCTGTTACATATGCAGCAGAGGACTGCTTTGTCTGGTCTCAGTGGGGAAGGATGCACTTAATCCTGTAGAAACTTGATGCCCCAGGGAAAGTGGGAGTGGGTGGGTAGGGGAGTACCCTCTCAGAAGCAAAGGGGAGAGGGGATGGGGTGAGGAACTCCATTGGGGGGGGGAACCAAGGAAAGGGGTAACATTTGGAATATAAATAAATTAGTTAATAAAAATAATAATAATAAAAGAAATTGATGCCAGAGATAGAACTGAGTGTGTTGGCTTTGGGGGAGGATTGTGGAACTGAGGAGGAACATTTTTGAGGAAAAAAATTAGAAATGTTGCTAAAGAGACGTTTAAAACTCATTGAATCAAATGACACAGTGGAAAGCATTATCAAGACCCAAGTAAAAAGAAGACTACCAGAGGTGGAAGCAAGGGAGAGGAAGAACCACATTCAAGCATCAAAACAAACAACAAAAACCAAACAAACAAACAAAAACAAGAAATGTGACTGAAAAACCAAGGAGCTCTGTATGCAAGCAAGAGAAGAAACTCAAGAATCCATGAAATTAAAGAAGGGGCAGAGATAAAAGTAAAAACTGGGAAGCTATTCAATAAAATTATAGCAAAAATGTTTTCAAGTAGAGAAGAAGAAACAAACATAAGAAGCATCTAGAACCCAAACCCACAAGTCCTGAGAAGACCTGCCATCCTGTAGTCAAACAGTCCAAACACAAAGCAAAGAACAGGGGCCGGGGTCTGATGGCTCAAGGGAAAGCACCCAGCCTGATCTGCTGTGTCAGCCTGAGAACCCGACCCCAGCCTGATCTGCTGTGTCAGCCTGAGAACCCGACCCCAACCCCAGCAACAACAGAGAGGGGAGGAGAGAACCCCTCCACACAGCTGGCCTCTGACCTCCACACAGCCTGTGGCAGGTATGCACTCTCTCCCCACAATGCAACAAAATAAAGGTAGATTTCCAAAAAACAAAACAAAAAAAATCCTGCCAATCCATCATTCTCTAGCTAGCAAAACTATGTCACAACAAGCAGAAAATTAAACAAATTCCTTGATAATAAGGAATTTATGACCACAGGCCAGCTTTACAGAAGATACTTGAAGGAATATTTCAGACTGAAGAGAAAAACAAATCTCTAAGGCCCCAGGAAAGAATAACCTTGCTACAATAACATTAGGCAAGAGAGGAAGTTAAAACAAACACTACAAAACCAACAAAATGGCAAGTAACAAAGAATAAGGACTACGGAGTACTCAGCTCTAAATGGGACAGTCACGCTAACCCCTCCCAAGAGAACACTGCTTAAGAGAAGACAAAATTCATCTACGCACAAGAGCAAGGCAGCACGGTAACATTCCCACACAGCGCTGATTGGACACAATGAGTTGAAAAACAGAATCAGGGAGCTGAGCATGTTAGGATGCCAGAAAGAAGAGAAGAGAGGATATGACCAAGACACATCATTAAATGTATAAAACTATCAAAGAATTCTAGTAAAATAAAAGAAAGCACCTATCCAGTCCCTTGGAGGAATCCTAAAGAAGGAAGCAGAGGAGCACTACAATTGGAACTTGAAAACACCCAAGAAGGAATTTTATTGTTACGACCCCTCACAGTCATGGACATAAACTGTGACACTTCATATTCTTTGTTAAATGATTTCTGACATGGATTGGAAACAGTCTCAGTGAGTGGTCTAGACTCAACTTCCCAGGTGTTTTTTCAATACATGGTTTAGAAGGAACAGCTGCCCAAATCTTAGTTGACTGTGAGCCCATGTCCACTGAGCTGTGTCACTGCAGTCACACACAGGAGCCACCCACACTTTGCTTCTTTCTTTTTCTTTCTTTAACAAGTTGGTTGGTCCGTCCTTCCTTCCTTCCTTCCTTCCTTCCTTCCTTCCTTCCTTCCTTCCTTTCTTCCTTCCTTCCTGGAGATGGGATCCCTCTAGATACAAGGCCTACAGGTCAAAACCTAACTACTGCTTTTCCTCAGACAAGAAAGGGTTTTTATATAGTCCACACAGATGACCCCAAGGTTTCTTCCTTCTGAAAAGACTGAAATTATGTTAACCTGGGCTAGTTAGGTCCATGGTTCCAGCCTCAGGATGTTCTGTCCAGCGGGTGGGCACAGATGTAGGCTCGCTTCTCAAGGATCTGCTGAGACACTTTCTTAACCTGCTCATCCAGGTTTTCTGGGGCGTCTGTGAGAGGAGAAAGGTAATTCTTTGGCAATATGGTAGTACAAACAGGTCCGGGGAGTATGTTTTCACCTAGGTCAGTCTCCACTGGGAGGCTATACCCAAGGACACTCTCCTTTAGGCCCTCAGGTCTTATGTGGGAGGCCCTTCCTAGTAAGTGGCTCATAGAAAGACTGTTTCACTACCTTCCACCATGAATCAGGCCTGCAGGGCAGCAGGGCCATGGGGCTAGGTTCTATAGTTACAGGGTATTATTACATCTCCAGTAAGGGTTTTTATGGCTCCTTCCACAATAACTGGCAACAGGGCCAAGGCTCTTCAGACTGCCATTTTAAGGAGAACCTGGCTATATTTCAAAACGTGGACAAGCAGTTAAGACAGAGAAAACCCATTTCAGATTGACAAGTTGGCCTAAAGTAGCATGTTTTCCAGGGCCCAAGCTTCTAGAGAAGCCATTTCATCACCTGTACAACATACTGCAGCTCCGTAACCCATTTTAGTCAGAGTCTGTGGCTAAAGACAGGTATAATAATTGTCTCCTTCTTTTGGGACATCAACTGAACAGACACCAGCATACCCACTTTGCGGGCAGCAGCTCTGGGAGGGAACAGAGCACCAACTGCTCATTATCAACACGACTGCACCTGGTGCTCACTTCCCACATGCCCCCTCACTTACGCTTGTCCAGCTGAGACAGACTGAAGAGATTCTGGAAATAAGCTTCCACACAGAACATGTTGGCCAACAGAATCTAGAGAACCAAGGTCAGAAAGGATGGCAACTGAGAACTCAAAAGTTGACTCTGAATGCTAAGAAACCCAGTCTACTGCCACAAATCACATTTTGGGCAAAAGAGCCTGGCTCAGAAGTTACACAGTACCCTGCAAAATGCATGCTGACCAGGAGCAGGCTACTCAGGATCTCTGAGACAGCTCCTTTTTCTGTCAAGTGGACATCCACAGTCTACTCTGGAAGGACATGTGTCAAGAGGAATTGTTAGTGACTAATCTGCTTTTTCCTGCATGGTGAGAAAAGTAAAGTGCAGGTAGTGAATGAGGGTGGGCCTGCCACTCATCTGTCTGTCTCCTGTAGGAGACTAAAGGCACTAGACATACCCCAGGAACAGCACCAACATGGCCATATCATAGCAAACTCATCCACCCATCTCTGCAACTACCATTTGGTGCTGGAGGTCCTGGCTCATTGTCTTTCTTGTGCAGGACTCTCCAACAGGCCACACCACCCAATTGCTCCCTTCCTCAGTTCCAGGCTTCATTAAAGCACAGTGGGATTAAGGCAGTGCTCCAGTACCCTGACACCACCAGCTCATTGTGGCTCTGTTCAATATTTCCTGTGCAGGGCCATGCAAGACTTACCTCATGATCATGATTCCTGAGCCCAATTCTGATGGAGCGGCTGGCCCTAGACAGCACAGCAGTCATGCCAAAGAGGTTGATGAGGATGTTGGCTACACGCTTTAACACCAGCTGCTCCTCTACAATGTTCTGAGGACAGAGGTTCAGAATGGTGACTAATGACACTTTTCCCTTCTCTGTACCTAGGCACATGTCATGGTTTATATTTAAACAGGTCTCAGAAATTTGTCTGATACCAGAGACTTGTGCTTAGTGTGCTCAGAGCCGCTCCAGCAAGATTCTGTACCGAGATTAACTCCCTGCATTCAGCCCCAGGGAGGTGGCCTCTTCTGGTACTCCTAAAGCCACTCTGTGGTTGGAACGTGCTGAGGATACTATAAACAATCCACCCAGTAGGGCCCCTCCATAGACTGTACTGGCTAGCAGTTCCAGCCTCATAGAAGTCAAGATTTCTGTTCTAAGCCTGGTCTCATAGGTGGGCAATGGGTCCAAAGTAGTCCCATGGCTGCTGGTCATGGAGTGTGTGTAGGGGAAGCAGTGTCCCATACCTGGCCAGACCCACTTACCTTTCCAAAACGGAGTAACAAGGTCTCAACAGTCCGGCCAAAGTAATATACATTTTCCTCGAGCTTGTTGGCACTGTCCTATCAGTGAAGGAGACACACTTAGCATCTCTTCTCTCTGATGGTCCACTTGACCCACCTAATATTGAGTCTGGAATTCCAGGGAGACAGGGCAGGGATAGAATGAGGCATCTGAGTATTGCCAACTTTCTGAAGGATCCTAGATGCCAGTCATACCCTTCTGAATTGGGAATACATTGTAGCAGGGTACCAAATGTGGGAAGTATGATTGGTGGGCATACTTACTCCAAGGCTGGGGTGGACAACACCAAGATTGCCTGATAGCCCCAGGTCCACAGTTCGGCCCAGCGAGTCCCGAAGCTTCCGACCAATCGTCTCCATGACTGTGGTCACATTGCCACTCTTAAGCTCTCTGCAGGAAGTTCATAGTTTTGTGACTTAAGACCCTACAGCTGTCTCCCACTGACAAGCAGTATGGTATCATAGAGCTCTGTGCTTTGCAATGGCTGAGCATATGGGCTTCATGCACAGTGCTTTTCTCCTCCAGGCAGAGGGAAGCCAGTTATATGGCTAGCTTCCAGAGAGTTAAGGAGTCTGCCAAATCCTATTAGCAGCCTTTACACGGCTCCAGCAGGGCTGAGCCTATACTGCCCTGGAATGAGGGAAGAGGGGATAAAAAAGGGCAGAGAGGAGACACTAGTCTTAGACTGCCCCCTGTTAATGGGACACCTCTCATTTCCTAGTTTCTGGATATCTCTAACTAAAGTAATAAACATTTTCAAGCACGAGTGGGAGAGATCAAAGTTAGCAGGGGACGGGGAGATAGAATTTAAGTGTGCCCAGAGGACAATGTGACTCTAAAGGCAATGAGGATGACCTCGGTAGGTTGCCCTTCCTGCTGCTTCCACATGAAGGACAAGCTAGAGGTGTGGGTTTCCAGACCTTGTCACCACAACACAAATGCTACTGTCCTTCCTTGTGCCGGTTTTGCGGCAAGCCTTTGTGCAGCTACTCCCCACCCACTGTACCAAGACTGGGCAGCCTTTTCCTTTGGCCCTTCCAGACAGGTAGGGACCAAGGAAGAGATGGGAAAGCAGCACATACTTGATCCTCGAGGTCAGGATGCATCCAGCATGCTGCAGGCCTGTCAGGGCAATGAACAACCGAAGAATCTCATTGGTTCCCTGTAGCCAGAAGTGTGAAGGTCAAAAGCAGCCCAGCAGTGCAGTCCGTGACACAGCCACTATGCACAGGCTGTGGCCAGCTGTTAGGGATCACACAGGGAAGGAGAATAAGGCTGACCAGATGGGATGGCCTCCCTTCCCCTGGGATTTTTACCTCTCACAGCCTCTTCTGAATGGTCCACCTTTCTCTAGGTCCCAGAATACTCATTAAAACAAAACCAGATTTCCCTGGGTGATAAAGAGGCATGATGCCCAGGACAAAGAAAGTATGGAACAGATAACCCATGGCTCTCTTTTAGACCAGAATCCCCAGCAAGCTATACACAGCTAAGAGCAGTACCCAACAGGACTCCTAAACTTCTAATACATTTTTACTATAGAACGAGGAGCTGTAAGCCACTGGCCCAGGCTTTACAAGCAGAACCATCCTGTAGTTGGACTGGTACCAAGGAGAGATTTGCCTCTGCAGAAAAGTTAGGTATGGAGGTTCTTGTGGTATTACCCCCAGCTCTGAGCAAAGTGTGCCTCACAACATAGCTTTCCCAACCTTCTGGGAATTACGGACTTGAGAGAAGACCCTCTTTGACCATATCACCTTGTCAGGGTTCTAAAGAAATCTGGGTCTCCCCCTGCAGAAAGGGCCAATAGAGGGCAGCTCCCAGACAAAATGGCTTAGACATGCCTCGCTCTTGAAAAAGCTAACCTTTCTGCTATTAGGATGTGGCTGACTGATTAGGTAGAGATACTAGCTGAGACCAAAAGACCTGACATTGGAGATGACAAGAGTCTAAGGATTCTCATTGCCAGACCACACTGCAGCTCCAACCCCCTTCCTGTCTAGGTATCAAACTCTCACGGCCCTTGTGACACTGTGAAGACCTAGCCATCTTGCTTGTCCCTTCCTCCTGTGGGGAGCATTGCATAATCATGTTAATTACCTCATCAGAAATTTCCTATGGCTTCTAAAATCCATGTATTGGTCAAGATCATCCAAGGCCCAGCTCCTTTTCTGTCTTTCCCATTCAACCTGTATGGTCTAACCCTGTCATATTTCACTACCTTATCCAAATGTTGGTCAGGGTAGCTGATGTGTCCACAAATACTTCCTTACTCCTTGACTACCTAGTGCTAACCAGAAAGTCTTGTCTGGGTTCAGTATATGCCATCTGCCTACCTGCCACAAAAAACTGCCCTGCCCCAAGGCAGTTCTTCTGCCAAGGGTCATCAAGTTCATCCTGAGAGATGAGTTCCCTTTAGGGGATATCTTTTATGCTACCCATGCCTCCATGTGTCCGCCAAACAGTCAGGCCCTACATGGCATCGCAAGGATGCCAGTCCTAAACCCCTCCATATGTGCTATACTTCAACTCAACTGACCCCTGCAGGCTTAGAAATTTATGGAAGCAATAATTAGAAAATGAGAAAGTCAGGGGTGAGTGAGTCTTCCGTGGACACTATTGAACCACTTCAATTTACTGACTGAAGTTATGACCTAGAGAGTATTAGATGGGAGCAGACTGGGAACTGGGACTGGACACTGGGTCTCCCCAGATGAGTCCAAGCCTGCCCAGCTAGAATTAAGTTGGCAAACTACAGCAATCACTGCAAAGCTGAGGGCTCAGGGAAAAGGGCCTTCAGAATTATGACTTGAGGGGGACTGTTTAGTCTTTCCAGTCTAAAGACCCTCTACAAAGCAAGGGAGGGTGGGGGCACTGATAGATTATTAAGAGAGTCCAACCAGAGGACACAGCCTTCTCTACATCATTGCAGGTCATTTCTGGACACTCAGCAGCCTCTTTTAAGACTAGAAATGTTAGGGGCAGTGTGTGAACAAGGGGTATAGGGAGATCATTAAGAGGGCGTACAGGGACATCACTGAGCGACTATACAGGACCCTGGGGGGTGTACAGGGGATATAAGACATCACAAAGGAGGTGGTGTTCAGGGGGTACAGCCAGCAGGGACACTCACCTCAAAGATTAGGAGAATGCGGGCATCACGCAGCATGCGCTCATAGGGGTAGTCCTTCATGTAGCCTGAGCCCCCAAGGATCTGCAGAGCCTCACTTACACACTGCCAGGCAGCCTCAGAACTAAACACCTGCCACAGACCCAGATAAGGTTAAACCCTGGTGGGAGCACTCCACAACCCCATCACTCTTTCCTAAGAGCCATACCTAATCTATGGGGAGCGGCAGCCCAGGATGCAGTTGGAGAATGTGTGGAGAACCTGACCTTGGAAATGAGTGGTTCCAGAGGAACTTTCCAGGTAAACACAGGAAAGACAGAAAACACCAGCCTGTGTGTTCTATCCCAATATGACTTTTCATGACTCTCATGCAATGCCTGGGCCCATTATTCACCCAGACTTCCCCTTCTTAGGAAGTGTACCCATTCTTGCCATTCTCGTGTGTCTGCCATCTTGTTCTTGTGACCACTGTCTACCGAGCATCCTATAGATAATGACACTCAGATCTAGGGCTAGCATGTGTGAAGATGGTCACTCTTGGACATCAGTTGGTAGGTGGAAGGTACCAGAACATGAGAATGAAATGAATCTCACGCAGCACACAGCTGCCTCTCTTCCTAAGCTTAAGCAGGAGCCCTCATGGATTCTCCGCTGCCCATCTCTATAGGCTGTCAGATCTTCCAGCATTTCTCTTAAGAGTTCAAGTCTAGAGATTTAAGTGGGGTTGTCATCTGTATTACAGCTTTTAAAAAAGCCCCTTTCTTAGCCCCACCTTCTAGCCCATTCCCATTCCTTTAAGTTGGCCACTAATTCCTAGAAACTAATTCCTACTTAGGGCCCTCAGTGGCCACACAGGACCTGGACTCAGTGGCATTCAGTACCAGGCAACCTACAGCCTAGAGATCCTTCCCTAAGATCCAGAAAGGGCAAAAGAAACTAAAGCATAGACTACCTAGCCAACAAAGACAAGGCCAGGTAGATGGCAAGAGCTACCCCACCTCCATCCTAACCCAGGTGCCCAGACACCAGAGTAAAACCGAAGCCGTTCACAGCCAGAGCAGCACTGAGCATTCTATTATAGCCGAAGCACTAAACAAGGACTTTAGGATGACATGAATAACCCCTAATGAAGTCATGACAACAAACAGAAGCTTGAAAACAGCTCAGGACATAAAAGGAATCACTAAAGAAAACCCAAAGTGAAATAAAACTGGAAATGAATAATTTAGGAAGTAAATAAAAAACCTCAGAGGTAGTCCTGCCAATAGAGTAGCTGGCGTGGAAGCCAGACTCTCAGGTGTTGAAGGCAAGGTAGAAGACAAGGATATTTCAGTCAAAGAAAATGTTGAATCTAAAAAATCCAGGCACAAAACATTTAGAAATCTGGGACACCATGAAAAAACCAAATTTACTAATAACAGGGACAGAGGAAGGAGAAGAAACCCAGGTCTAAGATACAGAAGATATTTTCAACAAAACAGAAGACAATTTCTCCAACCTCAAAAAAAGCAGAAGCCGCAGAAAATGGATATCTCTATACACATATTTTTGACTGTTTATTTTATAGGAATTTTACTTTTGTTCTGACTATGCTTTGCTATTATAAAACTGACCAGTAGGAGACATGTGCTAGGTTCGATACCTGAGCTGTTTATTATAGCTCCTTCAGCTTCCACAACAATTCTATGTTGGTGCTTTTATTACCTCCACTTTATAGATAATCTGGAGGCTAAGAGATTTAAATGACTTGTTCTAGGTAACAGTTAGGAAATAGCAAATGCAGAATGAACCCCGGCTCTAGAGCTTACTGCTGCTGCTTTGATGTGATGGCTGACGCGTACTTCTCCCAGGTCTGTCCTGACTTAAACCTGTAAGCACTCATATCCTCGGGCTCCTTCCAGGTTTAGGCAACCCAAGATGACTGATCTCTGGCCTCTGAGATACAGCTTTCCATGGCCAGCTATTTAGTAAATTAAGCCATGCTTGCCTCCATACTGTGTAATGCCCAGTTTACTGATTGTCCGTAGGAAGGGGAAGTGCTGGACAATATGAAGGAAGTAAGAGATTTGGAGTACTCAGCCCTACTTGGGGTTCAGGGAAGAATGCAGGAGTGGTGGAAAGACTGCAGAGCCAGAGGTGGTACATGATGACAAGGAAACAGTTTCCAGTCACAAAAGAACTGACACACATATAGAGTCCCAGAGACTATGAGAGCATGCATGAGACCTGCACAGGTTCAAGCCACACAAAATCCCAGCATGGAGGAAGGGAAGAAAGGGCACAAAGTATTACCCCTAGCTAAGAAGTAGTTGATTGCTGCCGGAAAGGGAAAACTCTGTTTCATTAATGGGATGACACTGGGCATACCACCCACACTCCAGGGCAAGCCTGATCCAACTGACCGTGATGACCCAGAGAACGAGTCTGGGAGAAAGGTGGTGGCTGTGAGGGAAAACAAAGAGCAGAAAGCAGCCAATGCCACGGAGGTGAAGGTGTTAACTGCTCTGTGCTGTGGGTCACTTGTTTAACCCATAGCCATCCATGTGAGACATCGTCACTATTACCCTCCTTTGTTATAGCTCAGAAAAAAATCTGCAGCAAAGCGTTGGCCACCTTGAGAAGGGACAGTCTGAGGAAGCCCAGGAACAGGGATGTAAACCTGGGGATTGTTCTGGAGTCAAAGGTTGTTTTAGAACATTTCCTACTTGCAATGTTTCTAGAACCCTTTAAGATAGAACAGCAACACACAGGCAATTCAGGACAAGGCCTAAAAGTCAACTTAGCCCAGAGAGAGTAGAATCTTGCAACCAGTGACGTCTTCTTACCTCATTAAACATGTTCTAAAAGAAAGTTCTGACCAAGAAGAAAGACCATGTACTCTGGGGAAAAAAAATGGCATTCCTTCCTAGAAGGGCCCAGCTAATTTACATGGATATAAAGTTTTGATGTCTGTGTTTTCTCCTGTTGCTATAGAGTAGGATCAATCAGAAAAAAGAACACGAACACAATCCATATAGGGGAGCAGTGAGCTGTCCTGTAGACTCACATTCAGGTGAGTGCTACTCTGAATCCCTCCTGCCAGCTTCACCCTAGGGCCCTGCTGGCCCAGAGAGCTGTACAGGTGCAGATCACAAGGTCAAGGGCATCAACTAACAAAGGGAAGGTGGCTGACAATGCCATGGTCGCACCAGAAGGGATGACCTCTGTCTGCGCTCTACTTGCTGGGATTACCTTCACCATGGCGGCCTCGATAGAGCAGTCGGGAAATCCTGGCTGGTCTAGCATGCCTGAAGTGAGATAAGCCATACTCTCCATTACATATGCCTTCTGAGCCATGAGCGCAAACTTTTCCTGCAATGTTTAGAAAAAACAAAATCAAGAAGTGATTTGCATGTGCACAGACTTAAATAAATCTCCTAACCTCTCTTTTTCTGAAAAAGTCAGTTACATCGGACCCTTGCTGTCCCAGAGCTGATAGTGCCTGGTGCAGCTGTCTTCTCATTCCCCTGCCCACAGGCACAGCAGAGACAGAGCCAAAAGCCTCTCCCCACCCACAGAGACCGGAAGCCTACAGTACCTGGATCAACCCAAATTCACTGAGATTCCTGTTGAACTGTTTCCTCGTGCAGGCATACTCAGCAGTCAGCTCTAAAAAAGAACAGACTTGTAAGACAAACAAACAAACAAACCTGGATCCTAAAGACAACATGATGAGTCTTCAGCACCCAGAAGGAACTATGAGAAGCCCTGAAGCCAGAGTTCCCACTTTCTGGCAGCTGGTTAGAGAAGGACTTCCCAGGCCTCATGAGGCCCACAGACAGCAGGCAAGAAGGTCAAGAACACAGAATGCTGAGGCAGTTGTGAGGGTGTGGAGGGAAACACTCTGCCTCCCTTCCCAGTACCAACCTCACGGGAATGCTGGGAAGGTAAAAGGGGTGGAAGGCTGGAGGCATCTAGCAGGTGCACAGGGCATCCAAGTAAGACGTGGGGGTGGGCCCACAGGTACTCAAGCACAGCACGAGGGGTGTCTTCACATCAAAGCTCTGGCTGGGGCCTCACATTGGGTATGGATGTTGATAGTGGTGGGTTCTAAGTGCCCCAGAGGGATGCCCAGCTGTCTACTCTGGCACCAGTACCTCTAGCTCTGCCTACAACTTGTTTCCCAAATACTTCCTTGGGTGTGGTCCAGCTGCTGCTGGCCTCCACTTGTTCCTATGCCCACGTGTCTAGATGTCGAGAACCTTCACTGATGAGAGCCACAGAGTGTGTTGAAAGGAGCTTGAACCTAGCAGGCAGGTTTACATTTAGGTCATGATGCACAGGCTTGTGTAAACCACCACCCTCTCTGGACCTTAGTTTCTCTACTTATCAAATAGAGCAAAGAACCCAAATGTGTGCCTACATTGTCGTAAACTCAAACAGTCATAGAACTCCCAGGGCTGTTTTTGCTTCCAGCACTTCATAATGCACAGCTATGTCCAAGGAGCCCTGGGGCTCTGTGAGATTAGACCTAATATTTTCTTTCACTCCTGGAACAAAGTTCATTAAACAGCCATATTTGTCATGGACAGAGCAATGACCCTTTATGCTCTGACGGATACAGAGAGATGTTGAAATACACAGCCTCTAGGGAAGGGTACATTTGGTCTAAAAGAAGGACCACATGCTAACTTAAGCTGTCTGTCCAAGTGGTATAGCTCAGACTTTCCCACCCAGAGGGCATGGCACAGATATTCTCAGGATGCAGTAGGTGCTGCAGAGGGCTCCTGCTCCTGATTTACCTACTGTGGAGGTTAATCTTCGGTGTCAACCCGAATGGCTTTAGAATCACGAATCTTGATACTAGGAGACACCTCTGGGCACGTTTGTGAGAGTTTCCAGAGATGTTTAACTGAGGAGGGATGAGCCACCCTGAATAGAGGCTGTGTCGGCCCATAAGCTGAGGTTCCAGAGTGAATAAAAGAGGAGAAAGCCTTGGGAAGTCAACATTCATTCTTTCTGCTTCCTAACTTAACACACGTGACCACCTGCCTCATATCCTAGCAGCCATGGCTAGAGATGCTTTCTAGCTGCACCTTGCCAAGATGGTCCATGCATTCAAACTGGGAGCTGAAATTAACCCTCCCTTCCTAACGCTGTGTTTGTTAAGTATTTTGTCGCAGCAATGAGTTAGGCAAATACACACATACCAATCAGCTTCTTGAGCATCCCAGCCACAGCACTGCCCATGCTGAATCGCCCACTGTTGAGTATGTTCATGGCTACCTGCAGAGAGGGTGGAAATGGTGGAGAGGCACTGAAGAAGGCTGAGGGAGCCAGCCATACCAGTTTTCATGAGAGCAAAGCCAAGTGTGTACGAATTCCACAGCATGCAGGCAGAACCGATCCCTGCCTGTCTTCAGGCCAGAAGCAAGCAGATCTGACCCTTGAACTAGGTGGCCTAGGCACTGTTGTACATTTCCATCACATCACTGGCCCCCGACTGCAAGTCATTGCTCACACTCTAAATGTACCTGTCAGCGCTCCTTGTCCAGGAGAAGGAAGAGAACCTCAGACAGAGCTAAGTGTGCTGTAAGCAGCAAGAACACTGAAGCTGGACTTCAGGATCAGCACACACACTGTTCAGATGCGGCAGCTGTGGTGCAGCGTGGTGTTGTGACTTTCTCCAGACTAGAGCCAGCACACACCTGGCAGGCAAGCCTGTATACAGAGGTGGCCCTAGTGACTGCTGCCAGGTGCCTACAACAGTGGCTCTGCCGGCCCCCTCCTCTTTCCTCACCCTGTATTCTGACCTGGTCCAGTGAACAGCTGGGAGCCACACAGGAACACAGCACCAGTTCCATGCTGTGCTACCTCATCCAGAGTCACAGGGGGCTCCTCACCACCAAAGAGCCCAACTGAAGAAACTAAGGGAGGCCTCAGGCTTAACTTTAAAAATGGACAGCATTCAAGTGTTGGTGAAGATGTAGAACCTCATACGCTATAACCACTGTGGAAAAAGTTCTTCAAGAAAGTGCCATTCTGTTACAGACTAGCAATTCTATTACTACATTTACACTCAGAAAACGTATTTTTCAAACAAACATCTGAGGGTGAAAGTCAACAACTGTGTTATTGGCAGGAGCCCCAAAGTGACAGCCCAGCTGAGTAAGGACGCGGTCACCCTCACAGGAGAACGCTGTCTACCCATCCTATGGCAGGAGCCCCGAAGTGACAGCCCAGCCGAGTAAGGACATGGTCACCCTCACAGGAGAACACCGTCTACCCATCCTAAAGAATGAAATCCTGACTACTGTGCTGACATGGATGATGGCTTGAGAATATGATGTGAAAGTGGCAGTCACAAACACTCTGTATGATTGCCATCATATGAAATGGTCATCATCCACAAACCAAGGAAGGACAAAAGAAGTCAGCAGTTGCCAGGGATGGGGTAGAACAGGAAGCATGGCGCTTCTGGGATCAGAAGTGATAATGGCACAAAAGACAGTACAGTAAAAGTGATGAAAATGTGTATGAGTTAAATGCCACATAAACTATTTCTCTGTAACATAAAGCTGGGGAGGGGGATGACTCAGTGGTTATAGCCATCTGCTGCTCTTGCAGACTACTCTGGTTGCTCTTAACACCCACACGTTGGCTTGCAAACAGCCTGTAACTCCAGCTCCAGAGGATCAGATACCTTCTTCTGGCCTCTGCAGGTACCAGGCACACATTCAATTCACATACATAAATTTAGATACCTACACATTCATGTAAAATAGAAAGAAATAAATCTGGCTGAATAGGGTGGCACATGCACTCAATCCCAGGACTGGGCGGGGGTGGGGGGCAGAGGCAGGTGGGTCTCTGGCCAGTGTGGTCTACATAGTGAGTTCCAGGCCAGTCAAAACTACTTGGTGAGACTCTATCCTGCTCAGGAAAATAAATCTTTAAAATATAAACCTGACTAAAGGGGAAAAGCTTAGGGCAGGAACTTAAGGGTTTGTGGAACCTGAACTTCTCAAGCCCACCAGCCTGTTTTTCACACTTGCTAGACAAAGGAACCCATTCCTCCATCAAGACAAAGGGGGATCTCCTAGGGGAATAAAGACTCCTCACCATAACCAGAATTTCTCCTCTAAGAGCAAGTCATTTTTTTCAGCCTCTATACTGAATTCCTATGCCCAAGAGCTACACAAGGTCACAGGTAAAGCAGACTCATATGTGAAACGGCACAGCACATACATGAAACTGCTTGCAACTTACCTTAAAGCCACCTCCAACTTCTCCAAGAACATTTTCCACGGGCACTCTGGTATTTTCAAAATGGACCTCACATGCTAAAACACAAGAAATGTAAAGATTATGACAAACAAATGTGAACAGCTCTGCTCTGGACCATATAGGCCTGTGGCTGATGGGCTAATGCACTCATTTAGCATCCTAAAGAAAAGCGAAGAAAGACCACACTCCTGCTGTCACAGAGCTTGTTCTATGGCCAGGAAGACAAACCATAAACGCAAGGACATGTCAGGATGATCAGTGCTATGATGACATAAACAGCTCAGTACAGAGAGGAATGGAGCTGAAGGGAGGCTGTCATTTTTTGAAAGACTATGACAGACTCTTCTAAGGTAACATTTAACAGAAGCTGAAAGGACCAAAATAGCCAAAGACAAAAAGCAAAGGAGAGCAGCAGCATTTCCTGAGACCTTAGAATCAATGAGATTCTTTTAAACAGAGTTATACTCATGTTCTGTAGAGCAGCATCTTCCTAGCACAGGGTGGGGCGTGAGGAGACGTAATGTAGACAACCCGACATTTACAGACACAACAACCTAACCCAATTCATCAACATCCTTCAGGCATCTCCAGACCATAAGAAATAAAATTCCACTGCTGCAAGCTAAATCCTAAGGTATCTAACTGACAGGGATACTGCAGCCAGGGACCACCAGCAATCCTGAAAGGCTGTATGAATGAAACAATGAGAAAGCTAGGTGCCCAGGATTAGGCGTGGGCTGAACAGTGAGTGCCCTTTACAAAGCATTCCCTGTAGCACTGCCTGGATGTTCTAATACACAAACAGTGCAAGTCCTGGCATGCTGAACCCGAGACACTCAGGATAAGGAAGGTGAGGGTTCAAGGGACAGTTGGGCCAAGTGTGTTATTGTAGGGTGGAATGCCATGAAACATGATCTCTCTGTCTGCTGGTCGTATTTAAGGGTTGGGTATGTGGGCTGGAGGACCTGGTCATTCTTTCAAAGAGTACTCTACTGCTTATGGGGCATACCTGCCTTCCTCTTTGACTTCATCTCATATTCATGAGCCATCTTTTGGAGTCCTGAATGCTGCTGGGACACCAGCCTTCCAAGTGCCAGCAGGTAAACGACACTGCTGAATGTTCAGCTGCAAACATGCCACTCCACACCAAGAGACTAGTGTAAGAACTCTATGGCCAGACGAGTGAGCTGAGGGAACAAGCAGGATACCAGCTTCCACCGAAGCAAGGGCTGACCAAGGAATGAAAGGTGGGTCTGGACAGTAGGAAGAAAGGAAAGGGATTCCAGGAAAGAAAGCTGTAGTGGCTGGCCACAGGATGTGTGCCCAAGATAGCTGTGGCTGTATACTATGCATTCCTGACCCTACTAAGGCTGGGATTACAGCTGCCCTCACTCACCTGGAGTCAACATTGCCAACTGTACCAAGCAACATGGGTTGTGATTGCACCCTTAATTTGATGTTGCTAAAGTGCTAAACTAAAACCACAAACAATGAAGTGCCCTTTCCCCTTCGTAGCAGGTCACAGTACACAGGGCCTGTCTTTCAAGTCTCTGCCACACTCACGCACAAGCACATCTGCCACACTACTTACTGTTGGAGCCTCGAATGCCTAATTTATCTTCAGGTTTCCCATTAGTGATTCCGCCAAAGTCTCTTTCTACTATGAATGCAGTCATTTTGTCTTTTATCGAACCATCAGTATCAACCACCTGAGTTTTTGCAAACACAGTAAAAATATTGGCCAGTCCTCCATTGGTGATCCAAACCTGAGGAAAAAAACAAAAGAACCTTGGAGACCCCTCGGCACTCTCCAACACTGAGTTTCAGGTCAGACAAGTAGACTTTATCAACTAAACAAGTGAAAATGGGGGATGAGGAAAAGAGAGGGTGCTCAAAGCACCACAATGGATGGGAAGTGATCAAGGGCCAAGGGTAGGAGGTGAGCAGGGCAAGCTGAATGCTAACTAGGTAAGATATTACTATCCTTTGCCCCCGTTTGCTAATGGTGATAAAGTGTCCTATCATTAAGCAATCCTTGATTAAATCTCAGATACCATCCAGAGGCAGTGAAGTCAACAGAAATACTACCAGCTGTGAGCGTAAGTCCTCCAGTTGGGTGCCTGGGCCATCCAAGTGCACTGCACTACACTTTGCCTCTTTGAAATCACAATTGTGGAATAGAAATTGAAAATAAACACAAAAGCAGCTTCAAGCAGAATCAAGGAGACTGTGGAGATAAGGCCACCTTGCTCCAATTCTGGCTCTGACACGTGAGGGACTCAGGCCAGCACTTTGCTCTGCCTCAGGCTGTTCTGAGATAGAAGTGATACACAGCCGGTGTGATGTGCAGATCTCTTGGTGTGTGGTGTGCAGAAGGTAGCAGGCACAGAGGTGGTGAAGACTGACTAGCCCTGACAGGGGAATGAGGTCATGGCTGTACCTTGGAGCCATTGAGGATGAAGTGCTTCTTGTCTTCACTTAATGTAGCTCTGGTCTGGATGGAAGCGGCATCACTCCCACTGCAAAGATGGAAAGACAGGATTGAGCAAGAGCAATACCGGAGGAAGCTTAGAACGGGTCTCGGGCTTGGACATAAGACAGCCCGCCTTCAATACTGAGTCACAAAAACCAGGTCTGTTCATTTCAACTCCGATGTTCGAACTAGGGGAAGTGGTCTGGTTCTGGAAGCAGCTGGGTACACCCAGTAAAACATGGAAGATTTGTGTGAATAACAAGTGAAGGATATAGTAAACAGTCTGACCCAACATGGGAACATGAGCTCCCCAAAGCTTACCAAGAGTTTCTGTGTGATTAGGCCACAACATGAGGAAGCCTGTTCCAGAATTTCAAACAGAGGGAAGCAAGACTGAACAAGGTGCCAGTTGGACTTGCATCAGAATCTGAATTTTGTCCAGGCCTGCCTCGTCCTTGCCATGTGACTGTGGACTGATTATATCTCACTGCACCTCAGATCCTAATCTGAAAATGTGGACTCGCCACTCACCCCATGTGCAGGAGTCTGAATGCATCCCTGAGTGACAGGAGGCTCGAGGTCCACAGAACTGCCTCAGATGGTGGGGTAGGGTCAGAGATAAGATAGTTATCTTATCACTAGGTGTTGACTCTGGCTTCTGAGAAAAGCCAGTGCTGAGTATACATAAGACATTTTGAGGAGACAGACCTGGCTGGCTCTGTTAGGCAGAAGGCTGCAATGTGTTCCCCAGACGACAGCTTGGGTAGATACTTGGCCTTCTGTTCCTCATTGCCGACCAAGATAATCCCCTGTAAGATGAAACACACAGACCAACTGAAGATGAGAGTGAGATGTATTTATGAGGCAGTTCCTTCTGTGGACAATTATTTACTTCACTCAAGAGAGACAGAGTGAGTTCAGAGCCAGCAGCCTCAGACAGAATTCAGGAGGCCAACCTGCAGAGGGAAGGCCCACTATCTTACACAATGGGCAGACACAGTGGCAGCTTTGGAGTCTACATCTAGGATTGCCATGTCAGGCTACTCCAGTGTAGTCCTGGGTGACTCTGGGCCAGATATGATTCTTCTGAGTCTCCACCTCATTATTCATAAACTGAGGATGCCTCCCTTATGGATAGGATGGTTTGGATGACGGAATGTGAATACACGGGCTGCTAGAACTATACCCAGTATAGGCATGCACGCTTCAAAGCCGTGCTCCTCAACCCAACCCTGCTGCTACGGAACTACAGTCTGGATACATACTCTTGGGCTGCAAAGCTGGACATGGAACCCACTTAACTATCTTTCACCTGTACACAGAAGAGATGTATACATCTAATGTGAAAATCTTGAGGACTGTGTGCCTTTGAAGCTGACCTACCATGCTTTAGGGGGCAAGTAAGTAAAGGCAGGACAGCTCAGGAAAGGATTTATTTCCAAAGATAGCACTAACCTTTGTTTCAAACCCAAGTGCAGCTGAGCTTCTCCTGTAGACCTGAGCTATAAAGTTCATTTATATCACAGAAACAGTCCCCTGTCTCCTACTTCCTCCAAACAGACCCAAATGCAACTTCAGACAACTGACCTTGAAGCCAATAGCCTGGTGTGCTGCCAGGGTCACTGTGATAGACGCATCCATGCTAATGATCTCCCCAAGCCGAGCATACATGGTGTTGGAGAGGCCCAGGCCACCTAAGACAGACAGACAAGTCTAGTTGCTTCCTTCAACTGGAGAAAAGGGATTCATTTTACTTTTCTAATTTCAAAGTAACAGCAGTTTTTTTAATATAAAAAAATTAACAAAACACAGGATGGTACAATGTTACCTATAATCTTATTTCTGGGCACTTCTGTGCACATCTTACAGATTCCCTCAAGGCAAGGAGACATATACGAAGCTGAATTGTCAATACAGACATCTACACAAACAGTAGGTCACTGACTATGTTGTACTAGAAAGACAGTTACAATCCAGACAACGGCAGGTCAAGGCTCTTCTGCTGTGGCACTGGAACACTTGGGATAGCGTGTTCACTTCCTGCTGTGGGAGCTGCCCAGTGCACTGCAGTATGGTTTGCACCTATGACTCAGCTTAGACCAGCTCCAGATCTCGCTCTGCTATGGGCTTACTCTGTACACTTGAAGGCCTCCCTTCTGCTGCAGAAGGGAGGCTGTACTTTAGTATCTGGAGACACAGACAGGTAAGGAAGTAAAAAGACCAGAAAATCTCCCATTTGCTACAGTAATGGCGTCATTTGGGTGTGGCAGGAAAATGCCCCAAACAGCACATCTGGAAGACTGCATTTAAAGACTACCATTCCTAAACAAGAAGCCCTTTATGTACACATGGGAAGCACTTGCTAAAGAGCCACTGTTTTAACTTACCATATTCTTCTGGGACCTGGATGCCAAAAAGTCCCAGGCTCTTCAACTTCTCTAAGGTGTCAAGAGGGATTTTCCCCTCCTTGTCAATTTTTCGAGAGTCCACTGACAAAAATAAGTCATCTTGATTAATCAAGTAAAAATAAATAAGATATGTTCATATAAGTAAAAGTATACACAATGTTTTTGTATAGTATACTAGTATCATTGGCAGATAATGTCTAAAACCTAAAGTTGTTTAGTCAGTATCACTCGGCACGTTGTTGATTTTATGTAATTAAGTATGTAAGAATTGTATTTTTAAGTGATTGGTGCTAAGTAAGTCTCCTGATGTAGGTGCCAGTCACCAGGGTCAAGCAGCAGTGTATCATATACTTCTAGGATACAGGTTCCTGGAGGCATGCTATCTGTGATGGGTCATCGGGTCAACCGAATTTGGAATGACTTAGGATCAAACCTTTGGTGCCACTGAAGGAGTTTCCAGGGATGTTCATTTTAACTAAGAAAGGAAGATCCTTCCTGAAGGTGGGCAGCGCCTTCACAGGCTGCAGTCCTGGGTTCCATGAAAAGGGGAGAGGGCGAGCTGAGCAGCTCTGAACTGTCTGTTCTCCTGGCTCTGTCTGGTGTTAGACGTGAGGAGTCAGCGCTAGATCTGTTTCTGTCACTAAATGTTCCCCTCAACAAACTATGGTCTCAAAACATGAGCCAAAACAACCCTTCCTCCCTAAGTAGCAACTTACAGGCAAACTTTGTCACAGTGATGAAAGCAGGAAGTAATACATACTCTACTGGATCTTTAAAATTACTGGTACCTTCTCAACCAGTAACTATGTACTGTTGATTGCAACAGTAATCAACTTACACCAGAGAGTAAGTACACAGCTCCCAGAATTGTAATGGAAGGTCAGGATAAACAGTACTAAGCAGACTGTGTCTGGGCCCAATTCTATCCAGTATTCGGAAGCCTCATTACCTTTCAAAATTCTGAAAACAACGTACTCTGTGTAACACTAAATCAGTCACAGAATCAAAATTCATCCTAGGTCTTTTGAGCTGGCTCAGGGGTAAAGGTGCTTTCTATAAGGCTTACAACCTGAGTTTGATACCTGAGACCTTCATAGTCGAAGAGAGCTGACTTTACAAAGTATTTTGTGAGCTCTACAAACATGCTGTGACACACGTATATGAACATATGGACACACACACTAAAAGTAATATTAAAAACCCCTTCTACAAAGGTAAATTGAGGTCCTGGCTGAGCATGGTGGCACATGCCTTTAATCCCAGCATTTAGGAAGCAAAGGCAGGTAGATCTGTGTGAGCTCAAAGCCACCTGGTCTACATAGTGAGTTCCAGAACAGCCAGGGCATGTATCAAGATCCTGTCTCAAAAAAACTGAAAGGCAAGGGAAGGGGGGCGGGGGGGACAAGGCAGGGCAGGGCAGGGCAGGGCAGGGCCAGCCCAGGCCAGAAAAGTGAGATCTGTCTCCCAAACCAAACACTCCCTCCCCCTAACACCACCCCTATTCTGGAAATGGCAAAATTATAACATGTTTCAAGGAGTCATAGAAGTTACATAGAATCTGATCATTAAAAAGATACTATGAGAATCTTTACTATCTCACTGTATCTGTATCTTGATGACTGTACCCACACAACAGCAATGTGTAAGAACACAGACACACATATGCACCAGTACAGGTTAAGCTTTGTGAACTGAGTGAAGTCTGCTGGCTCGTATTGTTAGCAATGTCCTGTTTGTGATGTTAGATCGAGTTATTCCAGATGTCACCACTGTAATAAACCAGAGGAGCAGACAGTCCCCAAGAAAATGCTAGGCTGCAGGTCATAAACAGTTCCTAAAACACCCAGTACAAAGAACCAGAACGCAATGAAAAAAAAAAAAAACCATACATACCTTCTTCAGCAAAGAATTTTTCCAACGGTCCCACAAACTGATTGATTTCACTAAGTTCATCTTGACTAACCTCTGGAAATGGGAAAACTCCTTTCTAAAAATGAAAAACATGCATGACAAATTTAATTGTCAGCAACTTCTCATTGTAATATTTATCAAAAAGTAAAGGGATGCAGATGCTACATCTGGTCCCAGGAAGGAGACAGAAAGATGACTTCACACAATACCACAGGTATGGGTCCTATGTCTATATCTACTTTTCTCCCCATGTAGGTGGGCTGAATCCTAATCTTCAACATATCCTTATCAATAACAAGTGGTGGAGTGAGTCCCATAAGCAAGGAGCCTAGGATTACATTTAGATCTGACAATGTGCAGGTTACATCTCCTCAAGGTTCTTTTGAGACTTGTAGGAGACAGTAGATATGAGGACTCTTCACTAAAATGGACATTAGTCTTTATGTGAGCTCAAATGTTCCCAATGGCAAGGACATATTGTGACCATCCTGTGGGTTCCTCTTTGAGCAGCTGTTTCTTGTGTGGTGGATATTAGCTTCCTGTGCTGAGCATGTGAGGTAGCAGGGTCACAGGACAAGATGCAACCCGAGCCTAGCCACTTTTTACATGTGACAGGATTTGAGGATATGACAGGATTTTAACACACTTATATGTCCTCTATAAGTGTGGTTTCTCCTATATAATCCTGTTCATCAGAAAAGTAGCTGTGAGGATCAGAAAAGGACATACTTAGGTCCTAGAATATGAAGTCACCATGCCTGTGTTAGATTCCAGCTCTTCTAGCCACTCTCTTTTCCTGGAGGATGACTAGGCTTCTAATCACTAGTGGCCAACTTGCCAGAATTCCCTGCTGGCCTATGGAATCATCCAGTATGGCTTGAGGACCTGGCCCTCTGAGCTCTAGCTACTCCTCTAGTTGCTTGGGATATGGCATATATTTGGACCCACGGCTGCTGAATAGGAACAGATCACAGGCTTCCAGGCTCAGGAAGTCCCTATCCCCTTGGTTCCTCTCATCAAGGGGACCCCTCAATTGTCCCTACCTGTCTTATTACTCATGTTCCTGACTTCTCCACATTACTAATGTTCTAGAATCTATTTGCTCCTCTCTGGCCCAAGGACAAGAGGCTCATGAGCCTCTATCCAAAAAAGATAAGTGACTTAAGAGAATATGCTGCTATCCACTAGCACTCACTCCAGCAGACTAATTAAAAGGGAAACATAAGTTCCTTTTGGCACTCTAAGCCTCTCAGAACAAGGCTACCCACTTCATGGAGGCTCAAACCACCCCCGACTCCGTCACCATCATAACCTTGCCCGTCACCTAGTCTGGGTCAAAGGGCTGTGTGAGAGGAAGGTGATATCAATCTCAGTGGACAAACTAGGCAAGAACAGACAAACTGGCAAATAGCTGGTATTCAGACATACTTAAGAGGGTAAAAACTTCAGGAGCCCAGGCACAGTGAGGCACACCTTTAATCCCAGCACTTGGAAGGCAGAGGCAAGTAGACTCCTATGAATTCAAGCCAGCCTGGTCTACATAGCAAGTTCCATGCTAGCCAAGGCTACACATCAGAACGCAGTCTCAAAAACAACAACCCAAATACAATCTCTCAAAACAAAACCCAAAAAATTAAACCAAAAATATCATGGGTGATGCTGGGGCCAGAAGGGCAACAAAAACTGAATGAGGCACAGCACGGGTGATGAGTGTAATATCAATTAGCATCTTTCAAGCTGATAAAGCAACAGAACCTGTTATTCAAGTAATCCTGCTGCAGAAGCCAATTATATAAGGCAAGGGGTTGTAACTAAGTCTGTCAACGCCACACAAACCTCACCCATCCAACCTCCCACTTGCCCCTGGGACAAACTAGGGGCCCACTAAGTGTTTATGTCAGCCACTGACTGGCATGGATAGCTGGGATACACTCTCCCCTCGGGCTCTATACCACTGTCATTGTCCTAATCAAGGCTCAGAAACGCTCTGAGAGCTGGTGTTTGTCCAATCCAGGATGTAGCAGTGAAGTCAGAAGTAGTCAGACCTCAATATAACTTGAAGACAGACAAAGACTTACTTACTATAAGATTCAATGTGACGACGAGAATAAGAAGAATCAAAGGCGTTACTGGAGAATGTATTGAAAAAGTTGAATCACAGAGTAGCCATTATCTATGGTAAACTGGCTGCTAGGAGAAGCAGGACTGGGTGGAATCCAGGAGAGATTGCCATATTTGCTTATTAAAGATGCTTATTAGACATCTAAGAGTAGATGTGGAGCAGAAAGGTAGACTTAAGTCTGGGGTTAAGAGAAGAACTCAAGTTGAAAAATAAATCTGAGTCATAAGAAAGGAAGTGTCATTTAAAACTAGAACATTGAATTAGGTCATCAAGGGGCTGGCCATAATAAAAAGAGAGGCCCACAGGCTTCAATTTTAGAGAAATTCAGCATTGCTAGGTATGGCATACAATTGCAATCTAGCTCTCAGGAAGGAAGGCAGGAGGCAGGAAGATCTGGAGTCCCAGCGAAACTGTCTCAAAACAAGCAATCTATACACTGGCCACCTCCACATTAAAATAAGAAGAACAAAACAACACAAGCAACACCACTCCCTCTGACTTCAACTGGGCTACCAGAGACACTAGACAGGGCGGGAAGCCAAGGAACCAGCAAAGGAGATAAAAAAGAAAAAAAATTTTTTTTTTTTTGTTTTGTTTTTCAGAAACCTGAGGACTAAAGTGCAATCAGAACAATCATTAAGTACTTATCTGCATTAGCTACCAATGCTGGGTGGGGTGAGAATGGGAATAAGAAGCAATTACTTGGACCAGGCTGTGTGGAATAGACTGCTGGCCACTGGGCCAAAGCCTGAGGACACAGGTTCAAGATGTAGAATCATCCTTTAATAGTGAGAAAGTTGAGTTCTAGTCAGAGGGTCAGACTTTGCTAGGGTAGACAGCTCATAATAGTATAGAAAGTAGAAGGCATCCGGAGGACAGCTGACTATTGAGATTCTCACTAACGGCAGAAAGGTAAAAAGGTGATGGGTGATGAAGGGGGTAGATTTAAAGATGGAAAGGGATGAGTGATGGCTGCGCTCTTCCTCCTGCCTTGGAAAGGCACAAGAACCCAAGCCCCTCAGCACCCTCTGCCCCGGATGTGGGTAAAATGGTTCTCACACTTCAAAGTTTTCGCTTTGAACTCTGCAGCTGGGCAGCCACTCTCAGCCCGAGTCTTGACTTTTGCTTTAATGAAATCAGTCAGACAACACGAGAAAACTGTTGTAAAGAAAACATATAGAAAGAGTCAAATTTATCGAAAAGCCTTCTCACTCTTAATGTCATAGGGGCATCACGGCCTCGACGTTGCTCCAAAGTGGGTTGTGGATCTCTGAAAAGGGAAAGGAACCTTGGAGTGAATTTCAGAGTTGAAGAGAGACCAGAGAAGAGGCACAGAATAAAATGTTTCGAAATCTAGCAGGCACGGCACGGGGAGGGAGGAGGCAACAGGGGTTTGTTCTTGTTGTTTTTGTTTGTTTGTTTGTTTTTTGGAGGGGGAACTGGGAAAGGAGAAATTTACATGTAAATAAAGAAAATATCTAAAAAAAAAACCCCTAACAACAACAACAAAAATAAATAAGTCTTAAAAAAATTTTCGAAATCATAGTATGAATAAAAAAGATTATGGAAAGAAAAAAATCATATTTCCTTGCCGGAACATAGGAATGTCTTCATAATGACCTCTTCAATGATTCCCCAAACTTCCCTGACGAGAAACAGCTAGAAAGGCGAGCGTGATGGAGCACTGTAAATCTAAACTCTGGAGACTGATGCAGGAGGACCGAGTATTCAAGGCATGCCTGGCTACAAAGCGCGTTCAGAGACAGCATCGGGCTACTACTTAATGAGACCCTGCCTCAAAACAAAAACCACTGTGACAACACTACTTAAGCCACATTGCCGATGAAAGGTGGGAGCAAAGAACACAGCAGTCGCCTCTTACCTGCTCGATGTTGCCCAGGAAGAGCTCCTTGGCGAACGAGCGGCTCTGCAGGCTGGTGTGCAGCGGCCGGCGCCTCGCCGTGAATTCCCTCAGCGCCCGGGAAGCTCGCGCCGCAGCTGCCGCCGCAGTCGCCCCACGAGAGTACAGTACACAACCAGCCATGCTGCTCTTGACTTCAGACTTCCAGTCACCGGAAGCCCCGCCGCGCTTCCTTATGACGCAAATCACCCGCGTCGGAGGAGCCCTCCGCTAAAGCCGGGCATCCAAGGTCTCACCCTGCAGCTCTGCAACCGGAAGCTAGCTCGCGCTTCCTGATGACGCAAGCGCTGCGCCGCCTGGTGATGACCCCTGAGCACATCTGGAGGAAACCTTGATCGAGGCTGTTGGACAGGTCGTTCCAGAATTTGTTTAATAAATGTATCCTACGCCAAGCATTGCTGTATGTAATGTCTGAGTATGTAATTTAGAAATTTTAGTTTTTAAAATTCGTCTGAACAGGCTAGGAAGTGTGTGTGTGTTCTTTCTTGTTATACTGCCAGTAAGAAAACGAAAATACTAAGAAGTCAAGTTGCAAACTACCACCTGGGCTTCCAAAACACAGCCCTAGTGCCTGTGTGCTATTCTCACCACATCCCCTAAAGAGCAGGGTAGATTTCAGCAAATAAACCTAGAAGTAGAACTTTTGTTATTCTCATCTCACTTAATATAGGACTTAGAATATTGCTAAATGGGTATAACAAAACGACAAGGGACTCATTTTACTAACCCACTTCTGCCTAATTCTCTTAAATATGTGAGTGAAGTAAAGTATCATTTTGTATGTGAGATTGCATTGAAGCACTTAGAGCATACTGTTTCATCCTTTCCTGAATCTGCCACTCCCTGTGTTGTGCACCAGCTAATCTGGCCCCTGTCGGCCACAGTCTTCAGACACTTGCTTTCTTCACCACTCCCTGGACAAGGCACTTCCCTTGGCTCAGTGTCCTTCCCTATGAAACTATAAACAGCATGCTTGTTTGTTTTGTATGATTTATTTATTTTATGTGAATATACTGTTGCTGTCTTCAGACACACCAGAAGAGGGCAGTGAATCCCATTACAGATGGTTGTGAGCCACCATGTGGTTGCTGGGAATTGAACTCATGACCTCTGGAAGAGCAGTCAATGTTCTTAACCGCTGAGCCATCTCACCAGCCCTTGTTTGTTTTTTAAAATGAATCCTATGTTGAGGAGGTAAGACAAGGCAGGGCCTGGCCCAGCTGGTCCAGCTCTTATGTCAGGCTTTATTCATATGTCTGTTGTCTTCATTTTAAGCAGGTTGTCATGAGGGACCAATGTGGCATCAGCTGTTTCAAGATGACTCCTTCAGAAAAGACATACAGTCTTAATACAAAAAGAAAGTATTTATTACCCATTGGGGACTGCACAAGAGATTTCCCAAACTATGTATCCCAGAGCCTCACTATTCTTTTCCTTTTATGCACAAAAAACAAGTTAGAACAATTAGCAAGAAGTGAAACTACAGAAGCCAAAAAGCAAGATCAATATGTTTAGGGACTTTCCCAGGTCCTAGTACTACAGACTAGGTCTTTGTTCCATTTTGGCAGATTGGAATTTTGGCAGGTTGGGGCCTATGTACTGAGTTCTAAGGTCAGAATGGTTCCTCTAACATGGCATCATTGAGTCCACGTCTCAGGGGCTATTAAGGCCACATTTTAGTCATGGGAGCCAAGGAACTACTTGCCCTAGCCTAGACTGAATTTTAGTAGACTGCCTCTTAAAATATATTTATCTATCTATCTCTGTGAGAGAAAGAGCATGCTAGGCACATGTGTGGAGGCCAGAAGATAACTTCTCAGGGATTGAACCCTGATCTCCAGGCTTGGTGGCAAGCGACTTCACTCATTAAGCTGTCTTGCTAGCCCACAGACTGCCTCTTTAAAGGTTGGCATCAGTACTATAGCCTCTGTTCCAACTATTTGAGATCTCCAGGTGACCCAGGAGTCCTCACATGAGTGTAACCAGCCAGTTTTGCTTTCTTTTTTAGGAGTTGCCTTGGTCATGGTGTCTCTTCACAGTAATAGTACACAGACTAAAGTACCTAGTGCAGTGGAAACTTCCTAAAATACATGAAAGTGATCTTAATGATGTCTCCAAAACTGGGGAGGCATCTCTCCATCTCTCATTACCAGAGCTTCCAGTAGCAAGCCTGAGTTATAGCCAATTGAGTTGTTAGCTAAAGAGGTTCCATGAAAATGCTCCAAACAACCCAGGCTGTTGCCAATATAATAGTTTGTTCTCTGCAAACTGACAAGAAAACTCCATTGCTGAAGACAACACCCACACAATTATTCAAACTTGGGGAGGTCTAGTGGTGCGTACATAGAACCTTCACCCCTATCTTCTAGAGTCCTCGGTATGGAAAGTTACTCTGCAGGCTACCAAAACAGAAACATATATACCAACACAGCCACAAAACCTTTGATCTGCAGTGTTGTCTTGCCTGCAAAACATGCTAGGCCACACAAACTAGTAGGAGTAGCAAACCAATGTCTAATTTGGACGAGGCCCACTCTACAAGATAGAACCCATACCCAACAATGCTTGGTTGCCCAAGAATAAGAGACAAGATAGCCCAGAGAATACCACTGATCTTAAAACACAGTAGTGATAAAAATGACTTTTAATGATATTCTGCCAAACTCATAGATCAGTGCCTTATTCAGCCATCATCAGAAAAGCTCCCTCTTCCAGCAGATGGGAACAAACACAGAGATGCACAACCAAATAGTATGGCAGAGAAAGAGTCCTTGGAACACTTAGCTCTAAATATGATGTTTCTATCAGCTACCAGCCCTCTGCTTCAAAGCTCAGGAGAATCTGCAGAAGAGGAGGCATAAAAAGTGTAAGAGCCAGAAGGGATGGAGCACACAAGGAGAACTATTCCCTGTAAATAAACTGAAAAAAAGTTTGTTTGGACTCACAGAGACTAAAGCAGCAAGCACAGGATCTGCATGGGTTAGCACCAGGTCCACTTTGTATATGTTATGGCTTTCAGCTTAGATTTTATGGGACTCCTGCATGTGGGAATGAATGGGTCTCTGATTCTTGTGTCTTCTCTTGGGCCCTTTTCCTTATGTTGGGTTGCCTTGTCCAACTTTGTGGTGGTGGTCTTTGTCTTACCTTACTATATTTTATTTTTGTATGCTTTGTTATTATCTCTTAGAAGCCTCTTCTTTTCTAATGAAAGACAGAAATTGGATGGACTCAAATGGGAGGGGAGAGAGCAGTGCAGGGAGGGGAAACTAATAAAGGTATATTTTATGAGAAAAGAATCTATTTTCAATAAAAGGGAAATCTTTTTATTTTCTGTGTGAATATATTGCCTACATATATGTATGTCCATCATGTGTTTTCTGGGCTTGGAGTGGCCAGATAAAGATGCTAGAACCCCTGGGACTGGGGTTACAGATGGTTATGTGCTTCCATATGGGTGTTGGGAATTGAATCAGGTCGAATACAAGAGTATACAAGAGTACCAAGTGGGGCTGGAGAGATGGCTCAGCGGTTGGGAGCACTGATTGTTCTTCCAGAGGTTCTGGGTTTGATTCCCAGCAATGACATGGTGGCTCACAATGATCTATAATGGGGGTCCAATGCCCTCTAATAGTATGTCTGAAGACAGCAACAGTGTACTCACATACATGAAATGAATAAATAAATCTTAAAAAAAAAAGAGTTTTGAGTGTTCTTGTGCCAGCAGAGTCACCTCTCCAGTTCCTCCAATGACTTTAAAGCCCAGTTTATTTTTTAGTACTTGTGCAATTGAACTTCTGCGTGTTCAATAGCCGTACTTAGACGCCTGTACCAATGTGGTCAGAGGGACTGAAAAATAGGACAATCAAACATTTTTCCCTCCAAGATCATCCAGCTCCCTTGGGACTATGGGTTGTCTTTTGTTGTTGTTTGTTTGCTTGCTTTATCAAAATGTCATGTATTTCTGGTAAGCCACCTGTCCTATTGCTCAGAGAGCCTTGGAAATCCCATTGTGTGGTTTCTAACTAGTTTGCATTCAAAAAGAAGTGAGTCAGTACACAGGAAAAGATCTTCAGTGCTGCCAAGTGAAGTTGTGGTCAAGCAAGACCTCTGACTCATTCTCAATGTATGAAATTACTGATGTAAAAATGAAAAAGTATAAAAGATCCAGGGGCTTCTTCCAAGTCCAAGTGATTCTTAAGGATCAGACTGCTAACTGGCCTTAAAGAGTCAGGTTGATGTGCAGTTCATTTTGGCCACCTTTCATGGTCATAAATAACCACAAATTAAAATGATTGACATACCACAAAACTAAAGTAGACTTTAAAGGGAGCAAACAAAAGTTCAGCCTTAAACATGCTTTCCCATTAAATCCTGTGTATGAGCTACTGGCATACCTGATAAAATATCAGAGCCACCTAGCTGTAATAACAACACTATTTAAATAGTTTGTCTGAATCTATCATTAACTGCAGCCTCACCTCACACTTTGGTTTTCTTATAGGATTGTCTTTCTTTTATCATATTTCTCCACCAAATACCTTTTTAAAATTATTATCTTTATTAAGTTACATTATTTTCTTTTATGTGCATAAAGTGTTTTACTTGCATGTATGTCTGTGCACCATGCACATGCCTGGTGGTTACTCAGGTCAGAAGAGGTCATCAAAGCCCCAGGAACTGGAGTTATAGACAGTTGCAAGACACCATACTGATGCTGGGAATTGAACTGGGGTCCTCTGCAAGAGCAGCCAATTCACCTAACTGTTGAATCCTTTCCCCAGCACCCTTAAGCCACATTCTTACTATATCACAAACAATATGATTTAAAAAAACAAAAAAAACAAAAAAAACAAAAAACAGCCGGTCAGTGGTGGCGCACGCCTTTAATCCCAGCACTTGGGAAGCAGAGGTAGGCAGATTTCTGAGTTCAAAGCCAGCCTG
>NW_022196899.1:29667253-29676740 GCF_008632895.1 Mastomys coucha | reverse complement strand
CAAAAACCAATCCAAGTGATTGCACCCATGAAGGATGATTCTAAAATAAGCACACACTGCCATGGTTTTCCTCACTTTCATTCTTTCTGTGGTCACTGATTGATACAATATTACTCTTGCTTAAACCTTGTATTTTTTATTTTACTGATACTTTGATTTCTTTTTTATTGGTCATTTTATTTATTTGCATTTCAAATGTTGTCCCTCTTCCAAAAACCCCCATCCCATCCCCTTCCACTTTGCCTCTAAGAGGGTGCTTCCCACGCACCCACTCACTCCTGCTTCACCACTCTAGCATTCCCCTACACTGGGGCATAGAGCCTCTACAGGACCAAGGGCCTCCCGTCCCATTGATGTCAGATAAGGCAATCCTCTGCTACATATGCAACTGGAGCCATGGGTCCTTCCATGTATACTCTTTGGCCAGTGGTTTAATCCCTGGGAGCTTGGAGGAAGGGGGGTCTGGATTAGTTGATATTGTTGTTCTTCCTATTGGGTTGCAATCCCCTTCATCTCCTTCAGTCCTTCCACTAACTCTTCCATTGCGGTCCCCAGGCTCAGTCCAATGGTTGGCTGTGTCTATCTGCATCTGTATTAGTCAGATGTTAGCAGAACCTCTCAGATGATAGATATACCAGGCTCTTGTTAGCAAGCACTTCTTGGCATCAGCAATAGTGTCTGGGTTTGGTGTCTGCAGATGGGTTGGATCCCCAGGTTGGGTAGCATTTCCCTCAGTACCTGCTCCATTTTTTTCTCCTTGCATTTCCTTTAGACAGGAACAATTCTTGGTTAAAAATTTTGAGATGGGTGCATGGCCCCATCCCTCAACTAGGGGCCGTGCCTATCTACTGGAGGTGGCCTCTACAGGTTCTATCTCCCCTTTGTTGGGTATTTCTGCTGATGTCATCCCCATTGGGTCCTGGAAACCTCCTGCTTCCCTGGTGTCTGGGGCTTTCTACTGCCCCGCCCCAATTCCCCACTGGCACATATTTCTATTTATTTTCCTGACCCTCTGGACTTCTCTCCTGTCTCTTCCCATATCTGATCCTGCCCAGCCTTTTCTCCTTCCCCTTCCTCTCTCCCAGATCCCTCCCTCTACCTCCCATGATTATTTTGTTCCCCCTTCTAAGTAGGATTGAAGCACTCACCCTTTGACCATCCTTCTTGTTAAACTTTATATGGTCTGTGAGTTGTATCATGGGTATTCTGAGCTTTTGGGCTAATAACCACTTATCAGTGAGTGCATACCATGTGTTTTCTATTGTGTGTGGGTCACCTCACTCAGGATGGTATTTTTAAGTTCCATCCATTTGCCTGCATACTTTGTGAAGTCATCATTTTTAATAGCTAAGTAGCATTCCATTGTGTAAATGTACCACATTTTCTGTATCTATTCTTCCACTGAGGGACATCTGGGTTCTTTCTAGCTTCTGGATATTATAAATAAGGCTGTTATGAATATAGTGGAGCATGTGTCCGTCCTTATTATATGTTGGAGCATCTGCCCAGGAGTAGTATAACTGGGTCTTTAGGTAGAACTATTTCCAGTTTTCCAAGGAACCCCTAGATTGATTTTCAAAGTGGTTGTACCAGCTTGCAAGCCCACCAGCAATGGAGGAGTGTTCCTCTTCTTCCACATCCTCAACAGCATCTGCTATCACCTGAGTTTTTTTTTTTTTTATTTTAGCCATTCTGACTGGTGTGAGGTGGAATCTCAGGGTTGTTTTGATTTGCATTTCCCTGATGACTAAGGATGTTGAACATTTCATTAGGTGCTTCTAAGCCATTCGGTATTCCTCAGTTGAGAATTCTTTGTTTAGCTCTGTATCCCCCCATTTTTAAATAGGATTATTTGGTTCTCTGGAGTCTAACTTCTTGAGTTCTTTGTATATATTGGATATTGGTCCTCTATCGAATGTAGGGTTGGTAAAGATCTTTTCCCAATCTGTAGAGATCTGTAAAGATCTTTTCCCACTTTGTCCTATTGACAGGGCCCTTTGCTTTACAGAAGCTTTTCAATTTTGTCAGGCCCCATTTGTCAATTAAACGTACATTTTTAATCTTGTAAGATTCATGTCTTCTTGGAGATCTAATGTTTTCAAACTCCCCAATGACACAGGAATTCCAGCTAACTGCCATGACTGAAAATATGAAGTGTCATCTTCAGTCAGTGGATGACATAGGGAATTCTGTGGACCTTCTTAAGTGGAGACTATGCTCACAATCAGTGTGTAAGAATTTATAGAAGATCAATTGATCATCACTTTCTTAGTGGATTTCTATTGCTGTGACAAAACACTGGTAAAAAAGGTAACATAGGGACAACGGACTTATTTGTCACATGGTTCTAATCACTGTCCATCTCTGAGTGAAGCTAAGGCAGGAACTTCAGAAGGCCATGGTGCCACTTTTCACAGTGGCTGGGAGTTCTGCACCATCATTAATAAGAATTCCACAGATTTGTTTACAGGCCAGTCTGATGGAGGGATTTTCTCTACTGACATTACCTCTTCCCAAGTGATCCTGGATTATGTCAAGTTGACAAACTAGCAAGTGTAATTGACTCCTTCTCAACTTAACACAAGCATATCATTATCAAACTATAACTTCTCCTTTTAGTTAAGATCTCATGTTATTATTACAACGAATCGGTTAACCTACTAAAGATAACCACAGAGAAGGCACCAAAATGTATGCAGTGTATTTCAAGAATATAAATTAAGTGACTCTATCTTGGATTACTTTGACCAATAGTGAGACTAAAATTAAATTCTCCACTTCTCTCCCTCTGTCTGTCTGTTTTACTGGCTTGTCTGCAATCTGTCTGTTGTGTGTGACTAATCAGATCTGGCTCTATTTCCTGTGTCTGTTCTTTGTCTCTGTACGTGTGTGAACCTACCTGTCCCTAAAAACGTTCTCTGCTCTGCATTTCTTGAGCAACACATAAAGCAACATGGGAAGAGAACGAAGGATTCTTTGCAGGAGTCTTCAACAGAGGTTTTGATTTTGTCGTTTTTAGACGGTCTCACAATGTTGCCCTTGCTAGCATGTAACTCACTGTGTAGACTAGGCTGGTGTCGGACACAGAAACCCATCTATTTTCCTCTATTGCTGGAATCTCTTTGTAATCAGTACTAAGATACTGATGAGAATGGAAGAGAACTGTCACTAGTGGACTGAGGCCAGACTAGCTCCTGACAGGCTCCATTTCTGAGTTCAGTTTGCAGTTTCATTTTATTCTCTAAAACCACAAGGTGGCGCCAGCAGCCAAGGAAGTGGGATTTTTTTATTTTTTATTTTTTATTTGTTTATTTGGTTGGTTGGTTGGTTGGTTTGGTTTTTGAGACAGGGTTTCTCTGTATAGCCCTGGCTGTCCTGGAACTCACTCTGAAAAACAGGCTGGCCTCGAACTCAGAAATTCGCCTGTCTCTGCCTCCCAAGTGCTAGGATTAAAGGCATGCACCACCACTGCCTGGCTGGATGTGGGATTTTTTTTTTTCCAGACAGAGGCCAGTTAGCATATATATATATATATGTATATATATATGTATATATATATGTGTGTGTGTATGTATATATATACACACACAAGTTACAGTGTGACAGGTGTGTTTGTGGTCAGGCTCCTGAGATCAATACCTGCCTTAAGACTTCAGCTTTGCAGTTGCCCTGGCTCCTATCCAGAATAAGAGTTAGATGGCTGAGGTTGGGATTTAGGTAGATTAAGGTCAGGGTTATGTTTAAAGGCTAGAGGGTGGCAGTTAGAGGGTTAGAGGGTTAGCGCTAGGTTAGGATTGGGGCTTGGATTAGGGTTTGGGTTAGACATGGGTTAGGGAGGTTTTAGGGCTAGGGTTAGAATAAGGATAAGGTAGGCTCAGGGTTTAGGATCTAGTTTAAGGTGTCTACCAACAGAAACATCAGCTCCTGTATGTATAAATGACTTTCAGGAGGATCTAATTATTTGAAACTGTAATATAAAGTTTATCAACAGACACTGACTGAATCCAGTACACATTCATGGAATCAAGTGTCTGATTATAGCAATCACTATCAATTAAGAATAATAACCAATTCTGCCCATTCTGTTAGAGCTGGAATTTTGTGCAGGAGCATGTGTTATTACACAGTGAAGAGATGGGACTCATACTGCTTCTTAGGAGAGGCATGGGCCTCAAGTTCCTTCTTAGGATGTCAATGACAAAAATGATTTCACCATCTTTGTACTTAGAGTAACTCAGATAGTTCCACCTGGCTTACTGATAAAACTCCACAGGAGAATTTTGAGTCAGGGATGGCTAAATCACTAGTGGTCATGGCTTCTGTGCTAATGTTCAAACTGACTGCAAACAAGCCCCCATCACCACCACACACACCAAGTTTTATCCATTGGGTTTTTAAAAACATACACAATCTTTTGAGTGTGGTTGTAAGAATTACCTCTCTCTATCAGAAGATTTCAGGATTTTCTTCATTATCTCAGATCGAAACCTGACAGCTTTTAAACAGAAATTGAATAGTTTACA
This sequence comes from Mastomys coucha, assembly GCF_008632895.1. NCBI lineage: Eukaryota > Metazoa > Chordata > Mammalia > Rodentia > Muridae > Mastomys > Mastomys coucha. The sequence goes on along the minus strand of NW_022196899.1, from coordinate 29,672,217 downwards.
GAAATATTAAATAAAATGGAGTACAACTGATGATGCTTTACAGGAACTTTTAAAACTCATTCAGCAACAGGTTATGTCTAACTCAAATTCCTCTTCTATGGGAACTTGCCTGCATAATTACCTATCTAATCATATTATCTCCTAGATAGGCAGCGTCTCCTAATATAAACTTCAACTCATAATCATAAACATCAAAGAATTCGAGTAGTTTAAAGAAGACACAAGCTGGGCAGTGATGGCACACGCCTTTAATCCCAGCACTTGGGAGGCAGAAACAGATGGATTTCTGAGTTTGAGGCCAGCCTGATCTACAGAGTGAGTTCCAGGACAGCCAGGGCTATATAGAGAAACCCTGTCTCAAAAATACCCCCCAAAATAAATAAGTAAATAAATAAATAAATGCCAGAATAATGGGAGAAAACACATATATACAGCCAAATTAGAATTTGAAGACAATCTTGGGTGTGAAAGCTGAAATCAATAGAAAGAAGTATGGGAGAGAACTCAAGTTGAAGTGAAGATAAAAGTGAAAAACAACACAATTAGGTCATTCAGAGGAAAATGTTATGAATAGAATGGATCAAGTAGAAGATACTATATCAGGAATCAAAAATAAAATAGAGAATGTACACTACACAAGCAAAGGATATAAAAAAATTAAAGGAAAGGAGAAAATTAAAGAACTGTGGAACACCATTAAAAGACCAAGTCTTCTAGTTATACGCATACATAAAGGAGAATGATCCCAGGACAACGTTGTAGACCAAGTCTTTAACAGGACCATAGAAGACTTCTCCAAATGAAAGAAAAACATACCCACACAGATACATGAAGTAAATAAACTCTCTATGTATATTATAGTTAAAACACTAAATATACTAAACATAGAACAAGTACTGAAAGATACAAAAGAAAAAAATGAGAGACAGATATGAAGAAAAAACCATCAGAACAACAACCAATTTCTCAATGGAACTGTGAAAGTCAGTAGAGCCTAGAGCAACACACACCAAACTTGAGACAACCACAGATGACAGCCTAGACTACAGCAGAAAGTATCTATAGTTGAAAAACAAAGAAAACATTTCCATGATGTAAGCAGGACTGAAGAATTCATGCCAACCAAACAGCCACTCCAGAGAATACTGGAAACCTCAGGACCAAAGAGAGAAATAAGTATAGTCAAGAGAATATGGAAAGAATAAAAATGAAACTATAATAACTGAAACACAAAATATGACTAAAAACTAGATAAAACAAAAAAAGACTGCAATTGACAAATGCCTTTAAATAATAACTTTAATATTAATGGCCTTAACCCCCTAATCAAAATATAGAATCTAGTTGAGTGGGTTAATAAATAAAATCTATTTTTCTGTTATCTACAAGGAAATCACACTTAGAGGTATAGGCACCACCTAAAGTGAAAGGGTGTAAAAAGGAGGCAAGCAGGCATTGCTATCTCGATACAGAGAAAACAGACTCAAAACCAAAACTTACCAGAAAAGATAAAGGACAAGTATTCTGATCAGTGGGAAATTAAACAATAAGACATTGAAATCCTAAGCATGCATATATCAAATTCTGGTGGAACCACATACTCATTAAGGACACAGATTAATATCAACAATTAATACTGAGCAATTCCAATATCCCACTTGTTCCAGTGGGCAGATCATCTGAACGAAACCTAGAGAAATACCATAATTAAATGATGTCGTTCATCAGATGGGTCTAATATTTTACTCACATACAAGGGAGCCCATGAGAACTTCTATAAAACAAGCCACATCCTGGGACACAAACCCAATCCTTAGAAAACCTAGAAAATTTTAAATAATTGTATTCCTTATCTGACCACAATGCAATAAAACTTAAAGAACAGAAAACAAAGCTCTAGTGAGTATACAAACCCATGAAGATTCAACAGCTCATTATTGAATGATGAATGGATTAAGCAAAAAATCAAAAAAGAAAATTTAAAATTCCTAGAAGTAAATGAAAATGAAAATACTATATAACATAACCACTAGTAAATATTAAAAGCAATCCTAGAAGGAAAATATACAGATCCAAGTATTTTTCCTAGTTTTCCAACCTAGGAAAACCATTAAAATATCAGAAAGAGGCTCTGAGCAGTCTATTATCCCCAGTGGACCTCCATTATCATCCTACCTCTCTGCCCACCTTCATCAAACCTGTGGATCCTGAACCACACAGACCTGATGCTCTGGAACCATACAACCCAAGGATACCCATCAGAGGCCTGCCACACCAGGACCATTGAGGTTAACTCCCTCCCAATACCTACTACAACAGGAACATCCAGAAACCAAAGCCATCCAGGTGACTAAAGGTTCTAGAAAGAGCACAATCAAGAAAAACCAGGGCAACATGACACCTTCGGAGCCCAACTACCCTACTACAGCAAGCTCTGGCTATCCTAATACAAACAAAGTACAAGGAAAGGACCTTAAATCCAATCTTATAAAGATGATAGAGGCCTTTAAGGGGGAAATGAATGAATCCCTTAAAGAAATACAGGAAAATATAACCAAACAGGTAGAGGTCTTTAGAGAGGAAACAGGCAAATCCCTTAAGGAAATGCAGGAAAATACAGTTAAACAGTTGATGGATATGAATAAAACTGTTCAAGACCTGAAAAAATGGAAATAGAAGCAATAAAGAAAACACAAACTAAGGTAATCTTGGAGAGGGAAAACCTAGGAAAAAGAATAGGAACAACAGATGCAAGCATCACCAACAGAATATAAGAAATGGAAGAGAGAATATCAGGCATAGAAGAAACAATAGAAGAAATTGATACATCAATCAAAGAAAGTGTTAAATCTAAATAATTCCTGACACAAAACATCCAGAAAAACTGGGATAACATGAAAAGACCTAACCTAAGAATAATAGGAACAGAAGAAGGTGAAGAGTCCCAACTCCAAGGATCAGAAAATTTTTTTCAACAAAGTCATAGAAGAAAACTTTCAGAACCTAAAGAGATGCCTATAAACACACAAGAATCCCATAGAACACCAATTAGACTGAACCAGAAAAGAAAAATTTCCTGCTACATAATAATCAAAATACAAAACCTACAGAACAAAGAAAAATATTAAAATCCACAAGGGAAAAGGATCAGGTAACATACAAAGGCAGACTTATCATAACTACATTTGACTTTCAACAGAGACTCTACAAGCTAGAAGGGCAACCTCTAGAAAACCACAGATGCCAACCTAGACTAATATATACAGCAAAACTCTCAATCACCATAGACGGGAAAATATTTCAAGAAAAATCCAAATTTACACAATTTCTATTCACAAATTCAGCCCTACAGAAAATACTAGAAGGAAAAAAATCCAACCCAAGACTATCTACCCACACCAGTGGACTCAGTTCCCCAATAAAAAGATACAGGCTAACAGAATGAATGAGAAAACAAGATCCATCACTCTGCTGGATGCTAGGAACTGAACCTGGGTCCTCTGCAAGTATGCACAACTGTTGAATCACTGTTCCAAGTCCCACTTTATCTTAATTTAGCTTTGGTAGGTTGTATATATTATCTACAGAGGCATCCACTTCTTTTAGATTTTCCAGTTTGGTAGAATGACGATTTCTTTTTTACATATATTCTTATGATTCTCTAAATTTCCTTAGTGTCTATTGAAACGTCTGTCTTTTCATCTCTAATCTCATCAATTTGGATCATATCTTGTACGTGAATTGTTTCACATGGAACCATCAAAGAAAGAGAGACACTCCAGATGGAAGTAGCCTTAAGGGGCCCGGAATAGCCTCCAAGGACCCAGAGCAGTCTTGCAGAAGCTTTTATTGTTACACAAAAGGCCTTTCAGTAAGTCAATTCTGCACACCAAAACCTCTTTCTGCATAGAAACAGATTCTTTGTTCAGTAATAGGTCTGGTCTAGGAGTTGTCTGGAGGAACCATTTCCTGACCATGTCTCAGCCAATGCAAGACTGAGGACATGCAAAGGCTCTGAAGTTCCCAGAGGAAGAGCAACCCCATAAGGCTCTAGTTATTTACAAACGATTACCTCAAAGCCTAGGTGCCATCACCCTGGAGTTCATGCCAGAAACATGAACTTCCCTCCTCCCTCCCAACCCCCACCCCGCTCTCAGAAAATAAGTGAAACAATTGTGTACTGAAAACTCTAAGACACCAAAAAAGAAACTGAAGAAGATATCAGAAGATGAAAATGCTCATGGATTGGCAGGATTTTGTTAAAATAGTTGTCCTACCAAAATCAGTCTTCAGGTTAAACACAATTCCCATAAAAATTCTAATGCTATCATTCACAGAAATTAAGAAACAAATTAAATTTCACATGAAAATACAGAAGACCCAAGATAGCCAAAATGATCCAGAAAATCAAACAAACAAAAAACTGCTGGATGTATCACCTTGTACCCAGTACCCAGACTATAGGATATATTACAGAGCTATAGTTATGGAAACAGCATGGCACTGGCATAGAAACAAATTCACTGTTCAGTAGAATAGGAGGAAGGACCCACAGAAAAACTCCCACTCCCAGATTCTTACAGTAAACTGATTTCAAACAAAAAGCCAACAAAATATGTTAGAGAAAAGATAGAATCTTCTACAAATGGTCCTGGTCAAACTCGATAGCTACCTGTAGAAGAATGAAACTCACTGTTCATCTCTTGCTATGCACAAAATTCAACTCCATATGGATTCAGAACTTATGCTTAAGACATGATAGATAGATGAAAGTGTAGGTAAAATATCACTGACACAGGAATGAATTTTCTGGCCCGGCAGTGGTGGCACATGCCTTTAATACCAGGACTTGGGAGGCAGAGGTGGGTGGATTTCTGAGTTCGACCTGATTTCACTCTGGTCTACAGAGTGAGTTCCAGGACAGCCAGAGCTACACAGAGAAACCCTGTCTTGAAAAAACAAAA
>NW_022196899.1:29646091-29667102 GCF_008632895.1 Mastomys coucha | reverse complement strand
AAAACCAAAAAAAAAAAAAAAAAAATGGTAGTACCAACATTAATACCAACAATTAATAAATGAGACCTCATCAAACACTGGAATAAAAAGGCATCCTATACAACAAGGAAAAATATTGCACCTATACATCTGACAGAGGATTAATATCTATAGCTTATAAAGAATTTAAAAATCAAATAACAAAATGAACAACCAAATTTAAAAATGGTACATAGAACTAAACAGAAAGTTCTCAAAACATGAAATATAAATGGCCAAGAAATGCTTTTTAAAATGTTCAACATCTTTAGCTAACAGGATAATACTAATTAAAACTTTGTGGAGGTTTCATCTCACTCCAGTCAAAATGGCTGAGGAAAAAAACAAGGAACAAGTTCTGGCACAGATGTGGAGAAAGGGGAAGACTGTCTCTGCATGGGGATGCAGACTGGCACAGCTACTGTGGAAATTACTGTGAAGTGCCTCAAAAAGCTAAAAATAGATTCACTGTAGGATCCAGCCACATCATTGAGTACACACTCAAGGACTTCTGGTCCACTGAAGGTCTAGAGATACTTGCTCATCCACTTTCATTGTGTTTGTGCTCATAATAATCAAGAAATAGAAACAATTTAGTTGTCTTTCAACTGATGAGTGGGTATTGAAATGTGTTATATTTACACATCAAAGTTCACCTCTTAAGAACTTTTAAGGAAAATATCATCAATACTCTACAAGCTGTTCCACAAAATATAAAGGCAAATATTACTACCAATTTATTCTACAAAGTTCATATTACATTGATCCCTCATTCCAGAATTTGATATGGAGAGATGTGAGTTTGAGGGGTGAGGGGGAGGCAGGGATATGAGGAGGGGAGAGAAGAACAGGAGGAAAGGAGGGGGAAAATATGGACTAACTTCCTTAATGGTCATAGATGCAAACGTTTTCAACAAAGTACTTGCGAACCAAATTCAAGAGCACACTAAGACAATTATATACCACAATAAAATTGGTTCTATAAAAGGGGCATGAGTTTTGTTTGACATATGCAAATCAATATATGTAATATAACATTCAGGTAAACTTAGGGACAAAAATCACATGATTATCTTAACAGACTCAGAAAAAGCATTTGACTAAGTCCAAAATATCCTCATGACAGAAGTCCCAAATAAGCCAGAAATATAAAGAACATAAACATAATAATGTCTATTTCAAAAAACCCTATAACTAACATAATACCAAATGGCAAAATTTGAGATTATTTTCTATAAAATCTGGAATGGGACACTATTCTCTGGAATGGGACATTATTCTCTCTGACACCCCCTTTTCCTTATTATACACCATGCCATACTTGAGGTCTTACCTAAAGCAGTAAGACAGGAGAAACAAATGGGATACAGATAGGATAGGAGGAAATCATTTGCATATAATGTGATCCTGCCCTTAAAAGACCCTATGGACTCTGAAAAACTCTTAGATATGACAAATACTTTCAGTGAAGTTGATAAATACAAAACCATGGAGGTCATAGGTGTAGCTGCTAGGATTTGTACAGGATTTGCATTTAATCTATAATTCACTTTTTATAGCATACATAAACCCTGCACAAATCATACATAAACCCTGCACAAATCACACATTCACAATATTAATTCTATCAACCATTGAGCATGGGAGGTCTTTCTTCTTGTGCTTTATTAAGTTTTCCTTTCAATGGTCTTCAACTTTTCATTGCAAAGGCCTTAAACCTCCTTTGTTTTATTCATTAATACGTACCTCTGTCTGTCTATCTATCTATCTATCTATCTATCTATCTATCTATCTATCTATGTATCTATCTATGTATCTATCTATCTATCTATCTATCTACCTACCTACCTATCTACCATGTATCTGTCTGTGCCTGTTGTGAATGGGTTCTTTTCCTGATACCTTTCTTAGCAAGTTCATTGGTATATGGGGGGAGGCAGGGTAGAAGAGGGATTATGGGGAGGAATAACTAACACTAAAGGCCCCTTGAAAATTCACATGGAAACTTGGAGAAGCTTTCTAAAATCAATACAGATACAAAAGGAGTTTAAAGAAAATTAACTTATAATGGGAGTCAATATCCCAACTAGACATCATACGCTACCAAACAAGATCCCTAAACTTCACAAGGTATTGCCAATACTAATGACTCCCTTTCACAACCTGGTGGTAAGATCTTATTGATGAAAACACCACATAGTTCTAGAACATGGAGAAATCTAACTAGTGTTCACCTGGAAACTTCACCAATACTGGGTAGTGTTTATAGTTCTGGAAGGTACTATTAAAGGAGACCATGTGACTAAACAAGGAGAAAAGCCATGCCATCACCTTACAGAGACAGTAATTAGCAAAGAGATGCTCAACCGGACAACACGTAGAGAGTGGGGGGCTTTGATGGCCTCAGCCCTGAATACAATGTCTTTCTCAAACCTTCTCCTCAGGGTTCAGGGATCTATGTGTAAGAGGCAGTGGAAAGACTGTAAGAACCAGAGGTGGAAAACAGGTGCCAGGACTGATGCACATAGGAATGCACATACATTGAGACAGCACAAATAAACCCTGCACAAGCTTAAGCCAGAAGAAAACAAGCACACAGAGAGGTAAGTGGTCATGAAGAAGCTATTTGGAGTTGGTGGCTGCTCTGAAAGGGAAAGTCAGTTTCTTCAGAGATTTGATAGTAATATGTCATACACACTCCAGAATGGGACCCATGCTCAGGAGTAGCGGGCCAACACAAATCACACTCCATGATTTTGTGGGCTATTTTTGAGTTTGTTTTAATTAAGAACATGAATTTGGGTACAGTAGAGTTGTAGGTTGTATCTGGGAGGAGTTAGAAGAGGAGAAAGAATGTGATCAAAATATATTTTATGAAATTTTCAATAAATAAAAAGGCATTTAAAAACAAAAAAATTCACTGGTCCCTTATAGTAGCTTTGTATTCTGCTACTTTGCTGAAAATGTGTAGCAGATTTAAGAAATTTCTTGGGCTTCTTAAGACTTTTTAAGTATAGGATCATATTTTCTGCAAGAAGAGGTCATTTTTTTTTTCTATTTGTCTCCCTTTAATGCCATTCCCTTGCCTCACTGCTCTTGGTAAAATGTCATCACTGTGTTGAATGAGAGTTGGAAGAATATATCTCTCACTTGTTTCAGATTTTAGAGGAAAAGAGCTCAGTATTTTCTCATTTAATACAATATTTGCTATATGTCTCCTGTATATAGCATTTATGATGTTGAAGTATGTTTCTTCATCGATATTTTCTGCAAGACTTATAAAGCGATGTTGCTATTTTCCAAAGGCCTTTCCTATAGCTATTCAGATGACTGAGTAACCTCTGTACTTGAGTCTAAATATATATTTCATTTGTTGCTTTGTATATCTTGAACCTTCTGTATCTCTGGAATGAAAGTAAGTTGGTCATAGTGTATGGATTTCTTTAGTGTGTTGTTGAATTTAGTTTTTGAACATTTTATACTTGATTTGTTTTCTTACTTTTATTTTTATCTTTGACAATTTCATACATGTATATACAGTATACTGTGATACAATTTACCCTCACTCATCCACTCTAGTCCCACTCTCACTGGTCCTTTACTTTTCCTGTCTATCCTCTCATCTACCTTACGTCTTTTGTGTGTTTGTTTCCCTAAGTATAAATAAGGTTGGTTTCATAAAAATTTACTACCAGTGGCTACATCTTCAAAAGAAGTTTTGCCCCTCCCCCAGTGAACATTTAACTCCCCAAAGGTCCTCCGGAAGGAGTGGGGCTGCATTTTTTGAGTCCCTTTCTTGAGAAGGTGGCCACGACTGCAACAGCCATGGAATACCCAGAAAAGAGATTTCATAGCTTGGTTCTCCATCCTCCGGCCCAACCAATCTTTCCACCTCATATTTCATGATATTACCTGGACCTTGGATGAAGATCTTGAAATCTTTGTATGTCTGTTCACTGGGAATAATGTTGTATAGTTGTTTTGTTGTTGTTGTTATTGACCTCTCATCCAATTTTAGTATCAGGGTAAGGCTGGCTTTACAAAATGTATTTGGTAATGTTCCTTTCTGCTATGGTTAGTTTTTTTGTTTTTGTTTTTGTTTTTATCTTTTATTAGTTTTATTGGGAACAAGCAAAAAATTTTGTTCTAAATACTGCCATTTGTTTGCATACTTCACTTAATTATAGGGAGAGACTACTCGATAGCTGCACAGCTTCTGTTGTCAGGAGACAGTTGTCTGAGTCCACCTATCTCAGAGACACCTTGTAAGGAGGCTGTTGTCTGAGAACGGCCATTCAAGGGCAGCTCCATCTTGCTGGTAAGGTTAAACTAAGTTCATGTTCCCAGGCTCGGGAACTACAATCAGGCTATCCTGATTGGTAGAAAAATGTAACAATAACTTGACACAGATTTTTATGAGTTGCAAGTTTAAATATTCTGTGAAATTCTGACTCAGTTGCAGGTTAGTTCCCAAGTCTGTTCTGCAGCCTTGATCAAGCAGTAGTGGCTAGATTATAATAAATGTTTGACATCTACATTGACCTGATGTTTGTTTGAGTTTCACTGGATTTAAGGAGATCCCATAACAGTTTATTTTTTACTTGACACAAGCTAGAGTTATCTGGGAAGAAGAACCTTAATTGAGAAAATGCCTGCATCTGATTATCTATAGGCCATAGGTGATGGATGGTTCTATAAAAACAGTGACCTACAGATAAAACATGATATATTCACAAAGACTGTAGCAGCACATACCAGGCCCACACAGGTTCAAGCCAGATGAAATCTCAGTAGTGAGAGAAGGAAGCAGACACAGGCTCCTACTCCTAGTCAAGAAGCTATAAGCAATAGATATCTACTTGTAAAGGAAAAAAAAATCAGTTTTCTCCAATGAAGCCTCACTGGATATATTAGTCACACTTCATGGTAGGGCCCATGGTCAAGAGTAGTTGGCCAATGCAAAATACACTCAACAGTACTTTTGTCAACTTTTCTGCTTCATATAGCTTTGTTTGGGCTTTTATTGTTGTTGTCTTTCTGGTCTTTGTCTTGTTTGTTTTGATTTATGTATTTGTGGGTTTCTCTATGTGTGTGTTTCTTGGTTTTGTTTGTTTTAAATAGAGAGAAAAAGAACATGAAGTCGGGTGGGTGGAAAGATGAGAAAATGGGAAGAACTGGGGAAGGGGAAATGATCAGAACATATATGAAAAATGCTTTCAATTAAAATTAATTATAAGAAACAAAGGTGGAATAAATTTAATGAAGGAAACAATTTACTATATAGCACTAGTAATATCACAAAAAAGAGAGACGTTTGCTTTTTAGAGATATTGTATATTTTAAAGAGACTAAATGTCTCAGTGTCTATTTCTGTGATAAAATGTCATGACAAAAAGCAACTTGGGAGAAAGGGGCTTATTTCAACTTATGTCTCATAGTCCATCTCCCAGGGAAGTCGGGACAGTAAGTTAAGGCAGGAACCTACAGCCTGGAGCTGATATAGAGGCCATGAAGGAACACAGCTTGCTGGCTTACTCAGTCAGCTTTCTTACACCAGCTAGGACCACATGCCTTTGGGGGGCACCACCCCCCCCATCAGCTGAGACCACCCACATCAATCAATAATTAAGAAAATGCTCCACAAATTTGATTAAAGACCTGTCTTATGAAGGCATTTTCTCAGTTCTGATTCCCTCCTCTCAAACAACTCTAGCTTGTATCAAGCTAAAAACAAAACAAACCAAGCAAACAAACAAACTCTGGATTTCATTAGTATGTATGGTGGGGTCACGGTTTCCATTATCTAATTTTATTAATGTATCTTCTTTCTTTCCTTTGGTTAGCTAGATAAAGCATCTTGTTTGTGTCAAAGAAGAACCAAAACTATTTCATTGGTGCTTTGATACTGTTCCCTCACCTCCACTTCCTTCACCCCTGTCCTAATCTTCACTACTTTCTTTCTAGTAGTTTGTTTCCCTTATGCTCCTTTTGTCTTCTTGTTGCTTGTGATACAGTCTCTGTGTAGCTCAGGTTAGCCGTTAAATCACCATGTGCTCAAGAAGAGGCTAGCCCTGAACACCTGGTTCTCTTCCTTCCACCTTTTAAGAGCTGTCTTGTGTTTCTAAAACCAGAGGTACATTAAGTTATTAAAGATTTCTTTGATTTTTTTTCCATATGGGCAAACATAGCTATGAGCTTTTCACTTAGAACTGACTTTTCTGTATTCACTTCTGTTTTCTTTTTCATTTAATGCTAGAAAATTTCAAAACTTTCTCCCTGCTTTCTTTAAGACCTACTGTTTATTGAGAATATATATTGTTCCAGCCACTTGTTTTTATATTTCTGTATTCTTTTTGCTGACTTTTAGATTTATTCCATTATAATCTGCTAATATACAGAATTATTTCAATTTTATTTGTATTTGTTAAAAATCACATTAAAAAGCTAGCAAACTACTTGGTGCTTTAAAAAAAACTCCAACGATTTATCCATAAAGCTCAAGTAAATACTGAAATAATATCCCATGCAGTGAATGTTTGTACTAACAAGGAAAATACTGAAGAATTTTTACAAACTTGCTACATTTGATCACCTTGCAACACAGAGTGCAGCGATTAACAAAGACCACAGATCACGTGCTATCCAGGACTCCCAGAGTCCTCTGCGCCTAGCCATAACCCCCACGAGGCCACCACGGGACGGTTGAACCCTCCTGGAAAGAGGACCTGGACCACTGTGAGCTCTTGTATTTTTGGTGAAGAGGTGAGAAATAAGGGCTGCTATACGATCTCAGAAAAACTTATAAAGTTCCCTGATATGAATTCAAAGTTATGATTTTGCAAGTTACTTCAAAATCCAAGCATATCAGTTTTATCATTGTTTAGATTCCAGGCCAGGGAAAGGAATGGTTTTTTTTTTTTATATATAAAAGGTAAAGTATAGTCAATCATACACCATGAGATCCAAAGCTCCAACGGCATCACTAACTTGGCTTGTACGATGCATATTTGTAGATTTGTGAGTGAGCAGCTAAATTCCCTTGAGGAATTTCCTTTGGAAAAAGAAGTGAGCTTCCACAAATCACCTACATTTATTGTCATTTGATTTTTGAAAAATATTTTCAAGATTTGGGGATGAGGATATTACTCAGTGGGCAAAGTGCTTGCCAGCATTAGGCCTGAGAGTGGGTCCCCAGCACTCATGAAAGACCAGCACTAGAAGACATAGGCAGGGGGGTTTCCAGGACTAAAACTGGACAAACGGTGCACTCCAGGTTCAAGAAACTCTGTCTTTAAGAAAAAAAGTAGAAGGTGCAGCGAGGTTACCAGTGGGGAGCACTTGGGACTGGGGAATTTGGTTCCCAACATTCTTCCGTCAACTTCCTGTAACTCCAGTTCCAGTTCTCCCCGGGCCACCAAGCACGCACGTGGAACACGTACACATGTATTAAAGAATGGCTTGGTGGTTAGCAGCATTTGTTGCTCTTCCCGGGGACCAACGTCGGGTTTTCGGCTTAACGTGGTGGCTAGGCTACATGCAGGTGAAAGATGCATATACGCGGGCGCGCGCGGGCACACAACACATACACAAACATTTACAGAACTCAGAAGTTATCTATTTTAACAAGATATGGGTGATAATATGGATTCATCTGTCAAAATATGACTTAAACACAATTGGAGAGAGTACATTTACAACACATGCTGTGGAGTCAGCAATTCTCTGAGTTTAGCCACTGCATGGCTTGGGTAAGTGATTGGGGCTTTCTCTTATACATTTTTTTTATTACATTGATTGATGGGGACACACAATGCTTGCCTCTCGCCACATGTGTAGTGGTCGGAGGGCGGCTTGTGGAATCAGACCTCCTCTTCCACCCTGTGGGTCCTGAGGATTGAACTCAGGTCCTCAGGCTTGGCAAGAAGTGAGTGAGTGCATTTACCTGCTAAGCCATCTTGCTAGCCCAGGAACCCAGGAAGTTTTCTAGTTTCTTCATTATATAACTAATGTGTAACCTACCTCACAATTCTGTGAGGACTGAAATGAATTCAACACATGCCCAGTGCTTAGAATAACACATGGTAATTACATAGTAGGTCCCAAGAAAGCTAATGCCTATCAATTAAGAAAAGGGTTTTCCCAAATAAGGATTTAAGTAATGTTTTTCCAAATTGAGTTTAATTCTCATAAAAACTTATTTTATAAAAAGTGGCAATAATAACAGAATACATGGTGTATGTCTATTTAATAAAGTAGCTACTTTCCTCTTGCTTAGAGTGAAGTTTGATCTAAATTTAATTGTTACATTATTAGTAATCATGGCCTTTGTCTCTTTATGTCTCTTTCTATGACAGGTAGGTCACCCTGGCATTGGTTTTCAATAGTTTGCAAGTACTATCTCTGGGGCAAATAACAAAATCGTTCTTGTATAAAATGACTTGTAAGTAGTTTGTAAACTTTATGAACAAGATAAATAATATTTTATACAGAAATGACAACAGGTACAGAAACTCTTATGTATTTTACAGATTTATTATCTGTCTTAAAAGGATTTTATGGTTTTGGAATGCCAAAGGGCAACCCTGAAGGGAATGATGAAAGCTGCCATAAAAATAAACAAAATAATATTTCAATAAAACATTATAAAATGCAAAATGATTCATTTCAAAATAAACAGAAGCTTCCAGGGGTGTTGAAGGGAGAAAGGAAATTGGAGAGAGGATAAAGGGGTGTAGAGTGGGGGTTGGAGAGGTGGCTCAGTAGTTAAGTTCATTTGACTGTTCTTCCAGAGGTCCGAGCAAACACATGGCAACATACCACCATCTGTAATGGGAACTATTTCTCCTGGTGTGCATGAAGAGACACTTGTATATATAAAATTCATGAATAAATAAATCATTTTTAAAAAGTATAGAACATGCTCGCAGTCAACCATTGAACTGATCACTGGGTCCTCAACAGAGGAGTTAGAGAAAAGACTGAGGGAGCTGAGGGTTTTGGAACACCATAGGAAGAACAACAATATCAACCAACCAGCGCCCCTCAAGTGCTCCCAGGGTCTAAACTACCAACCAAGGAGTACACATGGAGGGACCCATGGCTCCAGCTGCATACGTAGCAGATGGCCCTGTTGGTCATCAATGGGAGGAGAGGCCCTTGGTCCCAGTGAAGACTTGATGCCCAAGTGTAGAGGAGTACTAGAGAGGGGAGGTGGGAGTTGGTGGGTGGGTGGGGGTACACCCTCATAGAAGCAGGAGGAGGGAGGATGGGATGGGGATTTCTGGGGGGGGTGCGAATCAGGAAAGAGAATAGCATTTTAAATGTAAATAAATAAAATATCCAATAAAAATAATGTTAAAAAAGGATAGAATAAAGGGATATGATCAAAATATATAAGCATGTATGGAACGTCATAATGAACCCTTTTATTTTGTACCACTAATATCCACTAATACAGTAATATTAAAAGGTACATGATAAAAGATAAGTTGAAAATAGAGAATCGGTTATGTCAAGTCATTTAACGTTTAAAATGAAACTGAGAAATATTGGTTCATGAGTAGTTTCCTTCTGATGAAGCATCAGTTCTTTTCAGAAATCCCTATAATTCTAATTATATAAAATGACATTTGGCTCTTCCATACAGATAGCATGTGGTAAAAAGCTATTAAAGTACACTTTGAATTGGTATGACTCATTTTAAAGGACAAAAAGAAAACCTGCCTGCTATGGAAGATTTTGATGAGTTAACTCAGTCATCTGAAACAGCCTCAGACTATGGCAGGTCTCCCTGCCTTAATTACGAAGCTATATTGAAGCTAATTGAACGTCTTAGCCTGGAATGCAAAGGTAAGTCTGCTGTGGATGGATCAGCAGCAGCTCTACACACTGCCGAGCATGGCACCCGAAAGCTGCCATGTTGGAGACATACTGTACATTTAAGAAGAAAGAGAACCATACACCATTAGCCAGAAATTTTATTCCTACTGTAATTTCTTCAGTGTGGGTGGCACCCCCTGTCTTCTTTCTTTTTTTCTTTCTTTCTTTCTTTTTTTTTTTCCTGTTTTTGTTTTTTCAAGACAAGGTTTCTCTGTATAGCCCTGGCTGTCCTGGAACTCACTCTGTAGACCAGGCTGGCATGGAACTCAGAAATCTGCCTGCCTGTGCCTTCCAAGTGCTGGGATTAAAGGCATGCACCACTGCTGCCTGGCTCACACCCTGTCTTCTTAAAGCCACTGTTTCTGTCTCAGGCATTTACTATGATTAGATCAGGTTATCTTTGTCCCTATCTTGTATATTTGGAATACCTTGGAATGCCTTAGAATTCCATTCTGCTAACCTCACCATCCCTTGAGACCACAGTCTACTTCACAACCCTAATCATGTATTGTTAACAATTAAGATAAGATCATGTTTACACCTTGCTTAAGACCAGCTATTGTACCTGGGCAGTGGTGGTGTACGCCTTTAATCCCAGCACTTGGGAGGCAGAGGCAGATGGATTCCTGAGTAAGAGGTTAGCCTGTTCTACAGAGTGAGTTCCAGGACAGCCAGGGATACACAGAGAAACCCTGTCTCAAAAAAACAAAACAAAACAAAACAAAAAACCAACCCAAAACCCAAACCCAAAAACAAAAACAACAACAAAAACCAGCTATTGCTCTGCTTTCATTTATACTTCCTGTTTGTATGTCCATCCTCTGCCTTAGAAGTTTGTCATTATAGTAGGGTCTTTGTTTTCTATAGTTTTACTGAGTTTTTTGGTACAATGAACTGTATATGTTCAACGTGTACCACTTGAAAAGTTTTGACATATATGTTAAACACATTTAGTCAACATATCAAGACAGTAACAAATCTACCACTTAGAACACTCTATCCATTCCCATTGAGTAATGTTATGCATAGTTATCTTACTGTGCTATGTGGATGCAAAAGTGATTTTCCTCCCCCAGCAGCTTCATGCCTCTTTATATACCTTCTATCTGATCAGTATTGAAATGGAGGAATGGGAAAACATAGTCATTCATATATAAAATACTCTCATATGTTATTCTCATAATGCTTTCTCCCTGATTCAGATTCTGGTAGCCTATTAAAAATCCAGAATGCAATTCATTCATATCAAAGGTTAACCCAACTGAAAACTGGTCACTGCAGAGTACTTCGAAGGAAGCTTCAAGCGGTGGAGAATGAACTCAGTGGACTCCATAAGAAGCTTGCAGATGCAGAACATGAACAACTCAAACAAGAACAAGAACTCTGCAATGTAAGGTATGGCGTCTCTATTTCTAAAATGTCTGACAGTTACAGGGACAACTTAGCGGTAGAGTCCTTGGCCAGCATATGTGAGGCCCTGGGTTTTATCCCCAAGATTACACCAGAGGGTTACAGTAGTGTGTGTAATCCCAGTCCCTGAAGGGCAGAGAAAAATTCAAGGCCAAAGGCAGTCTAGGATACATGGGGAAACACTGAAGAAGAAGAGGAAGAGAATGAAGGTGGAGCTGGGGGCAGGGTGGAGGAGAAGGGAAGGAGAAAGGGGAAAAGAAGAAAGAAGAAAAAGCATCAGCAACAGCAGGGTTTGTAGTCTGTGGAATATAAAATTTTGGCATTGGCATAAAAAGTCAGCAACCACCTCAAGGGAATAATAGTTTATTCTGGAGTCAGATGTAAGTAGCCATGGCCCAAAATACCAATGTTGTCACAATTTCGTGGACTTTTTATAGTAAAAGAAAAGAGAAAGCCTTAAATTAAGGCATTTTAAAAATACATTGGTGGGGACAGTAAGTAGCCAAGTTATAGAAAGCAGAGAAGTATCTGCCATAGGCCACTGTTGGTGTCTGATAACGTTCTTAGCCTTTGGGTTGAAGTCTACTGATTTCCTTTGAAAAGGATCATTCCCAATAGTCAAGAGTGTTAGCTTAAACAAGCAGCTGGACAATACACGGCTGTTAAGAAAGCAGAAGATATGTGTGTGTGTGTGTATGTGTGTGTATGTGTGTGTGTGTGTGTGTATGTGTGTGTGTGTGTATGTGTGTTCATGTGTGTGTGTGTGTTCATGTGTGTGTGTGTGTGTGTGTGTGTATGTGTGTGGATAGACTATGATAATTGAAATTTGCAATCTTTTAGCTCTCCACAATCAGAGGCTTTTTAATAAGTGAGTCAGATGTGCCCTCCCCCCCTTTTGATTGCAGGAGGGCTTCAGTCATAGTTCATTTTTTGGGCAAGAACTACATTTTGTACTAAAGGAGGCAAATATTGTTTTATGTTCCATTGTAATAGGAAGGCTCATTCTGAGGATTTGTTGTAGA
Organism: Mastomys coucha; assembly: GCF_008632895.1. Taxonomy (NCBI): domain Eukaryota; kingdom Metazoa; phylum Chordata; class Mammalia; order Rodentia; family Muridae; genus Mastomys; species Mastomys coucha. The sequence goes on along the minus strand of NW_022196899.1, from coordinate 29,654,773 downwards.
TGAGGCTGAATGAATCAAGAGAAAAGCAGAGATGGGGGGAAGGGGAGGTTGGAGAGAGAAAGAGAGAGAGAGAGAGGAGAGACAGGGACAAAGACAGAGACAGAGACAAAGACAGACACACAGAGAGAAGGAATAAGTATAGAGTTTAATCCCTGGAAGTGGAGCGTGCATGGGAAAGAAGGGAACTGACCAAGGTGAGTGGTCCTCTGAATTCCACACATATGAGCCCCCCCCACACACACACACATGCTACAGCACAGGAACCTACACACACATGCTAGGCACAGGAGGCCAAACATACAAAACAAACAAGTGCAGGAGTCCCAAAGAAGTGGGCTCTAAGAGAAGTGAAGGCATGGACTTGCTAGCAAGGCTAGAGCAAGCAGGCAAAGAGTAAAAGCTTCCTTCTTCCATGGGCTTACAACGTAGGCAGAATAAAGCCAAAATAACATACTAATTGCTCCTGACACAGTCTCTGAGCAAGTCCTTATTCCAGTCTGAAACCCAGAAAGCCAGGATGCCACTGTCTACGTTTCTATCAGCATTCTTTTCTGGCTCCCTCTAAGATGGCCTCCACTGCTCTCTGGACTTGATAAACCCCTCAATTCTGTATCTTTAATGTCTGGAAAATCAGTACTACAGGGATGCTGCTGTCCTGCTTGAGATACAGTGCTTTCCTCAACAGCGTCTGTGTGCTAACTCTGGGAACACACTTTCCTAGGCAGTTGCTTTTAAGGATCAGGGCATTTCGTCTGTGTAGTTGTCCTATCTTTAAGTGAACTTGGATCTTCACAAGATGGAGCCTCCAAAAAGTGGGATTTTGCCCTCAGGACATCTTTCCTGTTGTCCAGTGTAGCACAGAGAGTTTCTTTCTCTTTGGTGGCACTGATCTCTTCAACAATTATAGCTGTTTTCTCAGCATCAACTTGAATATCCTTCTCTCTTGAAATTTTCTCTGACAAATGAACTAGTCCTTTGTCATTAAATTCAACTTGACTTAGGTTCTTAAAACACAGGCAGAATAAAGCCAAAGTATCACACAAATGGCCTCTGACCCAGTTTCTGAGAGAGTCTTTGCTCCGCTCTGAAACCTCAAGAGCCAAGACTCATGAGTGTTCAGCTTGCTTTCTTCGTTTTATACAAACAAGTCTGACCTTCCCAGGAAATTGTCCTGCCCACCACAATCAAGATGTATCTTCCCACACTGATTTATGTAATCAAGATAACCCCCAACAGGCATACTCAGAAACCCATCTCCCAGGTGATTCTAGACTGTATCAAGTTGACAATATTAACCTTCACAGTCCCCGAGCATATCTGTGAGGGCTTATCAGGTTAGTCAAGGTTGGAAGATACAACTTGAAAGTGAACAGCAGCCTTCCATGGGCTGGAGTTCTGAACCAAATGAAAAGGAGAAAATGAACTCAAGGCTAACATATGAGCCCCCTCCTTCCTGACTATGATTGCCAAGTGGCCTCAAAGTCCACCACCATGGTTTCCCCTGACACACTGAACTGCACACCATGGTTTCCCCTGACACACTGAACTGCACACCATTGTTTCCCCTGACACACTGAACTGCACACCATGGTTTCCCTGACACACTGAACTGCACACCATGGTTTCCCTGACACACTGAACTGCACACCATGGTTTCCCCGACACACTGAACTGCACACCATGGTTTCCCCCGACACACTGAACTGCACACCATGGTTTCCCCGACACACTGAACTGCACGCCATGGTTTCCCCGACACACTGAACTGCACACCATGTTTTCCCCGACACACTGAACTGCACGCCATGTTTTCCCCCACACACTGAACTGCACACCATGGTTTCCCCTGACACACTGAACTGCACACCATGGTTTCCCCGACACACTGAACTGCACGCCAGCGCTGTAGGTCCACCCTCAGTTTGCTTTTATCACAGCAAGGAAGAAAAGTTAACTAACACAGAAAACTGGTAACAAAATATAGGACAACTGTGCAACATTAATGTGTGATAGGCCTAATGCGCTGACTTATAGGAGGGATGCCAGAGTGTGCAGCAGGAACATGAAAAACAAACACAGGGTGTTGCCAGCAAGCAGAGCTTAATAGACCCAGCTTCCAGAAGTTTGGAAACAAGTGTTCCTAGAGAAAGGGGTCTGGCCCAGAACTCCCAGCAGGTGGTCCCAGATTGACCTATCTACTGCCTGTCAATCAGCCATCATACCCATTGGACCTCCTGGCATGATGTTGAGTCTCACATGGAACTCCAAGGAGTTCCCCCAGACCCAGTCCAGCCACCTATCAACTCACCACGCCATCCAGCGCTGCCCGGAGTCCAACTTGAAGCTCCAGGTACATCCCTCAGAGCCTGCCTGCCACTGCACCTACCAAGATACCCTGATAAAACCTTCTAGCCTGCCCTCGGTCTCATTCACCTCGACCTGAGGATGGTGTGGCATCCTGCACCGTGCCCCTCAGAACAGTTCCCACTCCCACTGTGAAACCACCGCTGCTCCTCCAGGACCTCCTGCAGAACCGAAGAGTTCCCTGACAAACGTGTGAAGATCCGCAGTGAAAATTTAACCCTAAAGAAAGATTACTGTTAGGTACACAAGTCCCACCTTCACCTAGCTGATGTGGGAATGCTTCTGACCTTAGAAGATGTAGGGTTAGAGGCATATGCGTAATAAAAGCTCCAGAGTGGCCTCAAGACTGAACATCAAGCATCATTCAGCTGGTCAACAACACAGCAAGTTGTGATAGTAACAAAGATCCACGTAGTACCTCAAGAAAGGCAAGACCAGGTACCCATACCAAACAACATTACCAATGGCCTGGCTCCAGATGCCTAGCTCACATACCTCCAAACACAATATGAACAACCAAGACAAGATGTGTGTGTGCCCCAGAAACTGGAACCTTCATTGTAGGGGCTGGAGAGTTGGCTCAGCAGTTAAGAGCTGCTCTTCCAGAGGTTCTGAGTTCAACTGCCAGCAGCCATAATTATGGCTCACAACCATCTGTAATGGGATCTGATCCCCTCTTCTGGTGTGTCTGAAGACAGCAACAGTGTACTCATGGATAAAATAAATAATTATTTAAAAAAAAAGAAGAACCTTCAGTGTACTTCTACTCTCTCCAGTGATTTCAAAGCAGCAACTACGAATGTGGTCAATGAAAGTTCAATGTATGTGTCCACGATCTCCTTTGTGTATGTGTTGTTGATATATAGAAAAGCTATTGATTTGTGCAAATTGACTCTGTATCCTGTCACATTGCTAGATTTGTTTATCGTTCCTAAAACTTTTCTGGTAGAGTCTTGGAATCTCTAGCATATAGTATTGTATCATCTGCAACTAGGGATAGTTTGATGTCTTCTTCCTCTGTTGGTATCCCTTCAATTTCCTTCTCATGCCTTATTGGTCCAGCTAGCAGGTCAAGAACACAGTTGAAAGGGGATGGGATAGGGCACATCCCTGACTCATTCCTTACTGCACTTGGATTGCTTTGAACTTATCTCCGTTTAGGATGATACTGAGTGTGTGCTTCTCATATGTAGCATTTATTGTGTATGTGCCCTCTAACTCCACATCCTCTAGGACTTTTAAAATGAAGGCATGCTGGATTTTATCAAAGGTCTTTGCTATATCTATTGAGGTGATCATGTGACTTTTTTAAAAGTCAATTTATATGGTTTATTACATTTATTCACTTGAATGTGTATGGCAAACTATACCTACATTTCAGAGATAAAGCCAACTTGTTCATGATGTAAAAATTTTTTAATATTCTCTTTGCAAGGATTTTTATTGAATAATTTTGAGTCTATGCTCATCAGGGATATTGGCCTATAGTTTTTCTTTTTTTCTTATATCTTTGCATGGTTTTTGTATGAGAATGATACTATATTCATAGAAGGATTTGGGGAGTGTTCCTTATTTAGTTACTTATATATTTGTTTTTGAATAGTGTAAGAAGGACTGGCTGTAGATCATTGAATGCCTGGTAGATTTCTGCTGTGAATCCAATTGGGCTTGAATATTTCTTAGCTCAAAGGCTTTTTACTATTATTTCAATCTCCTCATTTGTTATAGGTTTGTTTAGGTTGTTGAATTTTTTTTATTTAATATTGATGTTTTGGCTTAACCTCAAAAATAATTAATTCCTTTTAGATCCTCTAGCTTCATGGAATGAAGGTCTATAGAATATTGCCATATAATGCTCTGAATTTCTCTGGTGTCTGTTTTAACATTTCCCTGTTCATTTCTGAGTGATAATTTGGGTCCTTTCTTTTTTTTTTGGTCAGTTGGTCAAGGGTCTGTCAGCTTTGTTTATCATCTTCAAGAATCAGCTCTTAGATTTCTTTGTGTTGTTTTTGTTGTTTCATTTCATTAAATTCTGCTCTGGTTTTTATTTTTTGTCATGGGCTGAGTTTGGATTTGGGTTATTCTAGTTTTTCCATCTCTTTAGCTGCATTTATTTGTGTTTTTTCCAGCTTTTGAAGGTAGGCACTCAGCTGTAAATTTCCTGTAAATTTACTGTAGTACTGCTTTCAGTGTGTCCCAGGGGTTTTCATTTGCATTCACGCCTAGAAGCTTTTTCTATTTCTTTCTCAACACATTTATTCTTTTGTAATGAGTGTTTTAATTTTCATGGGTTTGTGTATTTACAAAAGGTGGGCTTTTTCTGTTAATTTAAAAATATTGTATTGTGGTAAGATAGGATAAAAGTAATAAGTTCAACCTTTTTTGAATTTGTCAATACTTCTTTTGGGTCCCGGTGTGTGTTCTAGTTTATAAAAGCTTCTATGTGCTGCTAGGGAGAAAATGAATTCTTGGTGTTTAGATAGAATATTCTGCAGATATCAGTTAAGCCCATTTAATGTATGATGCCAATCAATTCTGGTGTTCCTCTCTTTTTGTCCAGATAAAGTGTATATTGGAGAACGTGGGAGTGTTATAGTGGATTAATGTTAATCTTTGCTTTAATTGCAGTTGTAGGTTTTTTTATGAGATTGACCACCCCTGAGTTTGATGCTTGTGTGTCTAGGATAGGAATGTATTCATGCTTATGCATTCCCTTGATTAGGAAGAAGTAGCCACACTCTGTATTTTCTGATTAGTTTCAGCATGATGTCTATTTTGTCAGATATTAGGACAGTGGCACTTGATTGCATTCCCATCCCATTTGACTGGAGTGCTTTGGTTTGTTCTTTAACCCAAAGTCATTACCTGTCCTTAACACTAAGATATGTTTCTTACAGGCAACAAATGGGTGGGTTTTGTTTTCTGACCCATTCAGTCAGTCTATGTCTGATTGGAAAATTGAGGCCATTGATATTTCAAGTTATTATTGAAATATATGTGTTATCTCTGGCCATGTTGTTGATTTTGAGTAGTATTATTTGTATGCTCCATGGTATTTTTGTTTTTGTAATTATGGTTCTGTATTTTTGGCCATGTCTGTCTCCTATGCTCATTCTTCTCTGTGGCATGAAATATTGCTTCCTGTATTTTCTTCAGGTTTTGTTTGTTGGATATAAATTTTTATAAACTATTGTCTCAGAGTCGTATTGCTGTGAAGAGAAACCATGACCTAGGCCATGAGCCAAGAATATTCAAACCATTTCCTGGCCCCCATAGGCTTGTTTAAGCACATGAGTCTATGGGGGCCATACCTAGCCATAGCATAATGCAAACTACATTTAGTACAACTTCAAAAGTTCCCGTATATCACATTCTTAACAATGTTTAAAAGTTGAAAGTATCTTCTGAGATTCATGCCATCTTTTAATTGTAATCCCCTATAAAACCAAAATTAAAAAGCAGTTCACATACTTCCAACATCACAGAATATACAATTTCATTCTGAAACATCATACTGATGAAATATTGGACCAAAATAAGACCAAAAACCAGCTGCACAAACTACAAATTCTGCATCTCCATTTCTAATGTCCAACCAAGAATAGCCATCACAATCTATCCCTCATCAATTTAACACACAATCTTATCTCCTTATGTCCAAATGAAAACAATAACTAGGTCATAATAGTGCTTAACATGGTAAAACTGTTCTTTGTCCAACTGCAAATGCATAAACAATAAGATTAAATGAGTGGGATCTGGTCCCAAGGTCACCACTCTACTAATTTCATTTAATATCCTTGAACACAGGATTTAGCTCCATTCTGCTTCTTGGTGCCCCTTTAATAGTTGAAGCATACATTTTGTATTTTTTCTTTCTAACCTTGCTATACTTGATCAAAACTCTCTTCATAAGAGTGAACCACAGGACAGAGTCTATGCTAGACTTTTTTGAGACTTCCTTTGTCAATGCAATTAAACTAAATCTCTTCACCCTAGCCTTAGGCAGACTCTTTGGACAAGGGCAAAAAGCTGCCCCATTTGTCACCAACATATCACAAGAATGATCTTTATTCAACATAACTAAAATTCTCCCCTGAAACCTTAGGTCCCCAGTGTTCAAATCCCCCTCAGCACCAATGTCTTCCATGTTCCTCCTAGGATAGCCCATTAAGTCCCACTTAAAGCACTCCACTACTTTCCAAGGTCCCAAAATCCACATTCTTCTACACAGAAGCATGGTCAGGCCTATCACAGCAGTACCCCAGTCCCTGGTACCACCTTCTGTCTTAGTTAGGGTTTCCATTGCTATAAAGAGGCACCATGACCAAGGGAACTCTTATAAAGGCAACCATTTAATTGAGGCTGGCTCATAGTTTCAGCAGCTCATTTATCATCATAGCAGGAAGCCCGGCAGCAAGCAGGAAGTCAAGGTGCTAGAGGAGCCTAGAGTTTTACATCTTGATCTGCAGGCAACAGAAGGGGACTGACCACCTTCCTCAGGCAGCTAGAAGGAGGGTGTTGATCCCACGGGCCAGGCTTAAGCATATCTATGAGACCTGAAAGCCCCACAGTGACTCAGTTCCTCCACCAAGGCCAAATCTCCTCCACTAAGGCCACACCTGCGAATAGTGCCACATCCCATGGGCCAAGCATACACAAACCACCACAGTTATTAATGTTTGTAGAAAGTTTTTCTTTTTTTTCTGCAATCACGGTAGAGAGTTTTACAAGATATATTAGTCTACGTTTGCTTTCATTTTGTTTTAAGGACTTGGTGTGCATTGCTATAGTCTCTTTTGGCTTTCAAAGTATTCACTGAGAAGTTAGCTGTTGTTCTGACGGAATATGTTCTTGCATGTGTTATTTGCATTATTCTCTTGTAGCTGTCTATACACTTTCTTTGTTACTTAGTGTTTTAATCATGCTGTGGGGATTTTCCTTCTGGTCTTGTCTATTTGGTGTTCCCTGTGCTTCTTGTGTTTGTATGGGTGTGTCTTCTCTTAGTTTGGAGACATTTTCTTCTATGATCTTGTTGAGGATCTGGTCTATGCCATTGAATTGGGATTCCTTTTTCTTTCTTTCTTTTTTTTAACTTATTTTTTTTTATATCAGAACAATAAAAATGAGTATTATAAAAATTGTTTGATATAAAACAACTATCAATTGGACAGTCTTATGCAGATGTTTGTCTACAGCAATATTAAAAATACATACATTTTCTCTATAAATTTTAAATAACTCCAAACATAGTAACTGTATATTTTAAAATAATACATCACTACTAGTATTTTTTTAAATGAGCATGAACAGATAAAGTTTTTCTGTTTGTTTGTTTGTTTTCTTTTTAGTAGTGCTTAAAATCTTGCTCTTACTGTGGTACAAGCCCAAAATAAGAACAATTTTTAGACATTGGAGTTCATTGTAATAAGGCTGTACTTCAATGATCCTCACATCACCAAAGGATTTTACCTCCATCATAGCTAAGTTAAGAGTTGACAGTTCTGCTGCACCAAGGAATGAACTGTAGGCACGATTTTTGGATATAGATTTCCTGCTATGGCCAAAGCTATTTGACTAGAATGATTGTCTTCATTCTCAGCCCACAGGGAGCAGGTTACATTCATTTAAGAAATGGTGTGTGTATTAAGATTGTCTATCCATGAAGTTATTAACCAACTGTTTCAATGAACAATGGTTCTGCTTCGAGGGTGGTACACACATTTGGTGAGGGTAAGAATCTGGTTCATTGGCTGTGATGGTTTTGAAAAGCATTCATCTCAGAAAAAGAGTAAGTTATAAAGTCCTCTTCTTCAAACTTGATACAGTAGTTACAAGCATCAAGCAAAGCATTCAGTCTCACTAGTTGTTGTTCTTTTACAAGCTACCTCCCAAGTTAATTGTTTACATTTCTTTTGGCTGTATAAATTCATTTGGAATATGTAAGCTGTTCTATACTATATAGTATAGTACAGTACAGTATAAAACCATAGTATAGTGTAAAACCATCAAATAAACAATCTCACTAATAGAGAGGCTGAGATAGGAGAAGCCTGATTTCAAGACCATTATGTGGTATACAGCAAGTTACTGTCATGTACAAACAAGCAGAAAGTGTATATAGATTGTATAATATTGGACCTATTTCTCCAATTACCAAATTATAGAGACCACTGGATGACAGCCAACAAATTTCTAATTCCTCATATTTTTGGATTTCAATAGATTAAGATATGTTGGTGATATTTTCATATTAAGAAAAAGTAATTGATACTTCCTGTTGTTTTTGTTGTAAGAGGTGGAATTAGGTTTGTGTGG